>NC_057419.1:70847833-70912669 GCF_019320065.1 Cervus canadensis | reverse complement strand
TTAGATTGCTGTGTCTGGAGTGGACTTTCTGTATTCTGGAGGTCTGTGGTTCCTTTTTATTGTGGAGGATTTACCCAGTGGGTGGGGTTGGACGTTTGGCTTGTCAAGGGTTCCTGGTTAGGGAAGCTTGCGTCAGTGTACTGGTGCGTGGAACTTGATTTCTTCTCTTTGGAGAGCAATGGAGTGCCCAGTAATGAGTTTTGAGATGGGTCTATGTGTTAGGTGTGACTTTGGGCAGCCTGTATGTTGACATTCGGGGCTATGTTCCTGTGTTGCTGGAGAATTTGCGTGGTATGTCTTGCTCTAAAACTTACTGGCTCTTGGGTGGTGGTTGGTTTCAGTGTAGGTATGGAGGCTTTTGGACAGTCACTTATTGCTTAAAGTTCCATGTAGTCAGGAGTTTTCTGGTGTTCTCAGGTTTTGGGCTTAAGTTTCCTGCCTCTGGATTTCAGTTTTATTCTTCCTGTAGTCTCAGGACTTCTCCACCTATACAGCACTGATAATAAAACTTCTAGGTTAATGGCGAAAAGATTCTCCCCTGTTAGGGACACCCAGAGAGGTTCACAGAGTTACATGAACAGGAGAAAAGGGAGGAGGGAGATAGAGATGAGCAGGAGGAGAAAAAGGGGGACTCAAGAGGAGAGAGACAGATCTACGCAGCTGTCTGTTCCCAGAGTGTTCTCCGTATCTCAGACACCTACAAGGATTCACAGAATTGGATTGGGAAGAGAAGGGGAAAGGAGGAAATAGAGGTGTTCTGAGGTAGAAAACAGAGAGTCAAGATTGGGAGAGAATAATCTTCGGTTTAAAGATAGGGCTTCTTTTTTTTTTTTTGTAAGGTTATAGTGTAGTGAAAATGAAAATGAAGAGTAGTAGAGGAGTACTAGAGGACTTTAAAAGAAATAAGAGAAAAAGAAAAATAGAAAATAAAAGAGAAAACGGAAGGAAAAAAAAAGAAGAAAAAAGAAAAAAAAGAAAAAGAAAAAAAAACAAAAAAAAAAAAAAGAAAGAAAGAAAGAAAATTTTTTTTTCCCCTAATTAAAAAAATCGTAAAAATCTATGTAATGAAAGTTAAGGAGTAATGGGGGAGTAATAGGGAATTTTAAAGGAAAATAAAAGAGAAAAAATAAAAAAGAAAAAATATAAAAAGAAAAAAAAATTTTTTTTTTTTTTCCTTACTTAGAAAAAAAAAGTAAAAATATATCTAGGAGTTTCTCTGGAGCTGCTGCGGTCAGTGTGGGTTCGGCTCAGTTTCAGATAGCTCCTCGTTCTAGCTTACACTTCTCGATATCTACAGGGCCCTTCCGGTGAAGTCGGTGTTTTCTACAGGGATTTTAATCTGTTGCACCAGTCCCTTCTGAAGCGGTTCCCTTTGTTTATTTGGCTTCTATTTGCCGGTCTCTTCAGAGCCTCATTTCTGCCCTGACACAGGCAGGGGGAGGTGGACTCTTATTCAGGTAGCTAGTTCCGTTGCGCTGCTGGGAGGGGCTGACGCTGCGGGGATGGGCTGGCGCTGCGGGGCGGGGCTGACGCTGCGGGGAGGGGCTGGCCCTGCGGGGGCGGGCTGGCGCTGCCGGGAGGGGCTGACGCTGCTTTCTCCGTCTGCGCTGCTCAGGCTCCCGGCTGTTCTATATGGAGCGCGCCCCGCGCTGCGCTAGGTTCCAGCCCTTGGGTGTTACACAAAAGCGCGGAAGGAAAAGCTGCGCCTGCTCTCTGTGCCTTCCCCGTCAGAGCGGCCCAGGCAGCCAGGGGCTTGGTGGGCGCACTCTCCCCAGGTGTGGCGCACTCACTCCCTTCCGCGGACCCAGTCTCAGTTTCCGCTGACGCCAGTCGGGTGCGCGTGCCTTCCGCCCTCTGCGTCCCCAGCCCCAGTCCCCGCCCGCGCCGGTCGGGTGCCTGCGGCCTGTGTCTCGCCGCGACCTTCCCCTCCCCCCTGCCTCCTGCCTCCGGCGGGGCTGGGCGGGTCCGCAGCCTGCGACCTCTTCTTGGGACTTTCTCCGTCCCTTTGTTCTGCGAAGGGCCGGCAGTGTGTTCCGGCCGGTTAATTTTCTCTCTTTTGGTCTCCCACAGTTCAAGTTGGCACCTCACAGAAGCTCCCTCCGATTGTCCTCAGGGCACTCAGGCCCGGACCCTAGCCCAAGCAAGGCCGCCTAAGACTCCCTTCCCGGGACGGGTCTCCGTCCTTAGCTCTTTTGTCTCACTTTTTATCTTTTATATTTTGTCCTACCTCCTTTCGAAGACAATGGTCTGCTTTTCTGGGCGCCTGATGACCTCAGCTAGCGATCAGAAGTTGTTTTGTGAGGTTTGCTCTGCATTCAGTTATTCTTTTGATGAATTTGTAGGAGAGAAAGTGGTCTCCCCGTCCTACTCCTCCGCCATCTTGGCTCCTCCCGCAAAACTAATATAAATTTTTGTTTAAAAATAGAAACTGCAATTGAGAGAGTAGCATTGACATATACACTACCATGTGTAAAACAGATAGCTAGTGGAAAACTGCTATATAGCACTGTATAGCTCAGCTCGGTGCTCTATGAAAACCTAGAGGGGTGTGATGCCGCGGGGTGAGGGGAAGGCTCAAGAGGGAGGGAATATATATATATATATGTACTTATAGCTAATTCACCCTGTTGTACAACAGAAACCAGCACAACATTCTAAAGCAACTATCCTCCAATTAAAAAAAAAAGTGCTTTCCTGGTGACTCAGGTGGTAAAGGATTCACCTGCATTGTGGGAGACCTGGGTTCGATCCCTGGGTTGGGAAGATCCCCTGGAGGACAGCATGGCAACCCACTCAAGTATTCTTGCCTGGAGAATTCCATGGATAGAGGAGCCTAGCGGGCTACAGTCCAAGGGGTCGCAAAGAGTCCAGACATGACTGAGCGATTAAGCACAGCACAGCACATGGGAGACAAAAAGAAAAATAAATAAATAGAAATTGTGAAACAAAAGCTTTTATATGAAATCTACTCATCAGCATGAAATGTTTAGTCATTTAGCACCCATTTAATAAATGTATTGATTTTAATGCTTGTATTTTCTCCACTAAATTTCTTGATAATAATCCCCTGTATATAAAATAAATCCACTCATATTATTTTAAGGAAAATAAAATAAAACTCCTTGGAATAAATTGTGTAGCTGAACTTTTGTGATGATTTATTTCAATAGGGATAGAAAAGATTATTACTATGCAGATATGGTGGCAAAGGAAGTCCAACGAGAAATAAAGCCTGTGGACATTGATTGCAGTAAACTGGTGGCCCTCAGTCTTCAAGGGGTTTCCAAAATGTTATTACAAAGTTCTTATTTTCAATAAATCACATCATAGATGAAACTTCTTTAAAATGAATAGGCGTTTATAGCCCTGGAAATCATCTATTGGAATTCTCGGCAGGAAAGTGAAACCAGTAAGTTATTTATTTGTAAGTTTTTCTATGCATATATTGTATAGAGAAATGGGAATATTATTTTTGATTAGAAAAGTTTTAACGATGGGAAAGTTTTTCTGTAACAGTGGAAAACTCATTTTTGTTATGCATGTGTCCTTCTAGGTGGAAATAATGCTTTTTAGGGAATTTAAAACATATTTGGATGAAGGTGCTTTAAAGTTTTTAAGCTCTTTTTACGTTTTAACTTTTGTAATGATGATTGTATAAAGTGAATAGCATTACAACTCTCCATCAGCTAAAGAAAAGTCTTTAAAACTTCCAAGCCTAATGACTTTAAATCATTATATCCAGTATTATATGTTATATGGTCATTCCTTTTGGGAAGCCTGCCACCTCCAGATATTTCTCCTACCTTAAAGATATTCACTTCAAGCTATATTGTCACAACCTTTTTAGGTAATATATATCGATGTCTAAAACTTCAAACTAGTAACAATGAATGTACGGTTTTGTGGCATTAAGTACATTCACATGGTCATGTAACAGTTTCACTCATTTTATAAAGTAGGAAATGTTTGCTTTACTGGCTAGTATTTATTAACTTCTTGTAATGATTCTCTTTCCACTGATATTCAGTAGTCCTTTTAGATGTTTGAATCTGTACTTATTGTATAATTAAATCATTAGCAAACTATTTTAAACTTTAAATTCTGGTATACTAAATTCATTCACTTAATTTTTTTTTCTCTTTCCATTTTAATTTGAAAAGTTTCTCTTGACAGAGTCAGTTGATTTTCCTTGGTTGTGTCAAGTCTACTGATGAGTCCATCAAAGGCATTCTTCATTTCTGTTACAGTGGTTTTGATTTCTAACATTTCCTTTTAATTCTTTCTTGAAGTTTCTACCTCTCTGCTTATATTACTCATGTGTCATTGAATGTTGTCTACTTTTTCCATTAGAAAAACATATTAACCCTGAACATATTAATCACAGTTATTTTATATTCCCTCTCTAGTTCTTTCAACATGTGTCATATTTAAGTTTGGTTCTGATATTTATTATGTCTCCTCAGACTATTGTATCTTGTCTTTTAGCATGACAGAGTTTTTACAGAAAGCAGTAAGTTTTTGCTTTGGGTCAAAAGAATTGAGGTAAAGGGTCTTTCAGTGTGAGGATTTATGTTAATATGACTAGGAGTTTGCCTGCCGCTAATGTTTGCTGACCTTTGTAGGCAAAGTGATGTCTGCTTTTCAGTAAGCTATTGCCATTCAGCTTGCAGGAGTTCTTCAAAATTACCACTTGATAAGACCATGTAAGTGTTAGCTGCTCCAGCAGCTTTATCAGTTCTCAGCTATGACACTCTGATCTTGCCTCTATCTCCAGATTTCAGGGTGGAAGTTTGCTTTGGGATTTTCATGGGTCTAAGAAAAATCATTGATTTATTGATTTTCAGTTTGTTCAGTTTGTTCCAAAGATGCTTGCTCCTTGGAAGAAAAGCTATGACCAACCTAGACAGCATATGAAAAAGCAGAGGCATTACTTTGCCGACCAATATCTGTGTAGTCAAAGCTATGGTTTTTTCAGCAGTCATGTGTGGATGTGAGAGGTGGACCATAAAGAAAGCTGAGCGCCAAAGAATTGATGCTTTTGAACTGTGGTGTTAGAGAAGACTCTTGAGAGTCCATTGGACTGCAAGATCAAACCAGTCTATCCTAAAGGAAATCAGTCCTGAATATTCACTGGAAGGACTGATGCTAAACTGAAGCTCCAATACTTTGGCCACCTGATTCAAAGAACTGACTCATTAGAGAAGACCCTGATGCAGATGGTGATTGCAGCAATGAAATTAAAAGACACTTACTCCTTGGAAGGAAAGTTATGACCAACCCAGATAGCATATTAAAAAGTAGAGAAATTACTTTGCCAACAAAGGTCCATCTGGTTTAGGCTATGGTTTTTCCAGTGGTCATGTATGGATGTGAGAGTTGGACTATAAAGAAAGCTGAGCACTGAAGAATTGATGCTTTTGAACTGTGGTGTTGGAGAAGACTCTTGAGAGTCCCTTGGACTGCAAGGAGATCCAACCAGTCCATCCTAAAGCAGATCAGTCCTGAGTGTTCATTGGAAGGATTGATGTTGAAGCGGAAGCACCAATACTTTGGCCACCTGATGCGAGGAGTTGACTCATTGGAAAAGACCCTGATGCTGGGAAAGATTGAGGGCAGGAGGAGAAGGGGATGACAGAGGATGAGATGGTTGGATGGCATCATTGACTCAACGGACATGGGTTTGGGTGGACTCAAGGAGTTGGTGATGGACAGGGAGGCCTGACGTGCTGTGGTTGTGGGGTCGCAAAGAGTTGGACACGACTGAGCAATTGAACTGAACTGAACTGATGCTGGGAAAGATTGAAGGCGGGAGGAGAAGGGGATGACAGAGAATGAGATGGTTGGATGGCATCAATGGACATGAGTTTGATCAAGCTGCAAGAGTTGGTGATGGACAGGGAAACCTGGCATGCTGCAGCCCATGGGATTGCAAAGAGTCGGACATGACTGAGCAACTGAACTGAACTGAACTGAGTTGGTTCAGCTTTGTCTTGTAAAGATGGGACTAATAACTTCTAAAATCTTCACATGTTGGAGCTCCTTTGTGGCCTTTTAAACTACTAGTCCAGTGGGATGTAGTAAAGGTGAAAAAAGATCATCAGACAGCAGAGCCTGGACCACAAATTGGCCATCTAATTCAGTGTGTGTGCATGCTCAGTGGTGTCTGACTCTTTGCAACCTCATGAACTGTAGCCCACCAGGCTCCTCTGCTCATGGGATTTTGCAGGCAAGAATACTGGAGTGGGTTGCCATTTCCTCCTCCAGGGGATCTTTTCAACCCAGGGATTGAACCCATGTCTCTTGTATCTCCTACACTGGCAGGTGGATTCTTTACCACTGGCGCCACCTGGGAATCCCCTAATTCAGAGTGGAGAACAAAAGATCAGTTATCCAAGTGACTCTGTCTGTTACCAAAACAAATACGTCATTTCCTCTTATAAACTTGGGGGTGAAAGCGTTCAAAATTATAATACATGATTTATATACAAATGAAGGGTCTTTGATTTGAGAGAGTTCATTGGTCTGCCCCCTCAATATTCTTCATATGATGTCAATGCTAACATCTCTTTAGCTGATTTCTGTGGGGACTGAACCTGGTCTCATTCAAGGTAAACAGCCTTGAATTAAAAACAGTCTTCATACGTGTAAATCTATGGCTGATTCATATCAATGTATGACAAAACCCACTGAAATGTTGTGAAGTAATTAGCCTCCAACTAAAAAGAAAAAAAAAAAAAAGATTTAAAAAAGCAAAAAAAAAAAAAAAAAGAAAGAAAGTTATCTCAGACTTCCTGCTAGCCAGTGCCTTAGTAACCCACGAGAGAGGTCATGCTGTAATATATTCAATATACCCTCTCAGATGGTAGCAGTCTATTCACTGACTCCTTCTACAGTTTTAAGTTCTACCTTAGGATTTGTGTAAGTGTCCTCAAGGCCACACTTTCTAGCCTTAGATTAGCTTTGTCCCTCTAACAGGAGTCCCCAACCTCTGGGATCTGATGCCTAATGATCTGAGGTGTTGCTAATGTAATAATATTACAAATAAAGTGCAAAAACGTGATGCACTTGAATCATCATCCCAAAACCACCCCCCCGCCCCCTCCTTCCCCTGGTCTGTAGAAAACTTGTCTTCCACGAAGCCAGTCCCTGGTGCCAAAAAGGGTAGGGACTGCTGCACATATATGGTGCACAATGGTGTAGTGCCTTGGGTTTTTTCCAAAGGCTGCCTCAAAAATCAATCATGTAAATTATAATTCTCCTTTTACTATAAAACCGTGGTCACTGAGAGCATACCATGTGTATCCTTATGTACACAACCACACACACACATTCCTTGTTTAGCTGTTCACTAACTCTGTCCATTGTTTTCCACAGTGTTTTTTTTTCCTCCTCTCCTCTCAAACAGCAATTTTTAATGCTTTCTAAAACACCAGTTGAAATAACCCTTTGCTACAGATGTTGGGAAATCCAGGTGGCCTTGAAAGTCCACCCAGAGGTCACCCCCCTGGTGGCATTGAGACTGAGGAACCCCCTAAACTGAGTTGCCAGACCACCTGTTACCCTTGGATAATTCAGAGATAGCTTTTCCCATTAATTCATGCCAGGCATGAACCAAATCCTAAATGAGGCATGTTAGAAAGCATTTGGATTAAAAATAATGCCATTATAACCATATGCTTGCATTTTAAAATGTACTCTCAGACACTGTTGTAGCATCATTCCACAGTTTTCACTGTCGTATGTATTTGACCTGTAGTGCTCTATGAGCAGCTCTAAATGAGGGGTAAATGTTGTGAGGGAATCATTTTGTAAGTAGCTGCAAACTGTGTACAAGTTTGAAGCACCCTGAACTTAAGGCTTCTGCCATCCCACTGGTACACCATTTCAAGCCAAAGAATTAGCTCCCTTCAGCCCAAATTTTGAAAAACAAAAAATGAGCAGAAAATTTTCTTAGATTTTGCCTCCATCCTTGTACATGCCCAGTGACATTCTTGTCACACTCTCCCGAAGTCTTGAAAAGATGGCTGGCCATCTCTTCTGTGATAGCTCAGATGTTTCCAAGCTTCAGTATAGTCCTTCTAACCCTTTAAGTTACCTGGGTGCATATATGTCTTTTTCAGTGCCTTCAATGGCATGATAAGATATTGAGATCAGCTTTGTGATGAGTTACTTCTGCATTCCTCAAAGCTCTGGTATCAAGCCTGGCACATGATTGGTATTTGGTGGGGTTATTCAATAAGTAATTGAATGGCCCATATGCGTGTCACATTTCAGTTTTCCTTAAGGAAAAACTATTTAGGAAGGGTGAAGAGTATACGTGTGTTTGGGAAGTAACTTGGCCACGCTGACATCTGCAGCAGTGTGTACTGTATAATCAAGGTAAATAAGTCCAGTGTCTCCCACCCTTCCATCAAAAACCTTGCTTTTCTAGAAAGAAGTAGCAGAACCCAGTGTCTGTATTGATTTCCATGATTTGTTCACCTTCTGCTTCAACCATGGCTTCTCCTCCCCTGGTACTTCCTTGGACATTATCTTCCACTTTGATTCTGCGAAGTAATATGGGACAGACTGAAAGGTATAGATGATTTTCTGTTTATCTCTATGCAGTTACTGTTGGCTAAAAAACAAAACCAAAAAACAGGAGTTGCACATTTAATTATGTGTTAATTGCATCTGATGAGCTCTTAAGAATCATATTTTAATATCAAAGCTGAATGTATATATTGGTTTGAGTGTGTGGTATGGAAACTACTTGATGAAAGGTATACTTGGTTTAGAAAAAGGGCTGGCTTAATTTTAAAAATATGTATTTTTACAAGGAAGTAAACTTGGTGTCCCTTAAAGTAGTGCTTTTCAATTCAGTTTGTGCACCAGAATTGCTTGAGAAGCTTTTAATTAATACAGATAGATACCTAAATCCAACTCCTGATTCAGATTCTTTTGGTCTGAACAAAGCTTAAACTTTTTATACCGCTGACCCTAGGTTACCAAGTAATTCATAATCATTCTAAGGAAAACTATTTATCTTTTCAGCCCTTTCTTTTAAATACATAGATAGTAATTTTCCCCAAAATGGCAAATACTCATGAAAAATCCAAAAGGGATGTGCTTTGCATTAGGGGAGCCTTGTTCATACAAACTAAGTTAGTAGCAAATAAGTTGCTGGCTGTCTAACTTCTTTTTAGATATTTGGAAAGATGTTTCTTTGGTGACAACCAATGAGTAGTGTGTTGAAGAAAGTAAGGGAGCTTTCACCTTCTTTAAAGGCATGGTTTACAATGCAGCTACTTCTGGGAAAAATATCCCAAGGTAAAAAGTAGCTATGAGTTTTTGTTTTTTTTTTTTGAATTTTGTTTTGTTTTTTTTTTGATTTGATTAAATAAAGTCATAGATTATTCATTGGATGCCAGACTCCTAAGAAAATCATAGAATGACTTTCTGGCAGGAAGGAGAGACGCAAAGACGATGGGCATTTGGAGATGCTTAGCAGGTCTCTCATTTGAAGCAGAAAGTGATAAACTTGGAAAGAAGGACAAAATAAAATCATGATCGTGGTGAATTGTCAAGAATTAGGTCATTATTAATACATAAGCATTATTAGGATGCAAATTTAGGTAATAAAAGACCAAAAGGTGAGTTTCAAGAGAGTAATTACTCATCCATGAATATTTGTGTTTACATGTTGTCAGAGAGTGTTTGTACCTGTTCATATTGCTGATTTGGGTATTAGAGAGTTAAAGTGCTTACTCTGTGTGGATATTGTTTCCCTTCCCCCCCAAGATTCTTTCTATTACCAAACCTCCCAAGGTTTGTGTTACTCTATGAATCTCATTTTGGTAGTTAATGGCAATCAGAAGAACAAATGGAAAGGCATTCTTTATTGGGAGTGGCAAAGATAAAGGAGTTGATACTTTTGGAAAGATGGAATAGACAGAACACGACCATCCCATCAACAGGGCACCACATAGTGGGTGAAATGATGTGCCCATTAGGATGTGCTCAGTTACCATGCAGAAGTAAATAACCTTATATTTTTTAATTTATTTATATTTTTTATAAAACTTAAGAAATATGACCTCATGATAGACATTTTTGGAAATACAGAACTACTTATATAAATCCAAAATAGTATAATTTTATATGTTGCATATATATATATATGTGTATATATATATATAGTTTCATATATTACAGAGGTGCTTTCTAAATAAGAACCTACATGGACCTTTATATTTGGGTCATTCAAGTTCTTTCAATTCTGAATAAGTTAATTTTGGTCCCACTAGACTTTCAATAACGGAGTTAAATTAAAGCTGTTATTCAGAGATTTTTTAAAATTTATGTTAATAAAGAGTTCCTCAGAGATATTATACCTAGTTTTCCAAAAATAGTACCTATCTTAGCAATCTACAAGTCAGATTTTAGGCAGCAGCTGGTAAGAAGTTTAAGATACTCATTTCCATTTTTTCAGATTGTAAGGTTTAGTGCTGGTCATTGCAGTTAACATATCCGTCACACAGCATTATTTTTTCAAATATAACTTAGAGATTATCATTAAATGCTGACTTCTGAAAGTTCCTGTTAAATGAAACTTTTTTTCTTGAGATCTCTGAGCAGGAAGAAGCAGAACTTCAGCTCCAAGCTTAACTCCTTATTTTCATCTCTTTGCACACAACTCTCAAATTCAAACTAACTACCTTATTTTCAGTCATCAGCTTACTTGCCTGTAGTGCTAACATTGTTGATGGATTCAAAGTAGTGAAACTGGCAATTCTGTATCTAATGCTAAAGTCCTAGGAGCAACAGAGGGAGGCTGAAATCAAATATTCATATACCTCAGTTTTTTTAAATCATAATATATTTTTTTGTTTTGTCTTGTCTTTTACCTTGGAGAAGAGTTTCTTTACTGCTATAGACAATTATACTCATTCAGTATGTGGAAAGGTCTTGACCTCTCTTAAATATTCAACTTTTCTTTAAAAAATTGCTCTTTATCTCCTCAGGAGTCTATTTTAAACTGATGTGAGCTAATTTATTTAAACTATGAGGAAAAGGTATTATATCTTTTGGGCCCAGTGGAAAAATCAGTGTCCTAGAACTTACAGATGGCACCTTCAAACTGATCCAGCTGACCAGGAAGTGTTGAATTCCTCTTTGTGCTTTTAAGAGTAAGTGACAAGGAAAGGATATTTCAAAACTCTGGGGGCAGTGGAAGTAGCAAATAAGCACGATGATTGCAAAAGCTTACTAGATTGAGTAAAGAGAAATGCACTGATGTCAAAAAGTTGAAATGTATATTAGGCAAACCATCTTCTATCACTCTTGATAGCAAAAAAAAAAAAAAATTGAGGAAGATGCTATTAAAGGACTCAGAACCTGACTCGAGAAAAACCTGCAAAAACAAACAAAAAAATTAAGTCTTTGGCTTCAGAGTCAAATAAATAAGTAATTAGGTCCAAACTTTTGTGAGCTTAAAATGAAAGGAAAAAAAAAAAAAAACTAGGGTAGGGCTGTGTATTCAATGAGATGTTTTGGGCTCTCTGGAGCTCCAAGGAAGCACAGCCACACTTGGATTGATTGATGGTGGTTGGCTTTAAAGACCCATGGGAACCTGAAGGTGACAGGCATTCATTTCAACAACATCCTGGTGAGACTCTGGAAAGTGGTGTGAGTGCATGTATGATAAAACTGGAGCTCTCACATCATCTCTTCTTAGGGGGCAGAATCCCTTGTTATTTATGTTTCTGATAAATTCAGCACTTGCTCTCCTTCTAGTACCATTGCCACCGCTGACTTAGTTTTCTCTTCTTTCCTTTCTAATTCATTACTTGCTCTAGCTTGTGGCCTCAGCTGGTTATAGCATCCATTTTCTGCCCCTCTGCTATTTGCTAGCTCTTCTGTTTGCCTCATTTCAGGCTCTCCAAGAGAGTTGATTTCCATGGTCAGTTCAGTTAAGTTCAGCTCAGTTGTTCAGTCTGTCCGACTCTTTGCGACCCCATGCATGCAGGAGGACTGCAGCGTGCCAGGCCTCCATGTCCATCACCAACTCCCGGAGTTTACACAAACCCATGTCCATTGAGTCGGCGATGCCATCCACCCATCTCATCCTCTGTCATTCCCTTCTCCTCCTGCCCTCAATCTTTTCCAGCATTAGAGTCTTTTCAAATGAGTCAGCCCTTTGCATCAGGTGGCCAAAGTATTGGAGTTTCAGCTTCAACATCAGTCCTTCCAATGAACACTCAGGACTGATCTCCTTTACGATGGACTGGTTGGATCTCCCTGCAGTCCAAGGGACTTTCAAGAGTCTTCTCCAACACCACAGTTCAAAAGCATCAATTTTTCGGCGCTCAGCTTTCTTCACAGTCCAATTCTCAAATCTATACATGACCACTGGAAAAACCATAGCCTTGACCAGATGGACCTTTGTTGACAAAGTGATGTCTCTGCTTTTGAATATGCTGTCTAGGTTGGTCATAACTTTCCTTCTAAGGAGTAAGCATCTTTTAATTTCATGGCTGCAATCACCATCTGCGGTGATTTTGGAGCCCAGAAAAATAAAGACTGCCACTGTTTCCACTGTTTCCCCATCTATTTGCCATGAAGTGATGGGCCTGAATGTCATGATCTTAGTTTTCTGAATGTTGAGCTTTAAGCCAACTTTTCACTCTCCTCTTTCACTTTCATCAAGAGGCTCTTTAGTTCTTCTTCACTTGCTGTCATAAGGATGGTGTCATCTGCATATCTGAGATTATTGATATTTTTCCCGGCAATGTTGAGTTCAGCTTGTGCTTCCTCCAGCCCAGCATTTCTCATGATGTACTCTGCATATAAGTTAAATAAGCAGGGTGACAATATACAGTGTTGACGTACTCCTTTTCCTATTTGGAAGCAGTCTGTTGTTCCATGTCCAGTTCTAACTGTTGCTTCCTGACCTGCATACAGATTTCTCAAGAGGCAGGTCAGGTGGTCTGGTATTCCCATCTCTTTCAGAATTTTCCACAGTTTATTGTGATCCACACAGTCAAAGGCTTTGGCATAGTCTGCTGCTGCTGCTAAGACTCTTCAGTCATGTCCGACTCTGTGTGACCCCATAGATGGCAGCCCAGCAGGCTCCTCTGTCCCTGGGATTCTCCAGGCAAGAATACTGGAGTGGGTTACCGTTTTCTTCTCCAATGCATGAAAGTGAAAAGTGAAAGTGAAGTCACTCAGTCATGTCCGACTCTTAGCGATCCCATGGACTGCAGCCTACCAGGCTCCTCCGTCCATGGGATTTTCCAGGCAAGAGTACTGGAGTGGGTTGCCATGGCCTTCTCTTGGCATAGTCAATAAAGTCAGTAGATGTCTTTCTGGAACTCTCCTGCTTTTTCAATGATCCAGAGGATGTTGGCAATTTGATCTGGTTCCTCTGCCTTTTCTAAAACCAGCTTGAACATCTGAAAGTTCACAGTTCATGTATTGTTGAAGCCTGGCTTGGAGAATTTTGAGCATTACTTTACTAGCGTATGAGATGAGTGCAATTGTGCAGTAGTTTGAACATTCCTTGGCATTGCCTTTCTTAGGGATTGGAATGAAAAATGACCTTTTCCAGTCCTGTGGCCACTGCTGAGTTTTCCAAATTTGCTGGCATATTGAGTGCAGCACTTTCACAGCATCAATTTTTAGGATTTGAAATAGCTCATCTGGAATTCCATCACCTCCACTAGCTTTGTTGGTAGTGCTGCTTCCTAAGGGCCACTTGACTTCACATTCCAGGATGTCTGGCTCTAGGTGAGTGATCACACCATCGTGATTATCTGGGTCGTAAGGATATTTTTTGTACAGTTCTGTGTATTCTTGCCACCTCTTCTTAATATCTTCTGCTCCTGTTAGGTCCATATCATTTCTGTCCTTTATTGAGCCCATCTTTGCGTCTTTCCTTGGTCAGTTAATCACTGTTTAGGGCAGGTTATCCATCTTGAACTGGGCTCTTATGCCAGACCAGATGTGATTGCCTTTGGCAAATACCTGTCTTGAGTCAAATTGCATTGACCACAGTTTGGATAAGAAACTTTCGTTTGCTCATTTAATGCATGTAAATTAAACTCCTCTTTTGTGCCAGGCAGAGTTCAAGATGCTGGGGTCACACCAGTCATCCAATAAGAATTATGAATCTTAATTTTTAGCAAGAGAAGAACAACAGCTAAAAAATAGATTAAACTAAAATGAACGTACATACAAAGAAACATAGGTTTGAAAGGCGCCTCTCAGAATGAGGCTGTTGCTATGACATTCTCGATGCAGCTCTCCTGGGGGGAACTTATAGTCCAGCACGTGACTTTGTATGACCTGTTCAAGTAGTTTTCGTCAAGTAATTCACATATGTGGAATTTAAATTAGAAAGAAGAATTGAAAGCAAAAAGTGAAAAACATATGGAGTCCATGTTATTTCCTTGTTGATACCATCAATCAAGTAATAGTTAAATGTCTTTTTTGTTGCTGTTGTTCAGTCGCTCAGTTGTGTCAGACTCTTTGCAACCGCATGGACTGCCACCCAGCAGGGTCTCCTGTCCTTCATTATCTCTCAGAGATTGTTCAGTTTCATGTCCACTGAGTTGGTCAGGCTATCTAACCATCTCATCCTCTGTCAACCCCTTCTCCTATTGCCTTCAATCTCTAAATGGCTTTAAGAATCAGGAACCAGAGGTCGCTTTAAGTGACGTTTCTTTATAGTTGATTATGTAGTTTGACTAGGACCTTGAGAAACATTCCCTCATAATTTGGAACTCTTTCATAAGATGACAATCATAATCTTTTGTTTTTAAACTTTTTCTTGTTAAAAACAGTGCTTTATTATTATTTTTTTACTAACCTGGAATGTGAAGTCAAGTGGGCCTGAGAAAGAATCACTATGAACAAAGCTAGTGGAGGTGATGGAATTGCAGTTTGAGCTATTTCAGATCCTAAAGGATGATACTGTGAAATTGCTGCACTCAATATGCCAGCAAATTTGGAAAACTCAGCAGTGGCCACAGGACTGGAAAAGGTCAGTTTTCATTCCAATCCCAAAGAAAGGCAATCCCAAAGAATGGTAAAACTACCACACAATTGCACTCATCTCACAGGCTAGTAAAGTAATGCTCAAAATTCTCCAAGCCAGGCTTCAGCAATACGTGCACCATGAACTTCCAGATGTTCAAGCTGGTTTTAGAAAAGGCAAAGGAACCAGAGACCAAATTGCCAATCTTCGCTGGATCATTGAAAAAGCAAGAGAGTTCCAGAAAAAAACGTATATTTCTGCTTTATTGACTATGCCAAAGCCTTTGACTGTGTGGATCATAATAAACCATGGAATATTCTGAAAGAGATGGACATACCAGACCACCTGACCTGCCTTTTGAGAAATATGTATACAGGTCAGGAAGCAACAGTTAGAACTGGACATGGAACAAAAGACTGCTTCCAAATAGGAAAGGGAGTATGTCAAGGCTGTATATTGTCACCCTGCTTATTTAACTTATATGCAGAGTACATCATGAGAAACACTGGGCTAGATGAAGCACAAGCTGGAATCAAGATTGCCAGGAGAAATATCAATAAGCTCAGATATGCAGATGACACCACCCTTATGACAGAAAGTGAAGAGGAACTAAAGAGCCTTTTGATGAAAATGAAAGAGGAGAGTGAAAAATTTGGCTTAAAGCTCAACATTCAGAAAACTAAGATCATGGCATCTGGTCCCATCACTTCGTGGCAAATAGATGGGGAAACAGTGCAAACAGTGTCAGACTTCATTTTGGGGGGCTCCAAAATCACTGCAGATGGTGATTGCAGCCATGAAATTAAAAGACACTTACTCCTTGGAAGGAAAGTTATGACCAACCCAGATAGCATATTCAAAAGCAGAGACATTACTTTGCCAACAAAAGTCCATCTAGTCAAGGCTATGGTTTTTCCAGTGGTCGTGTATGGATGTGAGAGTTGGACCATAAAGAAAGCTGAGTGCCGAAGAACCAATGCTTTTGAACTGTGGTGTTGGAGAAGACTCTTGAGAGTCTCTTGGACTGCACGGAGATCCAAGCAGTCCATCCTAAGGGAAATCAGTCCTGGGTGTTCATTGGAAGGAATGATGCTGAAGCTGAAACTCCAATACTTTGGCCACCTGATGTGAAGAATTGACTTATTGGAAAAGACCCTGATGCTGGGAGGGATTGGGGGCAGGAGGAGAAGGAGACAACAGAGGATGAGATGGCTGGATGGCATCACCGACTCAATAGACATGTGTTTGACTAAACTCCAGGAGTTGGTGATGGACAGGGAGGCCTGGCATGCTGTGATTCATGGGGTCGCAAAGAGTTGGACACGACTGAGCGACTGAACTGAACTGAACTGAAGTTGAAAAAATATATAATGGTAATATATGTTTTAGAATGTAGAGAGCATTTCAGGTACTTTTGATTGGTTTATTTTATTACTGATTATTATCACTTATTTCTTTGAAGATATCAAGAGGTGATACTGAATATGAGGGGTACATTAGAGCCTATCAACCCTGTTCCCAGATTTAATACACATTGAAAAATGGTATCCATGGATTCTTTTTTATTTTCCCATGGATTCTTATACTGATGCAGATTGTAGTGTACTAGATTAGTGATATTGTAATACTAACAACTTGATTTAGAATTCTGTTCTGCATGTCCTATTTCCCTGTAACCCTTGGCCTGAAAAAGAAATGAGAACCTATTTTTTGCTAAATAAGTTTTTTCACTTGGATATAGTTTTAAAGATGTATTACATTTTATAAAAAATTTCTTTTCTTTTTTTTTTTACAAACTTTTGAGATGGGAGCCATGTGGGTTGAATTCCTCCTTTCAAATTTTGTCTTTTATGGTCATTCCTGCATCTTGACCCCCGCTGAAATAATGACCACAGTAAATAGACTCAGAATTGGCAAGATACTCTGGAGAGTACTTGGTTCAAGATGTTGCCACTTCTGCAAGTTCTGTGTGTTTTCCTTATCCCAAAGTCTAAGTGGAGGGGAAGACTTTTGAAAGTTTGTGTGTATGAAAGGGAGAAACAGAAATAAGAGGGAACAAATAGAGCAAGAGAGGAAAGGACTTGAAATTATAAATGTATGCTTTGTTTGCTACTAGAATAGTAGGGCAGTCTCTGGCATTACTTTACAAAACTGTCTTTACCAACAAGTCAGTAAAATATTATATTTATTTTTCTAATAGTTATAATGAATAAAATATAAAAACAGATTGAAGACATATGCCAACAAAGTAAACCTCTCCAGACCAAACACAAAAGGCAGAAACAAAATATGCACAGTTTGGCAGGCAGATCTAAGGGCATAGTGTGCTGGGATCAAAACCTGGAAGTAAGAAGAGATGTCCCAGAATTTATATCCTTTGGGACTGTGGAACTAACAGTGCCCCTTGTGAAGGATGTAACTAGGGCCGAACTCACTGTGCAAACTGATGAGTGGGATGAAAACTGATTGACGAGATCTTCCTTTTGACAGAGTCTAACTCTTAGGAGGCTACAATGGAGCAAGCTATGTTTCCTAGTATTGCTGTAATAAATTATCACAAACTTAGTGGCTTAAAACAACACAGATGTATTATCTCGTATATTGTAGGTCAGAAACCTAACATGGGTATCACTGGGCTAGATCAAGGTACCAGTAAGGTTGCATCCCCTCTGGAGGCTTCAGGGGACAATCTGTTTCCTTGCCTTTTCCAGTTTCTAGAAACACCTGCATTTCTTAGGGGCTTGGCCCATGCTTTCATCTTCAAAGTAGGAGCAGAGCATAATCATATGTTTTTCACCAGCTCTATGCCTTTGTCACATCACCTCCTCTCCTCTGTTTCCTCTTACCCTCCTGCATTCCTCTTTTTATTTCTTAAAGGAGCAATGGCAGTAATATGACTAAATAAAGATACTTGATCATATTTTGTAAAATAATAATAGCTTTATCCAAAATGACAACAAATGAAAAGTTTGAAAAGAAAACAGACAATGAATTGACATTCAAGTTATACAGTTACTTCAGATGAAAATAAAATAATGGGAAAATACTAAAACAATTATATTCATGATTGCCTAAGAGATAAATAGATAGCAGTTATTCAAAAAGAAGAATTATTAAGAAAACAATAAGAGGCCCTAAAAATACCTAAAGGAATGAACTTAGTGAATAAACTAAATTTTATTATTGGAGAAATTTTGTACAGTATATAGAACAGGATCACTATTTTGAATATGCAAATATTTCCTACTTCCTAATTCAACATAATAAAAATATTTAAACAGATAAAGAAACCAATAAGCACAGAGGTTTCTCAGCTTCATTAGTAATCATGAAAATATCAGTTAAACAAGATACATGTACTGTACCATGTTCTACTGAATAGACTTAAAATTTTGAATGTCATTTTTAAGGTTGATGGCACAGATACAGTTTTATATTGAGTAAATCTAAAACCTTATCACCCTCAAATTTGACCTTTTGGTGTTTCCCCTAGAGAGATACTCATGTACATGTATCAAAAGATATGCACGATATTGTTTTTTTATTGCTTTTTATAATAGAGAAAAATTGATGACAAAAATAGGCAAAAGCTAACAAAAGAGGAGTAAATAAATATGATGTGGCAAAACATATAATGAAATTAAATGAAATGCACTAAATTTATGTGTTTCAGCATATGGGGGAATGTAAAAACTATTACTGAATTTACATGGGTACATATTCATATATATTCATATATATATGTGTGTATGTGTGTTTTAAAAATTACTTGAAAGATATAAACCAAATTTTTAATAGTATTTACGTCAGTATAGTGGAGAATGGATCAGCAATGGAAGTGGTGATTGAAGAGAACTTGAGCTTTATGTGTGATCTATTTTGGTTAAAAATATACCTAAATTCATATTAGTTTTTAAAGCACACAAATGAGGGTAAAAGATGTTAATTATTAAATTGCAAAAGTGATTAAATCTGGCAGCTGGCATTATAGGTTCCTCTTATTTTCATTTCTTTTTATGTGATTTTGAAATTTATAAACATATTTTCAGGGTAATTTTACCAGAAGAAATTTAAAAAAAAAAGCTTAACATTAACTTTAGAAAGTGCAAAGTCAATATGAAAATTAGTGAACAGAGGAATTTATACCAAAAGCAGAATAAGGAGACAAAGAGATTCAAAATAGACACATAAGGGAATAATTAGGAGACAAGGAACATAGCTTGTGAAGTTCCAACATTATTTTATTGTTTTATATTCCTATTTTATAGGAAATGAATAAGAAGGTGGCAGAGGAACAGTATTTGAAAGGGTAATGTCAGAGAATTTTCCAGAACTGAAAAGTACAGGAGTCCACTGTTTACGTGTGTACATCGAATGTCCAATAGGACCAAATCCATATCTAGAAACATCAAGTTTAATGAGAACATCTTATTAGCTACCAGAAACCAA
Source organism: Cervus canadensis (assembly GCF_019320065.1). NCBI lineage: Eukaryota > Metazoa > Chordata > Mammalia > Artiodactyla > Cervidae > Cervus > Cervus canadensis. The sequence goes on along the minus strand of NC_057419.1, from coordinate 70,893,204 downwards.
AGGCAGACTACCTACTAGAAACTAAAGGAAAGACAATTAGAACAACAGCAAACTTGTCACAGCAAGAATTGATGCCAGAAAACAATAGAGGGATATCATGAAAGCACCAAGGTTAAGATTTGTCAACCTCAAAAAAAAAAAAAAAAAAGATTTGTCAACCTCAAACTCTATGCCTAGCTAAACTGTTATTAAAAAGGTAAAATAAACATATCTTCTGGCATTGAAGAACTGAGACCATGTTTTGCCCATAAATTCACTTGAAGGGTGGGAGGCTTCGAAAGCAAGAAGAAAAGTGAAACGAAGTGACCAGAATGGATTTAAGAAGCAATGCATTTTTTTTTCTTTCCTCTTCTCTCCAAAAAGATAAAGCTTCTGTTTGAGTCAATCTGATTTCTAGTATTTTTCCTTTAGAAACCAAGTAAGAAAAACTTGTATTCTACTCCTGAAAGTTTATTCTTGATACAACTTTATGAAAAGTTCAGAATAAGTCAACTGACTATAGTATAAGTCAACTATTTGATAAAATTGATGTAGTTCATGCCAGTATACAGAAATTGGCAGTCTTTGATTCTAAAGCAGGCTGACCTAGAAAACAATGTAAAATGACATGTGATGTTACTTTCATTACCAAAAAAGAAGAGCTAGACATTTAAGTAAGTATACAGATACTCTGTTTGTATACAGGGTACTAAGATTTTCTCTCATTTGAAGTTCTTTTTGGCAAGCATCTTCCCTGTTTATTAATAGGAGGCAGGAGAGTTGTGGCATTTTCAAAGGGACTTGTGAGGAAAAAGTAGTGCAGAGAACCAGCAACTGGATACATGAGGGTTGTCAATATTTTCATACAAATGGCTTATGAAAAGGGAATGGAATCCCCCTAATTCCAACGTAATGTGTCAGATTACTAAAGGAAATCTATTGTGTGGTACATAATAAGAACTCAGGGATTATATGTTGAGCTGATAATAAATAATATCTTTCTGTTCTGACCTATTAAAATTATTTTTAAGATCAAGAGTAATTGATTCATTATTATATTATTCATCTAATATACAATGATGGTGAAGGACAGGGAAGTCTGATGTGTTGGAGTCCATGGGGTTGCAAAGAGTTGGGCATGACTGAGCACCTGAACAACAATAGGACAATGGATTCATATGATTATAAGTAAAATTAAATCAAATAAAAGAGAGTCATGCATGAAAAATGTTATAAACTCAGGATTATGAGTATACCAGTTGTGTACACAGGCACTTTTTCAGGAACAGTGAACTTTATGTTCTTTTGAGAACTTTAGAGTGCTATATAAATGCAAGATGATTTACTGTTATTATACCAGCATTAAAATGGTGATTTTCTGGGGAAATCTTCCATATTGTTTTGAACTAAATTATTTACAGTTATCAAGTGAACTCTCACTTGAGCATATTTATTTAGAACTATGGATCATATATAAAATAGAAGGAGTTGTTAAAACAAATAGTATTTTTAGGACTAGGTCTCGGTAATGTTTTCAACTGGGATGATTTCACAAATTTAGAAAATAGGATTTGCCATAACTAAATACAGTATAACAGAGACCAACAGTTTTCTGTGCCTTGAGAAACAAGAAGATTTCAATTTGATAGAAAAAGAGAAGAGAGCCAGGAAGGTCTTAAACAGAATATTTATTCAGCCCTTTATCACTTGGTTAAAAAAGAGATGTGGTGGTCCTTGGGAATGTCCATGGAGACAACTGCAGATGACTTTGAGAAACTATCCACTGTAGATTTTGTTGTCACTGAACCTTGACAGCCACTTTAAATCTTTTCTGATGCAATTTCTATTCCACCAAACAGATGAACAATTCTGTTCATCAAAACTGAAAAGAATTGTTTACTATATAATATAGAAATATGCCTTATTCCTCCACTTTCTAGCAGTTTAAAGCCTTATATTTTCTAGTTAGGTGATCCCAACCATTGAAGCTTTATCATTACAGAGCTGGGGATGGAGCCATGAACATGAGATATGGTATATTTTAACAGTATTCAGGTTCTGACTAGAGTTTGACTGAAAAAAAGGAACTGAGTTGGTATTTTCTTCTTTCTTGCCCACTCTCTCCATTCACCTCTTAATACGATTATGACTTCAACCTCAGAGAGTCTGAGGAACTTGTCCAAGACCACACGGCTAGAACATGACCCACCTGGGGTGTATAAACAAGGGTCATTTTCAGGGTGAAAACAGGAAATACTTTACATTTTGAGCATGTTCATATACAGTTAAAAATGGAAAAAATACTATATAACTTCAAAGCCTAATTCTTGCTTTTTATCATATTGTCCCATCACTATACCCTTAGTTCAGTGTAAAGAGTATATGATGAATAATTTTCTTGTTACTTTGTTATGACCGTAAATACTATGCAAAATAATGACAGATGCCATTTTTTCTACTTTACATTTAATAATTAGAAAACAGATTGTCTAAAGAAAAATCTAACTATCTTTTAATAACTTGTAGTCATGTTAAAATGCCTATCAATATAAGATAAGGGCTTCCTAGGTGGCACTAGTGGTAAAGAACCCGCCTGCAATGCAGAAGACACCAGACACAGTTTCCATCTCTGGTTTGGGAAGATCCCCTGGAGGAGGGCATGGCAACCCACTCCAGTATTCTTGCTTGAAAAATTCCATAGACAGAGGAGCCTGTGAACTACCATCCATAGGTTTGCACAGAGTCAGACAGGACTGAAGTGACTCAGCACACATACATAAGATAAATGAAAATATATTATTATTATTTGAATAGTAACATTTGCCTAATTCACATATTCCCAAGAGTTTATCAAACTGATGCTTTGGGCTAGAAATAAGAAACCAAACACATTCTAGGTTATAATTTAGCACCTAGTGGTCTAGTACACCCACGTGTGTTATGATGGATATAGGAGGGCATTTAAGTAATGTTTTGATATGATCCATCATATGGAAATGTGTGAAGGCAGTTCCAGTCTTTTGTGAGGACATAGCAATGTCACTGTCATATAGAACAGTGAAATGATTATTATTTTCTCCATCAGTTCAGTTCAGTTCAGTCGCTCAGTCATGTCCGACTCTTTGCGACCCCATGAACTGAGCACGCCAGGCCTCCCTGTCCATCACCAACTCCCGGAGGCCACCCAAACCCATGTCCACTGAGTTGGTGATGCCATCTAACCATCTCATCCTCTGTCATCCCCTGCTCCTCCTGCCCTCAATCTTTCCCAGCGTCAGGGTCTTTTCCAGTGAGTCAACCCTTTGCATCAGGTGGCCAAAGTATTGGGAGTTTCAGCTTCAGCATCAGTCCTTCCAATGAACACCCAGGACTGATCTCCTTTAGGATGGACTGGTTGGATCTCCTTGCAGTCCGAGGGACTCTCAAGAGTCTCCTCCAACACCACAGTTCAAAAGCATCAATTCTTCTGTGCTCAGCTTCCTTTATAGTCCAACTGTCACATCCATACATGACCACTGGAAAAACCATAGCCTTGACCAGATGGACCTTTGTCGGCAAAGTAATGTCTCTGCTTTTGAATATGCTGTCTAGGTTTGTCATAACTTTCCTTCCAAGGAGTAAGTGTCTTTTAATTTCATGGCTGCAATCACCATCTGCAGTGATTTTGGAGCCCAGAAAAATAAAGACTGCCACTGTTTGCAATGTTTCCCCATCAATTTGCCATGAAGTGATAGGACCAGATGCCATGATCTTAGTTTTCTGAATGTTGAGCTTTAAGCCAACTTTTTCACTCTCCTCTTTCACTTTCATCAAGAGGCTCTTTAGTTCTTCTTCACTTTCTGCCATAAGGGTGGTGTCATCTGCATATCTGAGCTTATTGATATTTCTCCTGGCAATCTTGATTCCAGCTTGTGTTTCTTCCATCCCAGAGTTTCTCATGATGTACTCTGCATATAAGTTAAATAAGCAGGGTGACAATATACAGCCTTGACATACTCCCTTTCCTATTTGGAAGCAGTCTGTTGTTCCATGTCCAGTTCTAACTGTTGCTTCCTGACCTGTATACATACTTCTCAAAAGGCAGGTCAGGTGGTCTGGTATGTCCATCTCTTTCAGAATATTCCATGGTTTATTATGATCCACACAGTCAAAGGCTTTGGCATAGTCAATGAAGTGGAAATAGATGTTTTTCTGGAACTCTCTTGCTTTTTCGATGATCCAGTGAATGATGGCAATTTGGTCTCTGGTTCCTCTGCCTTTTCTGAAACCAGCTTGAACATCTGGAAGTTCACGGTTCACGTATTGCTGAAGCCTGGCTTGGAGGATTTTGAGCATTAGTTTACTAGCGTGTGAGATGAGGGCAATTGTGTGGTAGTTTGAGCATTCTTTGGAATTGCCTTTCTTAGGGATTGGAATGAAAACTGACCTTTTCCAGTCCTGTGGCCACTGCTGAGTTTTCCAAATTTGCTGGCATATTGAGTGCAGCACTTTCACAGCATCATCTTTCAGGATTTGAAATAGCTCAACTGGAATTACATCACATCCACTAGCTTTGTTGGTAGTGATCCTTCCTAAGGGCCACTTGACTTCACATTCCAGAATGTCTGGCTCTAGGTGAGTGATCACACCTTCGTGATTATCTGGGTCATGAATATCTTTTTTGTACAGTTCTTCTGTGTATTCTTGCCACCTCTTCCTAATATCTTCTGCTTCTGTTAGGTCCATACCATTTCTGACCTTTATTGTGCCAATCTTTGCATGAAATGTTTCCTTGGTATCTCTAATTTTCTTGAAGAGATCTCTAGTCTTTCCCATTCTATTGTTTCCCTCTATTTCTTTTCATTGATCACTGAGGAAGGCTTTCTTATCTCCCCTTGCTATTCTTTGGAACTCTGCATTCAAATGGGTGTATCTTTCCTTTTCTCCTTTGCTTTTTGCTTCCCTTCTTTGCACCGCTATTTGTAAGGCCTCCTCAGACAGCCATTTTGCTTTCATTGCTAATTAAAGATAAACATATTGATTTATTGGACCCTGATAATATATAGCTGATATCCAAAACTGTGAGATTTATGTTTCAGAAAGATTTATAGGTACCCAATTGCAAAATTTATTATCCAATGAATTTTTTAATCAAAGGTATCCAAGTAGTGTGTGTGTAGCTATCAATCTGTGTTCATGTTCCTTAATTCCAAGTTGGCTTCTAAAACAACTATAACTAATCTAAATGACAGATGAAACAAAAACATGTCCAATGCATATGAAAAGAATTTTTTAATATAGTGAACATTAGATGCTTTCTTAGTAAAAGATCTGACAGTGAAAAGGCTCAACAGTTTGACCTTTGCTCTGCTATTACCTCCTGGTTAAATACAATTACATTGGTGAGTTTACCTTGATGTTTTTTCCACCAACACATGACTACTAAAAGTAAGGGAGTGTTGAGAATTTGGACACAGTTGTTCAGATTGTTAAGACTTTTATGGTAGCTTTACATGATTCCTTACTTCTAGCTCTCAGTTATAAAGAGGACATTAATAAGCATGAAAACATCTACAATTTCTGCTTTATTTCCTAAATACTAGGCTGATTTAATACTAAGTCTGCCTAAGATCACAGCCTTGAACAAAAGAGTTAGATGAGTATCACAGAATACCAGGAAGGGATTCCATTCTTGAGCCACTGAAGCCTCCCCTGACAAATGGTATTGAGTACTAGATTGCACTGAATAACTTGCCCACAAATAATTGTGATAAGAGCTTCTAATCTTATACCTGAATTGCTTTATTGTACTTGTATAAATGAAAGCAGGAGAAAATATAAGAAAAAGCTTGTATATCTTATTTGTCTTTCATCCCAAAGATATGTGTAAAATCATTTGTCTAAGCAGTTACTCTTGAGCATACTTTACATATTGTGATGCTGATTTGAAGTCCCTAAATATTTCAGAGTTATAATTTAAAAACTGTACCTGAAGACAAATATTCTCAAACTATTAAATATATTGAAGCTTGTCCCTAATGCCCTAGGCTAGAATGCATGAAAATAAGATTAGTTCCTAGTAGTTACTATGTATCCATTAGATCCATCAAGAGACCTGAGAACATTTGATATCAAAGAAAATATAGCACTTTATCTCCAGTTAGATTGCAGTTTTCCTTGTTGTTCTAATAGATGCCTTTCTAATCTTGTTTCTTTAATCTGTAGCTGTTTCCTCTTTCATCTTGTATATTTCCCCTCCCATATATAAAGTATATAATGTAGAGACATGGGTATATTGGCAACGTAGAACTCTCCCAGTTGCATTTTGGTAGCTGTGTTGTGGCGTTCTGAGTTTCTGAGACAGAGTGAGATAAAAGAGAATGGATAAAAAGAATGGGTTTTTCAGTGCTAAATCATCATAGTATTTATGTCCCTTCTTCCTGTGATGCCACTATGCTCTGTAATTATTGTCTCATAATTCAGAGCCCCTAGAGGTCTTGAAATTAAATGATGCTGTTTTTTGTTCATCAGTTTATTCAATGAATAATTATTCAGCAATATTCAGTATATATCAAGTACTGTTCTTAATTGTAAAATCTGGCAAGACTCTTTGTCCCTATTTCTCCCCAACTCCAATAAATTTACAAATAAATAATTGTTTTCTAATAGGTCTGTGATACCCGTCTGTTTCTTGAAAATTTGTTTTTCCTTATGAAATGAGGCTTCTGTTTGGTAAAATGAGAGAAAGGAAAGGTGGATATCCTGAGGCACTTTCTTGACCATATAGGAACTTGCATTGAGTTGTATGAAAGAGTTACCTGTTTAAAAAAAAAAAAAACAAAACAAGGAGAAGTGTTTTTTTATTTGTTTTTTGTACTTCATCATCCACCAATTCCTGGAACTTCTCTGTAACAGTGAGATGATACCAGCAACAGGCGTTTAGGTAGATCCATGTCAAAATATCATTTGGGGAATTGTGTTTATGATTGTGGTATTAACAAAACCATATTGCAAGAGAAACTGACTTATGGCTAACCACCTTGCTTTACTGTCCTAGCCTTACTATCTTAGAAACCTAGATAAGATAGTATGCTATTTTAATAGGTTAAAATGCCTCCTAATGGGTTAAATGCACCTGGACTGAAAAAGCCATACAGATTTTTGCAGATTTCGAAGTTGTGGACTTCCTTGGGTATAGGGACTCTTTTTTTGTTTTGTTTTGTTGTACCACGTAACATGCTAGATCTTAGTTCCACAACCAGGGACCGAACCGCATGCCTCCTGACATGGAAGCACGGAGTCTTAACTGGGGAGGTCCCTTGTAGGGACTCTTGATATGGGGCATGCCCCTTGGAGGACTTTGGAAGCTATATCAGTGGGTTGTTTCAAGAAACATATGTATCTATGAGGAGTGAGACTTCTTCTAATCTAAGGCAGTTACCCAACTGCCTGATGCATTAGGAGAACTGGTTCCTTGAACCTAAACTGCATCATCTGGGAAAGGCTGTCTCTCAGAGTGCTGTGGGAACTCTCATTCACATGAACTGCTGCAAGAACTCTGATGGAGAGGACCTCTATCGTCTGACTTGTATCTTCCCAGTAGACTTGTGGCAAGTGTGACTGTCCCGGTCTTGAGACTCTGAATGTTTAGTTGACTGTAAGAAGAACCCCTGGGCATTACAGTGATCTTTCTCTGCTCTTCAAATATGCAGCTTCGTTCTCACCCTTTCTGTTATCCTTTATAAAATGAAAAGACTAGAGTAGGGTTTTTCCAAGTGTGGACTTCAGATAACCCTCAGCAGAATCACCTGAACTCCAGATTTTTGGGTCCCACCTTAGAACAATGAAATCAGAATCTTTGGAAATGGTGCACTGAAGTCTACATTTTTAACCCCCCATATCCTGTTGGCTCAATGAGTTAAAAAATAAAATAAAATCCACCTGCAATGCCAGGAGACCTGGCTTCTATTCCTGGGTCAGGAAGATCCCCTGGAGGAGGGCATAGCAACCCACTCCAGTATTCTTGCCTGGAGAATCCCATGAACAGAGGAGCCTGGCAGGCTATGGTCCACAGGGTCACAAAGAGTCGGACAGGACTGAAGCGACTGAGCATGCATGCAGCTATGATACATGAGTACACAGCTGAACATGACAGTCTTTAGATTATATTTTAATTCCAGCTTTCTCAGTTCAGTTCAGTGCAGTTCAGTCACTCAGTCGTGTCTGACTCTTTGCGATTCCATGAATCGCAGCACACCAGGCCTCCCTGTCCATCACCAACTCCCGGAGTTTACTCAAACTCATGCCCATCGAGTCGGTGATGCCATCCAGCCATCTCTCCTCTGTTGTCCCCTTCTCCCCCTGCCCCCAATCCCTCCCAGCATCAGGGTCTTTTCCAATGAGTCAGCTCTTCCCATGAGGTGGCCAAAGTACTGGAGTTTCAGCTTCAGCATCAGTCCTTCCAATGAACACCCAGGACTGATCTCCTTCAGGATGGACTGGTTGACTGTATAATTCTAATCATTTATTCCTCTCATTCTACACTGTGTCTTAATGCAATTAAAGTGTTCATTTCTTCAGAAGACTGTCAAGGAGTAAGTAATTGGGAGTTTCAGAGATGGCAGTACTCTAGAAGAGATCTTTTTAGTTAATTCAGATTAGGGATTCTGGGACAGTTTCTTATCATTACCCACCTTTTTCAAAGTCCCGTTGGTCCTCTATGATCCTTACGATTATTAAGACATATAGTTTCTTAGTACCATATGATAATTCTTTTTGAACTGTTGATTTATTTCCCATCATGTTATCACTCTTGTCACTATTGCCTTGATTGTAAGATAGTGACTCTTTCTAGAACGTTGGAGATTATATTAGGTCTTGCAGAACAAGTGAAAATCAATACTTTCACTCTCTTTAGCAGAATTAGTTTCAGATACACCTGAGATGAAAGAAAAAAAATCCCTTTGTTGTTCTGCTGAAGTTGTCAAGCCTTCCATTAGTCTAGGTTAAGTTTCTGGGGTTTTGAATTTAATTTTGGTTTCTAATATTGATTTATATTTCATAAAGATGTTGCTGGTTACAAAAAAAAAAAAACCTTCAGTAAATTCTTCCACTTCTAGGGCACTGCTTTACTTCAAAATGAGAAGTGTTTGTCAGTGATTCAGTTTCCATTTTAGGAATTAAAATTATCAGTGAAATAGAAAAGTACTGTGAATTACAAAAGGCTATTAGACAGTAATTCAGGCCAGTCAAAGTTATGCATTTAATATAGGCTCTTGAATTTAAGAAAACTAAATGCAATTCAATCTTATTTTCTCTATTTTATCACAATGTTATTAAAAGTTGTTTAAGATTTTAGACTCCAAGAGGGCATATATCTTTGACGTCTTTGTATTTTCAGTAGTGTTTTCTTATACCACAGATACTTTGTGCATATTTCATAAATGAGTGAACAAACACATGTCATAAAGAAAAAGGAAAAGTGCTGTTATCAGATTCTAGGTGGAAGTAAAAAGCAATACTTAGCAGAGTCCTCCATATATTGGCTTAGCCAAAAAGTTTATTCAGGTTTTTCCATAAAACCCAAACTAACTTTTTGGCCAACCGAATACTACTATACCTCACCCTAGCCTGCAGGTTCTGCTCCTTACCTCCCCACTCTCCCACACACTGTCAGAAGTTCTCAGACTTCATTTCTCTGTTCCCTAGCAGAGCCACAACTCCCAAGAGCAATGATCCACAATCCAAGAGCGCATTTCCCTTTCTCTAACATTAGACTTCATACTCCCTCAGTACCCCAACCTAAACTTCTGACTGTTCTGAGGAGAGTGATCTGGGAAATGAAGAATCGTAGCTGTAAGAATTCCATGAGCAAGTGTGTCCTGTCTGGGGGTAAAGGGAAGTGTATTTGGACTTTAGAAAATCATGGTGGAAAAATACAATGATATAACCTTTAACACTTCCTAATGGTAAAATTTCAAGCAGTGCGGCATATGAGAAAGGCATTTTTTGGAACAGGATCCTAAAATGATGTCAGGAAGACTTTTCTGCCTCCTAGTACTGCTGGTTCTGCTATAACCTGACTTGATTTTTTTTATTTACAAGGTCCTTTTTATAAGTACCTTTCTTCAGAAGAGTGGAGTGGGGTAATAAATACTCTCTCATCACTATGTACCAGTTATTCTTTCTCATCCTTGGCTGTACATTAGAATCACCTGGGGAGCTTTTAAAAATCCTGATGTCCGGGCCATACTCCAAACCAATTATATCTGATTCTCTGGGAGTGGAATACAGTCATTGGGGGTATTTAAAGCTCCCAGAGCCAGTGCTTTAAACAAGGATGAGGAATGCAGTAGATGTCAGATGCCTACAGAGGAACAATCTCAATAGTTACACATTAAGAAGCCATGCAAGAAAAATTGGAGATGATGGATTCTGTGGGGACGGGAGAGTGAAGATCTTGGCTGCTCAGCTCCAATCCAATGTTGAAGGGAGGGACAGGTTGATTAAGAGGACCAAACAAATCCCCGGGATTAAAGCACTTTTCCTTTAGTGTGTGAGCTTGAGCAAGATACTTCTTTATGCTTCACTTTTCTTATTAGTAAAATGAAGTTAATAATTATACCTGTTCCTTAAGATTGTTGTAAGGATTAAATGAAGTCATAAGCATACTCAGCCTTATGTTGGGCCATAACAAACAGATATCCCATATTTGTGCTAATTATTATGATAATGACCCCAGAAATACCAGAGTCCACTTATCTTCTTTTCAGTAGGCAGACCACACAAAAACTAGGGAGATGGATATCAAAAATTTCTGAAAAAGATCTTATTATATTTCTTATTTTTCCAGCACCTTATCCCCACTCTCAGCCTCCAAGTATTTCTTGCTCTTTTAGATTCTTTTTTTTTTTTAGGCAGCTCTTTTAGATTCTTATACCTCCAGTACCATCCAACAGATTGGAAGTGTTATTTCTACATGAGTAGATGAATCAGTAGATTATCAATTGAGAGTTTACTGTGTAGCACACTTCCTCAGAACAAACACTATTTTGTGACTTAAAACAGCAACTACTTTTGGTTTTGCCTCACTGTCCTTTGAGTTGGTGATTTGACCTGTGCGCTGCTAGGTGGTGGTCAATCGGTAAAGAATCTGCCTACGGTGCAGGAGATCCGGGTTCAATCCCTGGGTCAGGAAGATCCCCTGGAGAAGGAAATGGCAAACCACTCCAGTATTCTTGCCTGGAAACTCCCATGGACAGAGGAGCCTGGTGGGCTACAGTCCATGGGATCACGACTCGGGCGGTTGTTTTTCTGGACTCAAACGTGCGTCTGCGTCACCTATTAGTCATCCTGCCAGCTCTTTGTTTTGGGGCTGTCTGGCTGCGACTGGGGCGATAGGCAGGACTAAGCTATGGGTGTCTTGTTACCTAGCAAGTTAGCCTGGGCGTTTTCATGTGATGGTAACAGTTTCTAGGGGTGGAGAAGTGGAAGCTCTTGTGGTCAAGGATCAAACTGATGCCATATCATTTCTGTTACATTCTTTAGGTTAAAGAGATCATGTGACTAGCCCATGTCCAAAGGAATGGGGAAATGTACTCCACTTTTGATGGAAGTTGCTACAAAGTATTGTGGCCATTTTTTTGTCATCTTTCACAGTAGCCTGTTGAAATAGGACTGATAGGAGGAATTGAGGTCAGAGTAAGGGTGACGGCTTGGGCATATAAAAGACATATTAGAGATAGGATTTGGCAGATAATCTGGTGTGCATGGCAAGAGGAAGGCATATTTAAGTGGAAGCTGAGACCTCAGTTATTATGAGAACTGAACTTTGATTAACTGAAATAGGAAAGCAGAAGGCAGCAAATGAGCACAGGGTCTTATCTATATATTCTCTTACAACAGACCCCGGACTGTATTTCCTTTCTGAAATTGCTTTCTTTTGATAACCATTTTTTTCCTCCAGGGGCAGGGTGTATTTTAAACTCATTAATTAAGGACTCAAATGACCAATTAGATATTCTGTTTTCTTAGTTGACTCCTTCATGAACTTTTAGAATGCTAATAAAAGGTATAAATAATATATGTCATTTCTAGTTCAAAAGGAAATTCTTCTAATCTCAACTCCAAAGCAGGTTCTTCAGTTTCAGAACCAAAATATCTAACTCTGAGCCAAGACCAAAGTCCGCATAACATCCTAAGAGAACCCGAGAGAAATTTATGAAAAAAAAATGATACAGTGGCACTTAACCATGTTCTGTATTTGTTTATTGACTCTATATAGAATTCTTCTCCAAATTTTATAGACATTTTTGTTATAGATTTGCTCTCATGAATATAATTTTAAATTGCTTTGCTCTTATGTAACCATTTTATATAGACCACTAGACTGTGAAATAAAATCAGGCAAAGGTAGACATTATTTTTTTTCCTTTCTTGATTTAGTATTCACAGTGATTTTGCTATAGCAAGATGGTCTCTCCTTTTCCTTTTGTGGTATTTTGCCCCAGAAAATCTTTCTTTTCCCTTTGATGCATACTATTTCAAGTACTTTTAAAGAACATCTTTTCATGAATTAAAATTCTTTAATATTAGCTTAGAAATATCTAATACCACATCTACTAGTGCTTTTTATTGGTTTTTTATTACTATTGATACTTATCTTCATGACTTAAAATTTGTTTCAAAGTAATTAAATTACTTTTTCCTCTTTTTCTCTCCTCCGATAAGCTTGGGCCCATGTTACCAGCCCTGATTGTATGTTTGTGTCTCCACGTGGAGAGCTCGCTCTGCAGGTGGGAAAGCCTGTGTTTCTGTCTCAGACAGAAGAACTATTTCTTTTTATTCCCCTATAGTCTTTCCTTGATCTATTGCATAGGTATTTTCCCATTGTGTGTGCGTGGTAAGTTGCTTCAGTTTTGTCCAACTCTTTGTGACCCTGTGGACTGTAACCCGCCAGACTCCTCTATCCATGGGGATATTCCAGGCAAGAATACTGGAGTGAGTTGCTATGCTCTCCTCCAGGGACTATTCCCAACCTAAGGATTGAACCCCTGTCTCTTACATCTCCTGCATTGGCAGGTGGTTTTTTCTGTTTGTTTGTTTGTTTTTTTACCACTAGTGCCACCTAAGAAGCCCCATTTCCCCAGTAAGGCTGCGTAGTAAACCATCTGAAAATTTGGTGGCTTCAAACAGCAGTCCCTAATTCTCACTCATGCATCTGTGGATCTGCTGGTGGGGAAGGGCTCATCTAGTCTGGACTCAGCTGCATTAGACTCCAACAGATGTAGGTTGGATCTAGGTCAGTGTCATGTGTCTATTATTCTCCTCGGACCCATTGTAGGTTTTAGAGCTTGGTGTGTTTTTGGTAGGTGACTCTGACAGCAACTTTTCTATTTGTTAATTTGAATGCAGGCAACAAGATGTCTCAATATATAAGATGTGAAGACGGGAAACAACATGCAAGGATACCTTATTGACTTACACAAGATGACAAGCAATTCCATTTTCCTTTACTATTGCATCCTCCGTTCTATTTGTGAACTTGAGCCTTCTTCATCAATTTATGGAATTCACATGTGACTCCTTTTGTCTTAATCTAAGTCTGAAATAACTTTACATTATGGAAATAAAACATCTTCCATCTCAATAGAGTCCAAAATAGGTTCAATGAGATGGTTTCCCCTGAGCAAGTGGAGCGGGTCTGCAGTATCATTTTCCCCACTCACGTTATGTCATGTATTCTGTTAGCATTTATGTGAGCTGTTTAAATCAAACAGATAGGCATATATAAAGGCTAACAGAACAAAGATGCTGTCACAATACACATTTTAAAACTGCTTTATCATTTCGAGATTTTGCTTGTGCTGATTTAAAAGGAAATCTACAAGTGAGTGTATATATATATGTGTGTGTGTGTGTATATATATATATATATTTATTCAAGTAAGGGATATGAGCAAGAATTCTAAACTGTTAACACTGCAAGTGATGTTAGAGATCATTATTATATACAACTTCCACATTTATCAGGTTACAGAGTACAATTCAAATACATCAAATGGCTTCTCAGACGTTGGATTTTAAATTATTGGAAGAGTTAGAAATGAAATCCAGCTCTCCTGAATAACCAATGGGCTTTTTCCATCTTACTGCTATACCTCCCAGTTCCCTGTTGGGAAGTAATGCCAACAGAGTTTGCAGAGGGGAAAATGAGACACAGTTGTGTCCTGAACTCTATTACTGTGGAGACTTTTTAAAAAGTGTTTTAATTCCTAAATTAGTCTTGCAAGCACCTCAAAGTCCTTCTGAAACTTCTCCTGGAATCCTGTGAGAAACAATGTTGACACTGCTATTTCTCATCTTTGAATTCTTGTGGCACTTACACATTTTGTCATAAGTATAAAGTTCTTAAGGCTCGAAAATATATCTCTTTATCCTTTGTACCCTCTCTCAGAGTTAAGAGCAGGTCTGGATACTTAATGCTGTTGACTGGAAACTCCCCCAAACCACAACAGAATAACCTGTTGACTGAGCAAAAGCTAAGTTAATTAGTCCTACTGCAGTGAAGGAAGAACACTAATTACTTGGAGTCTTGGGAGTGTGTTGAAACGGGATATTTGGAGGCTTTCTAGCCCAGGCTGGATAATTTCATGGTGGTTCTTGGAAAGTGAGAGAATGGTTGGGGTTGGACTGAGTTTATATCACAACTGCTTTGGATGAATAGACACATAATATGTGGAACTTTATATGATTATTAGTGAGCATTAGTCTTTTTCAATGAAGTGTTTGATTGGTTCATAGTCATTCTGTTTGAGAGCAGTTATTTCTTGAAACATATAGATAAATTATACTTGCCTGATTCCAGCACATAAAACAAAACCAGGGAAGTGTACATCCTCCTTTAATTGCTTACCACCAAAAAATATGTTGGTATATGTCTTCAATATTTATTTGTTAATGGGTCACCATTGCATCATCCTCAAACTGAAACTCAGTCAACCCAAAGTTCCATGCAAGGGGAACACCTTGGAATTTGAAACCATATAACTTAGATTGCAGATACATTGGCCATGGACATTGCAAGGTCTTATGTGGAGCTGGTACCAGTGGGAGGTGCCATTCGAATTTTAAGGAGCAAAAGAGGGGTTGGCTCAGTTATTCTTTCATGTGTTTTTGAAATCATATCTTGAGTTTCAGGCTCAAAACTAATGAAGCAAAAGGAATGTGAAAGAATTCTTTCTAGACCCACTCCCACCTTTCCTACCTTCCTGAAAAAAATGATATTTGGCAAAATCATTTGATTTTTAGAAATGTAGTTCAAAAGGTATAAGCCACTGGGCTGCTCCCTTTTTCTCTATTGCTCTTCCCTGAGAAAACTGCTATCAGAAGCAAGATAACATGCCCAGTGTTCCAAAGGGGTAAATGATACCAATGGGCCTCTGCTTAAAAATATCTACTGTCCATATTCTGTCAATTGCAGTAGCACTCTTGAGTTCTGCACATGCACACCACTGAATGCTAAATTATAGCTCCATTTCCCTTTGCTTTTTTCTATTCAGACTACCGCAGACCCTTCATTTGCACCTTTTGTTTTGTTTTTTCCACCCAGTGGTACTATTTGGCTCTGGTTCAGTCATAAGCACAGATACAACTCCAGCACTGAAATCTTGTGGCAATGCTTAATTATATGGTAGCTAATAGTTTTGGCTTATCTCCAAAGTGAAAATAGAGTACTTTAAAATTTCTCTCGTGAACTCTTAAAACCCAGTTTAACAAATACTGCCCTTGAGGCCTACTGGCATCAACGTGCTTTCTTTGAATATGCACACATTCATTCACTCAGTAAATATTTACTGAGCACCTATTATATGGCAGCCCCTAAGCTTGGCATTAGAAATTCGGTGGTAAGCAATAATAGATAAGGCCTCTGCCCCCATGAATTTACTACATAATGGCTAAGGCTTTCTTTGCATAAGCCAAAATGACAATGAGCAAGGTAATGAGGAACATGGTGTTACTTATGTGTACTATGGAGAACTGTAGTGCTGAGAATGAATGGAAGCTCTGAGTCATGTGCAACTTAGAGTGAAATATTTTAACTACTGAAACGTCTAAAACCTGCCCATGAGAGCTTGAGTCGTTTAACATCATCATCACCTTGTCATCATCTACTTTGTGTGTGGACAGTGTGGTTAAAAGAGGGAAAATTATTTTTTAGCATGTGATTTCTTGGTAGAAGACACATTTTGAAGGGGGGGGCCACACTCTGATGGAGAGTATCAAGGAGCAGGAAAGAATAAGGAGAGAATCGGGAAGGCAGTAAGGATACGCTTGGCCTCCATCATGTTTTTCCTAGTGCTAAGTGCCTGGAGATCATCTAAATGAAGCTCTGGCAGATGGTCAGAAGTTACTGATTTCTGGTGAATTATGTTAAAGGAAAACCAGGCACTAGCTGAGCTAAAGAATAAAGAATTCAGTAGAATGCTTATATAGGTTCATCAATGACATCAAGTCTGATCATTTATGCTACTTGCATTCAGTATTGTTCAGAGCCAGCCACGCTACCAGTGCTCCAGATCCTAAGGGAGAGATCCCCTGAGAATCATTTATACCACCCAGGTGAGCCCATCCCTGCCACTCAAAGTATGGTCCTCGAATTAACAGCGTGGATATCTGCAGGACTTAGTCGGAATGCAGGATCTGACTCTACCCATACTGAAACACAATCTGCATTAGAACAAGATCTCCAGGTAAAGATTTGGAAGAACATTCAAGTTTGAGTAGTACTGGTCTAATAGGAACTGATGTAGCTTTGGTGTTAATCACTGCTCTAGGAGCTGTGGATCGAGGAGTGACCCCAACAAGCCACATCACTGATTTCATGAAGCTTTAGTTGAATGTGTTTTCCTTGCAGTCTTATTTTCAGATACTCTCTTTGCTTTCAGACTATTGGTCCTGATTTTTGGTGTAAAAAGTTAACAATTGTCTTCCCTCTCCCACTGTAATAAAACCAAACCTCTATTTACATAATAATTCCAATACTTTTGATCAATATTCCAGTGTCTATCTTTGGATCCTCTTTTGGACCAGTTGTAACACCTGTACATTCACTCATGGGTTAAATTAGAATCTTTGTAAACAGGTGCTCATTTTATGTCTATATGAGTGCCATGACTTGATCCTGTTTGAAAATAAAACTTTTTAACTGTTTTGGAAATTGCAACAAGATGTCCAGTAAATTCACCTGACAGAGTCAGGTAAATTTCCATGACAGATATGTGTATGTCATATGCAGCTGAAGCCCAGATGTGCTTTTCTTAGCTCTCCTTGGGTGAATCCAAAGCACTGGGAGAACATTGTTGACTCTGTTTTTCTAGTTCTAATTTCCTCTCTAATAATTTTGTGTTTCTATTCTATTTTGGTTCATTTACAGCCAGTAAGTTATTACCCGTTTTTGGCAGCAATGGTTGGGAACTTGATTTTAAGGTCTGACAATTTGGAGATCCCTCTAAATGGACTAATGGTTTATAGAACTCTAATCTCTGTTGAATGAGTGACAACAGGGAATCTGGGTTGTTAGGCTTTTTGTCTGTTTTTGAGCTCAAATCAATAAAGAATGGTATGCTGTCCAGGAGAACAGCTCTTTCATCTGAACCAGGCAGTGTTTCTGTTTCTTTGTTGGCTCTTGCACTATAGCTGAAATTATAGACTTGAAGTTATAAGGTCTATTTTTCTGTGTCTGTATGTCTATATGTCTATAATTCGGAAATACCTTCGCCTCTTATTATGTTAGTGTTTATTTTCCTACCTCCAGGTGGTATTAATATATTAGCTTATAAAGTCTCTTAAATTATAGAAACTCTATACTGAGATGCATATCAAAATACCTATTTATATAAGCTGAACTTTTCCTGAATTTTCCCTGAAAATAAGGAAATTGAACTACTGATCCTTTAAATGTACTGGATTAAAAAATATATATTCTCCAAAAATACAACACAGAAGCATTGTAAGATTTCAAATTTATATAATTTAGGTAAAGAGTTGGTAAGAAAAGGCACATTTAATCTTTAGTGTTTAATAAAATCAACCATATCTTCTCTGATTCGGCAGTGTTAAGTATTAAGTATCACACAAGCATAGTTTTTATTCATACATGGATTATGTTTTTCCTAATATATGCAGATTGACTGATCATAAAACTAACATTACTCCTAGTTATCATTTAGCGTTATGAAAAACATACATTTATGTTTGGCCAAACTGAACCATTATTCTGACAGGTTTTTTTTTTTTAACAATTTCCACAGTAAGTTTAGGAATATGTCAGTTTGAACAGAATTTCCAAGATATTCAGCTAACCCTTGAATAGATATTGTATTGAAGTAATTGATGGACATCCATGGGATGCCTAGATTATTTCTATATGAGACATAATACTGAAGTGCTGATTGTTAAGCATAATTTTAACCTTTTAAGATTTTGCTTCTTATATATGCTACAGAGAGGGTATATCTTTGGGTTTGTCATTGAACATGTTCTTTTCTGCCATGTTGAGAAACTGTGTAAAGGGATTGTACTGCTATAGAGAACTGAACTGTGTATATTCTGAGCTCTGCTAGTCCACCAAAATGGCAGAGTATTCACTATTATCCATTGTTTAGTTTTCTCTGAAATGGAAGTAACTTTGCTGAAAAGTTGTAATTAATATGAATAAATGAGACCCTATTAGAAGTTTCTATGTAATAATGCATATTTTAGTTAGTTTAGATTAAGGGGAAAAAGGAGAATGCCCCTTTCCTGAAGTGAAATAATTTTTGTTGCAGAATATTAAAGAACATGGTGAAATACAATACTGAGCCTATGGATAGATCTAAAGAAGATTAACAGAAAGATAACCTGAAAAGGAGAAAAAATTTTCGTTAATATTTTGCCAAGTAGGACTCAGTTTTGATGGAGTTAATCGTGATATTTTTTTTTAATTTATTTTATTTTATTTTTTTTATTATTTTTTTTAATTTTTTCAGTGGGTTTTGTCATACATTGACATGAATCAGCAATAGATTTACACGTATTCCCCATCCCGATCCCCCCTCCCACCTCCCTCTCCACCCGATTCCCTACTCAGCCGTTAATCGTGAGATTTTTAAGAAAAGAGCTGTTGTTCCTATAGAATCAAATATTTCAGTGGGGCAAACCTAGAGTTTGATTTCCTCTCTGTGACAAAGTTTCCTTGAAGTATTCATTTGCTCTTTTTTTAATTATAATTTTTATTGAGTTATAGTTGCTGTGGAAACAGTGGCTGACTTTATTTTGGGGGGCTCCAAAATCACTGCAGATGGTGATTGCAGCCATGAAATTAAAAGACCCTTACTCCTTGGAAGGAAAGTTATGACCAACCTAGATGGCATATTTAAAAGCAAAGACATTACTTTGCCAACAAAGGTCCATCTGGTCAAGACTATGGTTTTTACAGTAGTCATGTATGGATGTGAGAATTGGACGGTGAAGAAAGCTGAGCACTGAAGAAGTGATGCTTTTGAACTGTGGTGTTGGAGAAGACTCTTGAGAGTCCCTTAGACTTCAAGAAGATCCTACCAGTCCATCCTAAGGGAGATCAGTCCTGGGTGTTCACTGGAAGGACTGATGTTGAAGCTGAAACTCCAATACTTTGGCCACCTCATGCAAAGAGTTGACTCATTGGAAAAGACCCTGATGCTGGGAGGGATTTGGGGGCAGGAGGAGAAGGGGACGACAGAGGATGAGATGGCTGGATGGCATCACCGACTCGATGGACATGGGTTTGGGTAGACTCTGGGAGTTGGTAATGGACAGGGAGGCCTGGCGTGCTGCGATTCATGGAATCACAAAGAGTTGGACATGACTGAGCGACTGAACTGAACTGATAGTTGCTATACAATCTTATATGTTACAGGTGTAAGAGTATTGTGGTTCACACTTTTTTAAAGTTTATACTCCATTTATAATTATTATGAACTCTTGGCTATATTCCCTGTTGTACAATATATCCTTGTAGCTTATTTTATACATAATAGTTTGTACCTCTTACTCCCGTACCCCTAAATTTCCCCTCCCCCCTTTCCTCTCCCCATTGGTCACCACTAGTTTGTTCTCTGTATCTGTGAGTCTCTCTCTTTTTTATCACTGGAATCTTGTAGCTGTTAGCTTCCACATGTAATATCCTTCAGTATTTGTCTTCGTCCTCTCTTAATAAGAGGTTATAAAAGTTTGCTCTTTGCCTGAGAAGCTAGTTTTTCCCAAATAGCGAAGATTCTGTATCTCAGCAGAATGACATTCTACACTGTGTTTCTGACATTGTTGTGTCCTTGATTATTCTCAAAATGAAAGAAACAACAAATTTTCTTCATCTCTGAAAACGTTGAGGATTTTTGTTTTTTAGATATCACACTATCACAACCATTCACGTGCTCAGGCATACTCGATCCCATCTGAAGTGATCAGATCTGGCAATTTTTGATTTCTGCCTTCCTCAAACCGAATCCTCGCTGGAAAACGGATTAAAAAGTATGAAACTTTCACAGAATCTTTTCTTTCTAAATCTTTCTTTAAGATTCCCTAGAGGATCCCTGGAGAAATCACAGAAATTTGTTCTTATGGAAATAACTATAAGTTTATCTGTTATGTTACTATAGATGAGCTTCAGAATTGTCAAGCCAAAAGAGTTGCTATTTAGTACTTTTGGAGACTGCTCTATTTTTGTTGTTGTCATTTTTGTTTCTGTGTTGAGTCCCTTCTATGTATCCAGTTGAAGATCTGATACAATTTTAGCATCAAAGACAGTTTTGTTTTGTTTTTTTATACAGTAGGCCCTTGTTGGTTATCTATTTTAAATATAGCAGTGTATACATGTCCATCCCAGGCTCCCAATCTGTTCTCCCCCATCCTTCCCCCCCGGTAATTATAAGTTCATTTTAAAAACTACTCTGAAATTATATCATATAATCGTCATTTGTGAATGAATGACAAATAGTTATGGGTTTTGATAATTTATTACAATAGTTAGAATCAAATTCAGATATAATAGTTAAAACTGTTTATGAAATCTGTTCTATACAGTTAGCATGATTTTTAAGAAATAGATATTTATAGAAATTTTATTTTTCCCAGAACTTTGGGAGTCAGGACACCCAAATGAATATCTTCAGCTGATAAGTGCTTAGTTAGCTGGACTTGAAGAACCACGATTGGTATTTCAAGCATGTTTTCCAACATGCAGATCTTTTTATTGAAATTTAATTAGTCAGTTTTCATTTTCCCTGAAGGCAACTAGTTGTGTTTCCAATCTAGTCAATTGTTATATTTTTGTACTTTTTTCACAAAATTGATAAATATTTCATAGAGGAAATTTTAATAATTTAGAGTTTGACTTCCGTTTCTCAGTTTTTAAATGTGCATATATGATCATTTGGGGCCCCAAATTGCATAATAATGGAACCATTTGCAAACATGCCATTTTCAACATTTTCTCTCCAACAAATAGTAATTTTTTTAAGTTACATTCTCATTCTTAAAGTGAATCCTCAACTTTGACTAGACTGACTCTGTGCCATTTATTGATTGATTAAGTATCTTCTAAGAAATAGGTTACTGAAAAACAAGGTGGCAAGATCTGAACACCTACCATTTTTACATTAAAAGAAACCTTAAAAAATTATGTGTAAATCTGACAGCTCTTTTAAGTACTTTGCCATGAAATAACCAATAAACTTCCATGTGGACTGAGGGAGTTTCATAATCACTCTTCATTTCATTGCAGAGTATTGAAAAGATTTTACTATTTAAGATGATGAAACCTATAAATCACTTTACCTCAATAAATCTCAAAATATTCTGAAGATATAGAAATGAATGAGGGGGGCATTGTCAAACCGTTCCCTGTTTGACTTATTTTTCTCTCCATATAGCTGGTGTGGTGTGTCTTATAAGTGTCTGACACAGAGGGATGATCAAGGTCAATCTATATGAAGAAATGTTAGTAAAGCTTTGATTTTTAAAAAATAAATGAATAAAAAGAAAATGAGTATCAAAAACAATATAAAATATTTTCTTCTTGTACTCAGATAGATTGGCTCATGTACCTCATTTTCAGAAGCCAGTGAAATAAACTGTTGCTTTTGTATTCTCCCTCTTCACCTTATGGTGGTGGTGAATAACTAAGAGTTTCTGATGCAGGAGATATGTGCAGCATGTAAATCATTTTTTAATATTCTAGCAACTTAAACACTCCAAACCATAAATCCAAACTGAGAATGAAATGGAAATTGGCTTTTGATCACAAAGCTTCCAGTTAAAGATGCTGCTGGTTGCCTGTTATATTCCCCAGCTTCAACCTTCCTAACACAATCCTTATTTTGTTCATGATCTACCCTCTTCTGATTGGCTGGGTACTATCAGAGTAAGCTGACTCTTTTCCCCACCCAGGCCAACATGGTCTAAGCCAATCATGGCAGACTCATTCCCTGTGCCTCTGTATCATTTTGGAAAGGGTACATGTTGCACTCTGACCAGTGAGTTGAAAGGCATAGACTTCTAGCGGGAATGCTTCTCTGCAGAAATTCCTGAGTCTTGAAAAACGTACATGCACAGGGAAGAAAAAGTTCCCTTGTACTCTTTTGTATGTTATCTGAAGGGCATGATGCCCGAAGATGATGTAGCCATCAATCACCTGAAAGGCAAGCAACAAGTGAATAAGGCTAAAGATGGCAGACTGGACTTAATATTTATGTGTGTCATCACTGGCACAAAGACAGAAATATAGATCAATGGAACAGAATAGAAAGCCCAGAGATAAATCCACGAACCTATGGACACCTTATCTTTGACAAAGGAGGCAAGGATATACAATGGAAAAAAGACAACCTCTTTAACAAGTGGTGCTGGGAAAACTGGTCAACCACTTGTAAAAGAATGAAACTAGAACACTTTCTAACACCATACACAAAAATAAACTCAAAATGGATTAAAGATCTAAATGTAAGACCAGAAACTATAAAACTCCTAGAGGAGAACATAGGCAAAACACTCTCCGACATAAATCACAGCAAGATCCTCTATGACCCACCTCCCAGAATATTGGAAATAAAAGCAAAACTAAACAAATGGGACCTAATGAAACTTAAAAGCTTTTGCACTACAAAGAAACTATAAGTAAGGTGAAAAGACAGCCGTCAGATTGGGAGAAAATAATAGCAAATGAAGAAACAGACAAAGGATTAATCTCAAAAATATACAAGCAACTCCTGCAGCTCAATTCCAGAAAAATAAATGACACAATCAAAAAATGGGCCAAAGAACTAAACAGACATTTCTCCAAAGAAGACATACAGATGGCTAACAAACACATGAAAAGATGCTCAACATCACTCATTATCAGAGAAATGCAAATCAAAACCACAATGAGGTACCATTACACGCCTGTCAGGATGGCTGCTATCCAAAAGTCTACAAGCAATAAATGCTGGAGAGGGTGTGGAGAAAAGGGAACCCTCTTACACTGTTGGTGGGAATGCAAACTAGTACAACCACTATGGAAAACAGTGTGGAGATTTCTTAAAAAACTGGAAATAGAACTGCATATGACCCAGCAATCCCACTTCTGGGCATACACACTGAGGAAACCAGTCTGAAAGAGACACGTGCACCCCAATATTCATCACAGCACTGTTTATAATAGCCAGGACATGGAAGCAACCTAGATGCCCATCAGCAGATGAATGGATAAGGAAGCTGTGGTACATATACACCATGGAATTTTACTCAGCCGTCAAAAGGAATTCATTTGAACCAGTCCTAATGAGATGGATGAAACTGGAGCCCCTTATACAGAGTGAAGTAAGCCAGAAAGATAAAGAACATTACAGCATACTAACACATATATATATGGAATTTAGAAAGATGGTAACGATAACCCTATATGCAAAACAGAAAAAGAGACACAGAAATACAGAACAGACTTTTGAACTCTGTGGGAGAAGGTGAGGGTGGATGTTTCAAAAGAACAGCATGTATACTATCTATGGTGAAACAGATCACCAGCCCAGGTGGACATAGACAAGTGCTGTCGGGCCTGGTGCAGCTGATAGACAGAGGAATCGGGTGGAGAGGGAGGTGGGAGGGGGAACCGGGATGGGGAATACGTGTAAATCTATGGCTGATTCATATCAATGTATGACAAAACCCACTGAAATGTTGTGAAGTAATTAGCCTCCAACTAATAAAAAATTTTAAAAAAATAAATAAATAACTTCCTCTTATTTTTTTAAAGTAGTTGAGTTGGAGTTATCTTTTTCTTGCAATTTATAACCTAACATATATCTACCTATACTTTGATCATAGGCTTTTATATGTTAGAGTTTCATTCACTGTTACTATTATTCAGCAATAATTTTTTTTAACAAGTTTGCCTGTCTATTTTCCCTGCACATAGGGCTTTCAAACTAGGAAACCTTAAGATTAACATCAGGTAAGAGGCTGTTAAAAGCAAGCAGATGACAGTAGGAGATGTGAAGGCTGACAGGACCAAAATACATAAA
Organism: Cervus canadensis; assembly: GCF_019320065.1. Lineage (NCBI taxonomy): Eukaryota > Metazoa > Chordata > Mammalia > Artiodactyla > Cervidae > Cervus > Cervus canadensis. The sequence continues at coordinate 70,868,671 of NC_057419.1, read as the reverse complement.
ATGGACATAGTTTGAGCAAACCTCAGGAGATGGTGAAGGACAGGGAAGCCTGGCATGCTGCAGTCCATGGGGTTGCAAAGAGTCGGACATGACTTAGCAACTGAACAAAAACACAAAATGGATGCTCATAATGATGACTTTGAGACATAAAGAGAAAAGTTAAGTTATCCTTTTATAAAGACTGAGAAGTATATGTTTTACAAAGACTTCCATCAAAAAATCTGAAAATGTATTAAATGTGCAATGCTGTTTGAAGGAAAAAGTTAAGTAGTATGTTGATTGACAAGATATTTTTACTTCCTAACACCTAGCACAGAGAAGGGTGTGGAAGACATAATTAAAAGTTGGCTAAGTGAATAAAGTGGATTTAGAGGACGGATGATATATGATTATAATCTAATTCCATTTTACGCAATGTCGTAACTCATCTGACATAGAAATGATCACCTCTAAATACCTTTCTCCTCTTAATTGTCCATGAAGTCTATCCCCCCCAATTTATCTTTTTCAGGATATTTTAGAGAAAATACTGCAAAAGGGTTTTTATGGTTTTCCATTGTAAGTTATGCCTAGAAATGCATCAACAAAATTTTGAATTTCTCATTAAATTTCACTCATGTTGCAAGATGAAATTTCAGGTACAAAATGAAAGGCTAACAATGAAATCCAAGCGTTAAATCAATTTATATCAGTGAAGCATGAGGTGGGAAGTAATAGAGAGCCATCCTCCTAATGAGTTGACAATGAGGCGGTAAAGTGTCTGCAGGATAATAGTAACAAACTTTGACTAGGACTTTGTTTTCCTTTTTTTTTTTTGTTTTCCTTTTTTATTGTCACCATTTAGCACCAATTCTAAACAATGTCTGTGATAAAATACTTCTTCCCCCCAAAATATTTTGTTGGCCTAATTTCTAAACAATTGATGTGGCTACTGCTGAGTTTAATATTTGTGTATGTTTCAGAGTAACACATTTTTATTACTTATCCTTGAACAAACATTTAATTCAACTTAGCAGTTAACTCGAACCTCCCAATTATATATTAGATCCCCAACCTACATTCTCAGCTACAATGCATTTATTTGTAAAGTAAATTTGAAATAGTTTAGAACTGGCTTGAGCTGACTTTGAAAAATGTTGTTGTTTCCAGTCCAGTGGCACTTGATATTTTTTTTATTTAAACAGGAGATTTGATTTAAACAATGGTGGAACAGTGTTTGTAAAGATGAACAAATAGAACTTGAATTGCTTCCATTTTGACATTATATATTACCCCTTAGGGTTTTTGTTTGCATTTAAAATTTAAAAGATTGATGCAGAGTGTGAACTACGGGAGTAATATTTTTGTTTGGAAAGAGTACATCTTTGATACATGAAATATGTTACTGAAATTGAAAAATACCTTTATAATTGAAATCTCTTTATTCATTTTTATTGTTCTGAAACTAAAGAATAGATTGAGAAATTGACTACTATTGAGTATTATACAGATTTTAATGAGACTAATTTTAGCAGATAGAAGAAGATAGTGAAATATGATCCACTTCAGTAGTCAAATTAAATACCCTTGTTATTCCACTAGATCATCGCTTCCATGTAATGTGCAGTTTTATGGCATGAGTTATCCTTAATTATCATGGAAGTCATGGAAGTCCTAATTATCATGGAAGCTTAAATGCCCGATAAGCCAGGGCAACAATTTCCCAGTCTCTGTGGATCAGTTCGGGAGCCAGCAAAGGGATCACGGTGAGCTTCCTGATATATAGGCAACCTTCCAGTTCATGCCCTGGCAATTAAGTTAAAACTGTAACTGCTTGTTCATTTTCTATCTTGAAATGATTATATTTGAAGTCAAATATGAATAAGCATTTACTTGGTGGAAGATGAAATGGGTATGCCATGGATTGGTTAATGACATGACATCAAATATGTCTTCCTTGAGGAAATTAATTTTCCAGATAATGTTAATGATATTAAACCTCTTGGAGGCACTTTTCATTCTGTATGTAAACTGGAGCCTGTCATCATACTTCTTGGCAACATTCATAACAGGGGTTAGTGTTTCTCCTTCATGGGACCCTTCTCTGAGTCTTAGTGATTCCACATTTTTTTCCATCTTTCTTCTCCATCTCATTTGTTGTTTTATTCCATATGAGCTGTACTTGTCTTTCCTTATGAGAGTTTGGCCTAGACTCCTTCCTCGTCTCATTTTATATTCTCCTCATAGATAATCTCATGAATATTCTTGATTTCATTCATCATCTTTGAGTTAATGGCTTCAAAAATCTCTATTTCCAGTTTCTCTATGAGCTTCTATAGCTCCTTACATCCGGAAATCTCTGCCTGTCTCAGAGACACCTCAAACTTACCTTTCTCTTTCAGTTTTCCATTACTTCATAGATATAGTAGCTAAAACAATGAATGTCTATAATGTTTGAGAATTCTGTTCATTGTCTGGGTAGTTTTCCTGCTTCACTCAGTGTGGGTTCTAGGGTCATGTGGCTGCTTTCAGCTGGAGGCTTGGCTGAGTGAAAAGATCCAAGATGGCCCGACTTTCCCCACAGTGTCTTTCCCTCTGAGACCCCTCCATGTGGCCTCTCTCTTCAACAGGATAACCCAAACTTCCTAATAGCATGGCAGCTGAGTTCTAAGAAAGCAAAGGTGGGAGCTGCCAGACCACTTAAGGGTTGATCCCAGAACTAACCCAGATCAGGAAAGCCTATTGCTTTAGCCAAAAGTATATACTTATAACAATATTCTTAAATTTTAGGGGTAAAATAGCTATTGACATCCTCAAAGGAAGCTTCTAAAAATGGAAAGGAAAGGAGGGAGGAAGGAGAAGGAAGAAAGGTAGGAAGAATGGAAAGTTATCTCCAGTTAACTTCTAAAAATAAAAGGGACAAATACTCAGCAGTATGAGTGGAGTCATTGTTACTCTATGGTGTGTTTGCTTTCTTGGTATTTGAAGTGTGAGCTGCCTTTCAGCAATTCCCCCTTATACCAATCAAAAAAGGATATAGCTGATTCATGTCAATGTATGGCAAAAAACACTACAATATTGTAAAGTAATTAGCCTCCAATGAATAAAAATAAATGGAAAAAAAAGGATATAGAGAATAAATGATATATACATTATAATTATCAAAATAGTTCCTTCTTTGGACTGCCAAGTTCAAAGTGTTATTGCTCTTCCATAATTTATGCTGATGACCTTGGAATCATGGTTTCTTTGGTATAACCCTCCCCCTTCCATATCAGTTCAGTCTTTATCAAATCTATGGAGTCCCTCTTTGTGTGATTTCTCCCATCAAGTAGTCCATTTTCATTTTTATTACCACCATCCTGCTCCATTTCCTTTATACCTGGAATGTGAAATATTATGAAAACCTCATACTTGCCCATCCTGCATCCAGTCTTGCCCTGAGTCAAGCTATTTTACACATTAAAGTAACTATACAGATTCTCTATTGACTGCACAGTACATCCCAAACATCTTAGCATGGCTTTGAGTGTCTTTTAACTGTTCAGCTGTATTCCTGTCTCTCTCATATACAAACTCTCCCCAGTGGCCAACTGGATAAGTTTCCTCTGTGTAATTAATTGGTCAAGCTGTTCCCCACCTGAACTTTTTCTTTGCTCAGATCAGTTTTCTCAAAATCTATCCCTTTTTGTGAGTTTCAGTGCATCTTATATCTTTGTGAACTACCCCAGACCTCAATAATCCTCTTGGTCATTGGTGTACCTCTTGAACCTCTTGAGCCAGTTGGCCTTCACTGTAAATCAACTTGCTATTTCTCAATATTTCACGTCTCAAATAAGATCATAAAGTCTTCCTAGGTAGATCAATATTTTGAGCCCTCAATAGTTGATGGAGAATAGATATTCAATTCTTATCTTTTTTACTTTTGAGGAATAAGTAAATGACTAGTCTCAGGTTATGTATCCACTTCATAAAGAGTCACAGTCTACCACTGAATTTATTGGAAATTAAAGAAGAAGCATAAGAATCTGATTACAGAAAGATTCAAAGACAGAATGGCTCTGGGCATCCAGTCACTAAGAACCTCCTAGGCTCCTCAGGGTCTGACCATCTGGATGAATGAAATCCCACCATTTCTCATTTTTTAATTACATTCTGTTTATAACAGTTCAATCTGAGGAGTCTGATTGCCCAAGCTTGAGCACACATTCTCCTCAAAATATGTGTTGGAAGTGGGTCTGAAGTGAACCTGATTGGCTTCACATTAAGACTCTCTAGTGAGTGAGAAGTCATTTTCCAAAACAGACTTGGCAAGCTGTTATCAAAGAAGAGGGAAACAAAGACGGGGCAAGCATCTCATTCCTCCTTCGAATCAAATCCTATGATTTATCTGAATTTAATATATTCAGAGTCAACCATGATAGAGTCTAAGCAAGGAAGCTTACTGGCAGTAAGAAAAGAGATATTGACTGGTTAGGATGATTGGAGGCATGGGCAGAGGAACAATTTATGTTTGGAACATTGTAAAGTAATTAGCCTCCAATTAAAATCAATAAACTAAAAAATAAGTAAATTTTTCATCATGGCCAAAACTGATTCCAAAAATACTATATTTCCAGTAAACAGTGCATAGATTGGCATTTTCAAACATCTTTATAACTGTTCAATTATTTTTGACTTTTTAGATTATTTTACCATGTTTTAAAATGCTGGTTGGGCTATCTGAAATCTCTAAGGAAAGCTCTAGAAAGTCAGATCTCTTCAGTAAGGTGTGAAAAACAGAAAAGGATTGAATGCTTTTCAACCAGAGGATAACTTTTCCTAATGTTGAAACCCAAGCAGCATGCTGTTATCTTACTTTTCACCCTGATCCTATTCAATGTTGCAATAGAGCAGTGGCTCAGTAATATGTTTATTAAGTCACTGGCCCTATTTTGAGATACTGATACAACCATAGTATTCTCTCCCCAAAACATACATTTGCACAGATACGATTTTTCCATAGTTTTGGAGGATTCATATGTTCCTGAAGCCCATCTATTAATGCTAGATTTAGCACCTTTTTGGGGAAAAAAAAAACCTACAGTCAAAGGGCACAATACTTAGTTCTGTTTCTATGTTGTACGGTAGCAAATTTGACTAAAATGGTACCAACAGATCCCAGACCGTCACTCCTCCACTCATTTCCCTTCTGTGATATATGTTAAACAAAAGGAAGTCTCTAATAAGTTTCTGAAACTTGTTCCTAAGTTGATTGTTCATTTGACCAATAGTGACCCTTAATTAGGGACTTGCCTGGTAGTTCAGACTCTTAATTATTACTGAAGAATTTCTTTTTGATTTAAAATTATGTAAGGATCTTAATACAGGTTTTGTTTAGTGTTTCGGTGACAAAATAGCACTTTCTACTTATTTTAGAATTCTAATTTGATTTGTTATTCATGCATTTACTTACTGAGTACTTAATATGCACCAGAAACTATGCCAGGTGCTGAGAATATGCAGGTGGCTCAGCGGTAAAGAATCTGTTTGCCAATGCAGGAGACGCAGAAGACACAGCTTCCATCTCTGGATTGGGAAGATCAATCCCCTGGAGAAGGAAATGGCAACCCACTCCAGCATTCTTGGCTGGAGAATCCCATGGACAGAGGAGCCTGGCGGGCTACAGTCCGTGGGGTGTCAAGAGTCAGACATGACTTAGAGACTGAGCATGCACGCATGACATACCAGGCTCCTGCCCTCAGGGAATGTGTACCATTATTTATTGGCTTTTAAATTCAACATATACCTCTGTTAATTTGACTATTTTAAACCTCTAGCTAACTGGCTTAAAATATCTTTTACCCATTCCTTCTGAGGCAGACCTTCTAAATCAGCACCATGGAATGGAATTGTAACATCAACCACAATATGTGATTTTAAATATGATAATAGTTTTGTTAAAATAAAAGTAAAAAGAAACAGGTAAAATTAATGTTAATAATAAAATTTGTCTAACCAAATGTTTCTGAAATATCTAACCAACCATTTCCAAAATTTTGTCATTATATGTAATCATCATAAAAAGTTATTGAGCAATTTTACAGGGTTTTTTTGTACTGAGTCTTCAAATCCCAGCCATATTTCAAGTGCTCAGTAGTGGCATGTAGCTAATGACTACCCTTTTGGATAGATTAGGCCAAAATATTTGAATCCACATACTTGCTCTTCCTCAACATTTCTGTCTGTCTGTCTGTCTATCTATCTACTTACCTACCTACCTATTTTATTGAAATAAAGTTTGTTTTGGCATGGTGGTAAAGAATCTGCCTGCCAAGGAAGAAGATGCTGGAGACACATGAGATACAGATTCAGTCTCTGGGTCAGGGAGATCCCCCAGAGAAGGAAATGACAATCCACCCCAGTATTCTTACCTGAAGAATCCCATGGACAGAGGAGCCTGGCAGGCTACAGTCCATGGGGTCACAAAGAGTTGGACACAACTGAATGACTGAGCAGACACACACAGTTTGTTTACAATATTATATTAGTTTTAAGTGTAAAGCATGGTGATTCAGTATTTTTGCAGGGTATACTCCATTATAAGTTATTACAAGATAATGGCTATAATCCCCTATGCTATACAACATATCCTTGTTGCTTATCTATTTTATACATAATAGTCTGTGTCTGTTAATCCCATAACCCCTGGTGTGTCCTTCCCCTCTTCCCTCATCAAATAGTGTCCTTGTTTGTAGGAGAAAACAAAAAGACAGAAAGACTCTTACCATGAACTGTCTGCCTAGGAAGGCAAAGAAAAGTCATAAATGTAACAGCAACAACAAAATAGTTTGCTATGAATGATAAAACTAAAAGGGGTGAATGGGCTTATTAGCTCAGTGAAACTTTGGACATGATAGCATGTGACAGGAGAGATCGATTTTTAAAATACTGTGTTACTAGGTTATCAAACACTTATCTGTCATTTTTTATACTCAAAACTAGGGCCAGGGATCTTCTGAGAGATGGAATTCACCTGGAATAATTACAGCAGCTGACAAATGCACACACGCTGCCCGTGGTCTACTTGCCTTATTTGCTCAAACTTCTGATTTTTAGGCAAACTGCCAGACTCTCATGGTAATATCCGTGTCCCAGCGGAGACTCTGGTGTGCACAAATCTTTATTGTGACAGCTCCCTTTGGTGCTTCTGTGGTTCGATGAAGTGAAAATAATGATGAGAGATTTCAAGATTTTGGAAAGCAGTTTTGACTATTTAAAAAGTGACTATTCTAGTTTCTATTTTATAGGATTTAGAGCTTAAAGTACTGAAAAAAAAAACTCTGGAAACTCTGACACACTTAATTTTTTTTTTTTTTCGGATTCTGAATAGGAAATACTTCCTAGCTCACCAAGTTAAAGAGAGACATTGATGCACATTTTCTTTCATCAGTAAAAAGAAGGAAAACAGGAAATAGACTCACCTTCTCCTTTTAATTACACATGAAGTTAGTATTAGTCTGAACAACTAGGAAAGGAGCAAAAATAGTGTGTTCATTCCTTCAAAAGCTGCCTGAACAAATAGTTGGTATTCTTCTGAGCAAAGAATAATATCTATATATAGCTTAAGAAAAACAGAATAGGTTATGTCTATTATTTGTAGATAGACGTTTTTAAAATCATTTATTGTTGTTATTATTATTTGGTTGTGCTGCGTCTTCATTGCTGCACGTGGGCTTTCTCTAGTTGAGGTGAGTGGAGGCTACTCTTTACTTGTGGGGTGCAGGCTTCTCCTTGCAGTGGCTTCTCTTGTTGCAGAGCACGGCCTCTAGGCTTCTGCGCTTAATTGCCCCACAGCATGTGGGATCTTCCTGGACCAGTGATCGAACCCATGTCCCCTGCATTGGCAAATGAACTCTTAACCACTGAACTACCAGGGAAACCCTTAAAAAAAAAAAAAAAAAAAAAAACTTCTATCGAGGTCGATAGAAGTTTTTTTGTTTTTGTTTTTGTTTTAGGAAACAAAAGAAGTCTTCTCTCAAGAATATTCTGCATAATAATACCATTTTTAGAGTTCTCAGAATTCCAAAATACTTGTTGAAATATGCACACACTGATGGACACATACACAGAAAAATGATCTGCAGAGTTAATCACCACCTCCAAACATCTAAAGTGTAGGATTTTATGGTGTGGCTCATTTTGTTAGTGAATGGCGAAAATATAGGTGTGTTTACAAAAAGTACATATTATACAAATCTTCTAAATGTATCACCACATGGGAGAAAATAGGAAAAGCATTGTGGTTGTAAATCTAACTCTCCTGCCAGAAGAAAAAAAAAATATGTTGTGACTTTTCTAACGTCTTACTCTGTGATTTAACAGAGCACCAAAAACATGTACTCTTTATAAATCTTAGAAACAACAAAGTCTTTCAATCTAAATGAAGTTGAAGAAAAACAAAAGAGTAAGTATAAATATTGGGCTTCCCTGGTCACTCAGATTGTAAAGAATTTGTCTGCAATGCAGGAGACCCAGGTTCAATCCCTGGGTCAAGAAGAACCCCTGGAGAAGGGAGTGGCAACCCATTCCAGTATTCTTGCCTGGAGAATTCCATGGACAGGGGAGCCTGGTGGGCTCCAGTCCATGGGGTCACAAAGAGTTGGACATGACTTTCACTCACTCACTCACTTAAGTATAAATAATTGGTTGGCCAAAAGGTTTGGCCATACCATCTTACAGAAACAAACAAACAAACATTTTGACCAACCCAATATTACATATGCAAAATGTTATGTACTATAGCATTTTAATCATATAAAAATAGCATGTATCTACTTTTGTTTTTCATAGTGAAAGTACTACTCAGGGATGGAAGTGTGGAGAGGGAGGTTCTAGAAGCGTTCTTGAAGTATAGTTGGTGGAAGAGATAGGATCCTATCTGTAAATATGTATTCTGCCAGCATCCTGTCTCTGCTAGATTGTGGGCAGTGAGTGATATGCCTTAAATGAATGGGTATTATGGGGCCCTCCAATGAGTGAGGGGCTTCCCCAATTCCTCAGCAGGTAAAGAATCTGCCTGCCAATGCAGGAGACCTGGGTTCAATCCCTGAGTTGGGAAGATCCCCTGGAAAAGGGCATGGCAACCCATTCCATTATTCTTGTCTGGAGAATCCCCGTGGACAGAGGAGCCTGGTGTGCTACATAGGGGTTGCAAAGAGTCAGACATGACTGAGCACAAACCCACACTTCTTTTTTTTCCAAAGGATTAAGGCTCATTGGGGTTTTCGGAGATCATTAAATGCTAGAGATCACACAATCAAACAGTTTCAGTAGAAACAGGAGACAGGGTCACTACATAAGTATCGCTGTGGATACTAGAATGGGTGAGAGGGCTCATCTTTGTGCATGAGGGCAGTGATCAGTGTCGTCATTGCTCTGAGATGGAGATTGGTTAGAAGTAAATTTTCTGAGATAGTTCTTTCGAGAGTCTATGAGATAGGCAAGAAGGCAAGTCTTTGAAATGTCTGGTTTATTTTTATAATCATAGCTATTAGTGTTAGTGGTACAATGTGTCCTGTTATGTTATGCTAATTCAGAGTCACTAAAAGCCTATCAGAGACCTATTTTGGAGGAAAGAAGTGAATGGACACAACTGGAAGATCCAGGAAGGCTTCAGGGAATCCAGGCAAGGGGAGTGTATGCATCAGGAAAATCCACTCCTGAGCCCCTGACAGGCGTGTTTTCCACTGGACGCAATACTGGGGAACTCAGTTGAGGGTGACAAAGTCTAGATCAGGTATTGTCCCTTATACCAGACTGTTACAAAGGCTTCTTTTCTGATTTCTCTATCATCCATCTCTACCTTCTCAACTCTGCCCTCTAAGCTTACTCATTCACTGGATAACCATTTATGGATCATCTAGATGTTAGACACTATTCTGTATTCTCCTAATATCAAAATGAGTAGAAATCAAGCATCTATCCTCATAGAGCTTCCAATCCAAGCAATCCCAGTGAAGCAGGTGAACTGGAGTTGGGTTTATAGGAGCATGTAGCAGTGACTTCCTAGTGTCTGATTATCCCTTTTAGTGATGCCAAGATGGATAAGCAGGTTCAAGTGACAACAGCCTGATCTCTGCATTGTCAAATTACCCATCAGCCTTAAGATTCCTAGAATTTAAAGATCCTGGAGAATGGTTTTGTCAGAAGACTCATTCAGAGTTTCCTTTCATTCAATCATAGAGCAAACATTCAGCTTATTCTAAATACTAGGCACTATGCTGGTGATGGAGATACAAAAAGAAATAAGCCAAAGATGCGGTGGAAGAGACAGATCAATGAATAACTTCAGTGCAATAGGAAACGTAGAGGAAGCAAGGTTCCTAATGATGGCAGTCTCTAGCAGTCAGTGGTGCAGTTCATTTTGATCAGGAGCTGATAGTTATCATGAGTTATCCAGCAGCTAACATCCAGCTAGGAAACTCAACTAGACACCTTGAATTTCTGCATTTCAAATTCAGCCATCAAAGAAACTTTCAGAAGAAGCTTGATTCAGCAGGGACTTCCCTGGTCGTCCAGTGGTTAAGACTCCACAGTTCCACTGCAGGGGGCCTGGGTTCAGTCTCTGGTCAGAGAACGAAGATCCCACACGCCATGTGGTGAGACAAAAAAGAAAAAGAATCTTGATTACATCAAACTTTCTGGGTTCATCCTGTTGGCTCCATCTTTTTTTTTTTTTTTTTAACTTTAACTAAAGGTCATGAGCTTCCCAGGTAGCTCACTGGTAAAGAATGAGATGTGGGTTCCATCCCTAGATCGAGAAGATCCCCTGGAGGAGGAAATGTCAACCCACTCTAGTATTCTTGCCTGGGAAATCCTGTGGACAGAAGAGCCCAGTGGGCTACAGTCCATGGGGTAGCAAAGAGTCAGATACTACTAAGTGACTCAGCACACACACAAAGCTCACATGTGTGCATTGGGCAACCCTGCTTCATCCCCTTGAAAAACAGGCAAGGATGCCCTATGTTTATTCCCTGGCTCCTAAAGAGTGCCTAAAGTTGTTTGTGTCAGTAGTTCAAGGAAGAATACGCCAGGTACTCTGTTTCACAGCCTGGGTCCCCACTCATATAATCTTTGCAGTTGAAGAACTGTTGTTTCTTGCCTGTTTTATCACATCCAATGTTGAAGCTTTACCAAAGGAAATCAGCTTTCAAATAAGAATGGTATTGCCTCTTGGGGGCTCAGCTGTTCTGCAAATCACGGATTATGTAAATTACAAATAAGATCCAACCCTTCAGCCCAGAGAGGACGAAGAGGCCCTATTTTCCCACTGGGTCTTATATTCTCGAGTAGGCCTTTTACTTCATTTTCCAGAGAGAATACTGAAAATGTAACCAAAAATACAATAAGTGAATACAGCAAATATTATCTACACTATAATAAGAAAAGCCAGAAAAATGTATAACTAGCCCTGAAATTATTCTCTTAGGATTTTAATATTAGGTTAAAAATGCTGATAAGCCTGTAAGTTTTCAACCCCAACCTCAAGCAATCAGCAATTGATTTCCTTGCATTCTGGGTGTAAAATACCACAGACTAGATAGATTATAAATAATAGAAATTTATTTCTCAGAGTTTTGGAGGCCAGAAGTCCTAGTTCAGGGTCCCATGTCGTTGGGTGAGGGCCCTCTTCCTCATTGCAGACCTCTTGCTATGTCTGAATGTGGTGGAAAGAACAAGAGAGTTCTCTGCGGCTAAGTCACGTCAGTCGTGTCCGAATCTGTGAGACCCCATAGACGGCAGCCCACCAGGCTCCCCTGTCCCTGGGATTCTCCAGGCAAGAACACTGGAGTGGGTTGCCATTTCCTTCTCCGAGGGAGTTCTCGAGGGCCTCTTTATTTATTTATTTATTTTTTTAATTAGTTGGAGGCTAATTACTTCACAACATTTCAGTGGGTTTTGTCATACATTGATATGAATCAGCCATAGAGTTACACGTATTCCCCATCCCGATCCCCCCTCCCACCTCCCTCTCCACCCGATTCCTCTGGGTCTTCCCAGTGCACCAGGCCGGAGCACTTGTCTCATGCATCCCACCTGGGCTGGTGATCTGTTTCACCATAGATAGTATACATGCTGTTCTTTTTAAATATCCCACCCTCACTTCTCCCACAGAGTTCAAAAGTCTGCTTCTGTTATTTTCTGTGTTTCTTTTTCTGTTTTGCATATAGGGTTTATCGTTTACCATCTTTCTAAAATTTCCATATATATGTGCTTAGTATGCCTGTAATGTTCTTTATTTTCTTTCTGGCTTACTTCACTCTTGCTATAAGGGGCTCAGTTTCATCCATCTCATTAGAACTGATTCAAATGAATTCTTTTTAATGGCTGAGTAATATTCCATGGTGTATATGTACCACAGCTTCCTTATCCATTCATCTGCTGATGGGTATCTAGGTTGCTTCCATGTCCTGGCTATTATAAACAGTGCTGTGATGAACATTGGGGTGCACATGTCTCTTTCAGATCTGGTTTCCTCAGTGTGTATGCCCAGGAGTGGTATTGCTGGGTCATATGGCAGTTCTATTTCCAGTTTTTTAAGAAATCTCCACACTGTTTTCCATAGTGGCTGTATCTAGGGCCTCTTTATAAGGGCACTCATCTCATTCATGAGTGAAGGTGTTAGCCGCTCAGTCCTGTCCAACTCTTTACGATCCCATAGACTGTAGTCCGCCAGGCTCCTCTGTCCATGGGATTCTCCAGGCAAGAATACTGGAGTGGATTGCCATTTCCTTCTCCAGGGGATCTTCCTGACCCAAGGATTGAACCTGGGTCTCCTGCAATGCAGGCAGATTCTTTATTACCTGAGCCACCAGGGGCCTCTTCATTCATGAGGGTCTCACACACACACACACACACACACACACACACACACACACAGATTCGTATGTTGAAATCCTACTGCCCAATATGATGTTATTAGGAGATGGGATATTTGGGTTCATTAGGAGATGGCCTATTTGGGTTTATTCATGAGGGTGGAACCCAAATATCCCATCTCATGATTCCATCATATTGGGCACTAGGATGTCAACATATGGACTTAGGTGTATGGGATGCACAGACATTCAGATCATAACACTGGGCAAGTATCCTATGGTATATGATACTTTAAAATATTTTACTTCCAATGAAGATAAGTATTTTTCATGTTATCTTAGGTAGACTCGTTTCTTGTGGTTGCTGTAACAACTTAGCACAAACTTGGTGGCATAACACACTATACATCTATTCTCTTTAAATTCTGAAAGTCAGACGTCCAGAATCAGTTCTACCAGACCAAAGTCAGGGTGTCATAGGCTACACTTCCTCTGGAGGCTCTAGGGGAGAATCAGCTTCCTTGCCTTTTTAAGCTTCTAGAGCTCCATTTCTCACATTCCTTCGTTCCTTCTTCCATCTTCAAAACCAGCACTGTAGCATTTTGCATCAGTCATTCATCGATTTCTGTCTCTGTAGTCCAATTTCTCTGCCTCCTTTTCCAAAGGAGATTTGTGATTAAACTCATGGAACCCACCTGGATAATTCAGAATAATCACCCCATCTCACAACCCTTAATTTCATTGTATCTGCAGAGTTCCTTTTGCCATATAAAGTGACATTCACAAGTTACAGTGATGAGGACCTAGCTGTCTTTGGGGGCCAATATTCAGTTTACCACAGCAGGTAATTGAGATATTATTCTCAGCTGAACTATCCATCTTCTCAAATAACACAGCCCCTTTGGTCTAGAAAGGTTGTTTCAAACAATCTTTTTTCTTCAAGTATCTTTAGCTGGCAAATTATAAATTATTATGGATGGAATCATTGTAGATTTGGAGTATACAGTCTGTTGAGCTAAACACAAACAGCTTTTTACCACTATTTTAGCTTTTTATCCCTATTTGGCATGCAACATGGTCAAAGGAAGAATGTTTCAGTGAAAACCTTATTGAATATTCAAAATGGCATCCGTTATGTTATTGAATGTTCTGTAATGAAAAATTCATGATTTTTTAAAAAGTTGTGTCCCTTAGATTTAGAACTCAAATTTGTCTATCTTGATGAACTAATACACAGCTGCATGCTTGCTAAGTTGCTTCAGTTGTGTCCGACTCTGTGATCCTATGGACTGTAGCCTGCCAGGCTCCTCTGTCCATGGGATTCTCCAGGCAAAAATTCTGGAGTGGGTTGCCATGCCCTCCTCCATGAGCCAGGGATTGAACCTGTGCCTCTTACGTCTCCTGCATTGGCAGGCAGATTCTTTACCACAAGCACCTCCTGGGAAGCCCCATAGATTATTCATACTGATTTATAAACATTTGTATGGCTTCCAGGAAGTACAGACTAAATTGAATAGATACTTAAAGTAACTATCCTTAACTAATATTTATTGTATAATTATATGTTTCTCACCCCACCCCCAAATAACTGCTTCTTCTATTCCTTACTGTGATGCTTTTGATAATTTATCTTCCTGTTAACAAGCCTATGCATGGACCTTTTATTACAATCTACCTCAAAATCCTTTTTGAAAGCAGCAGACATAAATAAAGCAAACAAATAAACAAATTTGGATGATATATAAACCCTATGAATTATGGTCCATCTGCATCTTTTTTGAGTGCCAAAAGCATAAATTTAGCAATGAATGCATTTTGTTATTACAAAGCATTTTAAAATTGTGTTTCTGTGCATTATATAGCTTATTAGAATAGACAGATAGATAACCTTAGAAGTCAAGGATATGCAAATTAATGCCAAGATAGTCAGTAGTTTTCTTGATTTCATTCAGTATCTTCCAATTTTAATAATTTACAACTAGTACCAATGTTGCTAAGAAATTTTTTAATGGAAATCTGTATGAGCTGGCTTATTGTTAATACCTTCTGCAGTAAAGAGATGTAAACACAGTTTTGAAATCCTAAGTCTATTTTCCAAAAGATTTCCACAGGGTAAGGGCTTCAGTTTGGAACTATTTTATATAGGTTTGTTTTCTCACCACCTTCCATTCAATTTATTAGAACTTAATATAATATCTGTTATAACGGATACATAAATGTGTTAAATAATCTGTATTCATCAGAGGCTAAGCATATTCGCTATTGTGGAAGCTTTGAAACCCTGTCCTAGTAGAGAAAAATAAGGAAAATATATCTATAAATGTAAAGTCAAAAATCATTGGCCTTCTTTCTCATTTATTATCTTAATCTAGTTTCTGATGGATACTTATAACGTTAGGATTTCTCATTACACTTCTAGAGTTAAAAATCCAAGAAACCTAAATGATGACTAACTTAAAAATGGTATATATTAAGCTTTAATTCAAATACAGCAAAATAAATATGTCTGAGTGGAATTTAAGATTTAGAAAAACTTTGATTTATGAAGAGCAATTGAACTCAGAGAACTAAGCATTAAATTGTAACTCAGAGACTCTGAGTTCAAATTTCATGTTCACTGATTCATCTATCTTTTTGAGATATAAATATTTTTAAAAATATATTTAACATTGGAAGTGATTAAACAAACCCAATTCTTTCTGTGATTTAAAAGTTAACATTGTCTTTAAAAATCTACTGATACTCTATTTTTGATTAATAATATATTTTTTAAATTTAAATATGAAATGATTCGAACAGATAGAAGTGATACAAAATAATAATGTAGTAACTTTAAAACATTTTTACCCAAAATTCGTAGTAAAAAAAAAAACTACTTTATATCACATTTACTCACATACATACATATACAAGTAACTGAAGCAAACTATCCATAAATCACTGCTTAGATGTACTGTAATTGGCACTAATAGTTTCTTTTTCTTGTTGTTTTTACTTTATTCTATTGTTTTTAAAAAGATAAGTTGCAGTCTTGCAAAGTGATTTCAGACCCACATTTTGGGTATCGTCTGACAGTTTGAAAAATATTGATATACTATTTACGTTTATGTATCCATCATTCATTCAGCTTCATAAGATATTAACATTTTGCTGTATTTGCTTTAAATAAAAGGAAAATAAAACATTAGATAAATTCCAAGTTCTCCATATAGTCTTCTTTTCCCTTTTCCTACTTTCACCACAGAAGTAACTGCTATTTTAAACTTGTTGTTTGTTTTCATCCATGTTTAATGGTTTTCACTTCCTATAGATGTCTCCATAAAAATATAGAGCATAATTTTGAATATTTTAAAGTTTATATAAAGATATTATGCTCCCCTACTCTTCTGAAATTAGGCTTTTTTTGATTTATCATTATGTTGGGTTTTTTTTAGGTGAAGTATAGTTGATTTACAATAATTTATTAGTTTTATGTGTACAACATACTGACTCAGTGTTTTTGAAAAGCATTATAGTTTATTATAAAATAATGGCTGTAATTCTCTATGCTATAAATAATATCTCTATTGCTTATCTATTTTATACATAGTAGTGTACCTATTAATCCCATATCCTTACATTGTCCCTCTTTCCTTACCTCTTCCTTTTGGTAACCTCATGTTTGTTTTCTATATCTGAGTCTGTTTCTGTTTTGCATATATATTAATTTGTTTTATTTTTTAGATTCCATATAAGTGATATCATACAGTATTTAGCTTTCTATCTCTGACTTATAACACTAAGCATAATATTCTCTAGGTCCAACCACATTGCTGCAAATGGCAGAACTGCATTCTTTTTATGGCTATGTAATATTCCGTTGCAGTTCCATTCCATTGTTTATCATTATGTCTATATATTTATCAAGTTTGATACCTGTAGCTCAAGTTTATACATTTTAACTGTTCCATAAGAGCCCAATAAATAAATATTACTCATTTTTATTAATTAGTCTATTGTGGTTGGTAATTTAGATTTTCTTATTGTTATGGCAATAACGAATAATACTATAATGAACATTCATGTACATGCATCTTTCTGCTCAAGAATAAGTGTTTACATAGGGCCTATAACTAGAAGTAGAAGCATGAAGCAATAAGCCTTGCACATGCTTGACTTATATATTTCCAAATTGTTCTTCCAAATAGTTGTTGTGATTTGTATATACAGTAATACTGTCTAAGAGTTTCTGTTTCTCCATACCCTTGCCAATTCGTGTCTGTCTCTTTGCAACCCCATGGACTATACAGTCTATGGAATTCTCCAGAATACTGGAGTGGGTAGCCTTTCCCTTCTACAGGGGATCGTCCCAACCCAGGGATCGAACCCAGGTCTCCCGCTTTGCAGTCTGGTTCTTTACCAGCTGAGCCACAAGGGAAGCCCAAGAATACTGGAGTGGGTAGCCTATCCCTTCTCCAGTGGATTTTCCCAACCCGGTAATCATACTGGGGTCTCCTGCATTGCAAGTGGATTCTTTAGCAACTGAGCTATGAGGGAAGCCCCCTGCCAGTTCTACACATGATTGAACAAATAATATGATTGAAATATTATCTAATTTTAATTGGTATTTTATTGTATATTGTATAAAATTTTGAATTTTAGACAATATTATACAATATTGTTTATTGTATAAAATATTGTATATTATATAAAATTTATACACATTTTAATTTGTATTTATCAACTTCACAATAGTGAAGTTGAAATATTTCATGATTTTTTTTGTCAAGCTCCCTCTTCTATACATTTTCACCATTTTTCCTAATGGAATGTATTTTTTATGTATGAACACTCTGGATATTTTTCCTTTTTCTATCTTTTATAGTAAGGCCAGGTCTGTAACATCAATATTATAGGAAAAATTAAAATAATTAACCAAATGAACACAAAAAAGTTCTCAGACTTGCTGTTCATGATTACAATCAAAGTGTAGGAGTTTTTCTTGTTTCAGTTTTGATACTTAGCTCACTTGGCAAGAACAGCATTTAAAGCAGAGTTTGAGGCTTAAATTGACCTGACTTAAACTCGTAACAATAGCTTCCCACTTGGGTAATATGTAGCACAAACCTAAATGTGTTCTTGTATTTCTCATTTTTCAAAATTGCAACAGTGGAACTTCTCTGATGGTCCAGTGGTTAAGACTCTGCACTCCCAATGCAGGGGGCATGGTTTCAATCCCTGATCTGGGAACTAAGATCCTGCATGCTGCATGATGCAGCAAAACAAACAAGCAATGTTGCAACAGTGGGTCAAATATCTGTTGCTTGGATAATTTACGCTGGACAATTCAATGTCTCTGTATCTGTCCTCATTCCAGATTATTGGGGAAGTCAGGTACAATGTGAATGAAGAAAGCATACATTTGATATATACTTGCTATGTGCAGTAGTTGAGAGATGAATAGGTATGGATATTATCATATCTTATTTCAACCAGAATATGATCTCATTAAGGTCCTAAAACCAATGTACATAAATACAGGGACCATATACTAGATTGGATCTGGATCTCAGGTTTTAGTTCCAGTCTCATTCCTTAATGACCATGCCACCTTAGCCTGCTACTTTCTCTGTGGCTTCTAAACACTTAGATATCTCAAGACCATGTCTTCTTTTATTTTTTAGAATATAAAAAATGACATGCCAAGTCAGGGTTGCAAATTGATATTCATAATATTCCTATGTAACTTACTAACCTCTACCATAAGATGACATATCTTTTATTATTCAAAAGAATAATGATGAGATTAACTTTTTTAAATATCAGTTCATTGTACCAGCTGGTTGGTATAGACTTGCAATTTAACACAATATAAAGAATATGAATTTTTTCCAATTCTATCAATAGCTCTTTGAGTGAATATATAAATGCATTTGTAAATGATATCAGGTCTAAATTTGAATTCTTGAATCTAAGGCATGGGCCAAGGGCTCTTTTGCCTCTCATCTTTCTCCAAATACCAGGGAACTGCCTCTGACCTCACCTCTGTTGACTTATTACTCTTAAGCTGTAAAATGATTTGTAAAATCCCATCCACATCTCACACATCATGGTTTTAAAGACATTCTCTTGGTAGTTACTTGTGATGTTCTAAATGTGGGATACATTTCTTTGATGAAAACAGTCTTATTTGACCTTGATGTACCATTTGGCAGTCTACCCTGGTGGCTCAGATGGTAAAGAATCCTCCTGCAATGAGGCAGACCTGGGTTCGATCCCTGGCTTGGGAAGATCCCCTGGAGAAGGGCAAGGCAATCCACTCCAGTATTCTTGCCTGGAGAATCCCAATGGATAGAGGAGACTGGCGGGCTACAGTCCATGGGGTCGCTAAGAGTCAGACATTACTGAGTGGCACAGCACAGCACAGTACCATTTGGCTTTTTGGAAACAGAGCAAGTCTTCTGCTATGTTGTTTCAGTGAAAAATTCCCGTATGATCCCAAGCTCTTCAATATAAGGCTATTGTGTGTGTGTGTGTGTGCGTGCGCGCGCGCGTGCATGCACTCACACAGGCGTGTTAGTCACTCAGTTTCCTAGTAAATCAAGTGTTTGTTTTATCACAAAATCAATTTCTGGCAATATAATATATATCATTGTAACTTCATGAAGAATTAAACATACTAATAGCCTTATAAGGGCTTCCCTGGTGGCTTAGAAAGTAAAGAACCCACCTGCAATGTGGGAGACCTGGGTTTGATCCCTGGGTTGGGAAGATTCCTCTGGAGAAGGAAATGGCAACCCACTCCAGTATTCTTGCCTGGAGAATCCCATGGACAGAGGAATCTGGCAGGCTATAGTCCATGATGTTGCAAAGAGTTGGACATGACTTAGTGACTAAACCACCACCACCATGGGCATCCTACAAACAGGTCCTCACTAGAGAGGAATTCTCTATGCATTTCTTTGTAGCTACAGCTCCCATGAACTAAAATGACTCTGCTAGTTAAGCTCTCAGGTTTTTAGTAAATATAAAGTACAAGAAATTTTCAGTGCTTCAAAAGCAGAGATATCTTATCCTTTTTGTAGTCCCTATTATTACCTGGAGCTTGCCATGTAATAGGTGATTTAAGAATTAGAGTATAAAGTCATTGAATATAAAATCCTTTGAATAACAAAGCACTGTCTTCCATTATTTCTCAAAAAGGTGGATATGTGGGCCATAGGTTTCTTACCTTTGCTTTATATTCCTTTAGATCTATAACACAAACTAAAGCATTTTTTAGAAAAAGGTACTCCTAAAATATCTTTGTTAATGTTTTGAATGTGCAGTTGTAGTCTGAAGATCATTGGGGCATAGGTAAGTGCCTGTGGCATCCATTTTTTATAGTGGCAGCCATTGTTTACATGTTTCAAGTGCTGCCTGCAGGAGTTTTACGAGGATTATAAGTAAATCAACATTTAAAAAAGTCTATAGGATCTAAAAAGATACAACCTAGTGAATATATCAAAAAAAGAAACATGTCCATAGATAATAGAGTGAATGAGTGGTTACCAGAGGGGAGAGAGGAGGGAAAGGGGCAAAATAAGGGTAGGGGATGAAAATAAACTATAAAGATATATTGTGCAACACAGGGAATATAGCCAATATATTATAATAACTGTAATTGAAGCATAACCTTTAAAAAGCAAGAGAGTTCCAGAAAAACATCTATTTCTGCTTTATTGACTATGCCAAAACCTTCAACTGTGTGGATCACAATGAACTGTGGAAAATTCTGAAAGAGATGGGAATACCAGGCCACCTGACCTGCCTCTTGAGAAACCTATATGCAGGTCAGGAAGCAACAGTTAGAAATGGACATGGAACAACAGACCAGTTCCAAATAGGAAAAGGAGTACGTCAAGGCTGTATATTGTCACCCTGCTTATTTAACTTATATGCAGAGTACATCATGAGAAATGCTGGGCTGGAAGAAGCACAAGCTGGAATCAAGATTGCCAGGAGAAATATCAATAACCTC
>NC_057419.1:70597839-70847733 GCF_019320065.1 Cervus canadensis | reverse complement strand
ATGTGTATATATATATATATATATATTTTTTTTTTCAAAAAATAAGTTTTGAGTGCTTTCAGTGAACCAGGTCACAGTGGTAGGTAGGCATGTGTGCTAAGTCGCTCAGTCGTGACTGACTCTTTGCGACCCTATGGACTGTAGCCTGCCACGTTCCTCCATCCATGGGATTCTCCAGGCAAGAATACTGGAGTGGGTTGCCTTGCCCGTCTCCAGGGGATCTTCCCAATCCAGGGATTGAACCCACATCTCTTATGTCTCCTGCACTGGCAGGCGGGTTCTTTACCACTAGTGCCACCTGAACAAATACAAAGTCTCTGCTCTACTGGGGGAGAGATTTATGAACACAATAAACACAAAAATAAGTAAATGATTAAAGACTGCGGAAAATTCTATGGGATTTTGAAGAGGTTTTGGATAGGGAGCCAGGTAGAGGAAGCAGTATATGTGAAGGCCCTGTGACAAATTCAAATTCCAGTGTTGCTAATCCAGAGGATTTTTCTTCACAGAGGCGTTTATTAATCAGATCCTGAAAGCATCAGTTCTGCTTTCTGATTACCATATTTATCTCTCATATAGGAAGAGAGATATTATTTTGTTTGTGTTCTGCATTTATTTCTCAAATAATTTGAGACCCCCATTTCCTTAATATTATCCAAGAAAGGCATATAGTATATGTTATTTGCACCATCAGTTGGTTAAGCAAGCTTTCTTTGTAGTGAGGTCAAAAAAAAAATTCATCTCAGGTGTTTTCATGGTTTCCCCCATGGATCTGTGAGTGAATTAATGGATTAATGGAATCGTCCTTAGAGCTGTGTGATTGTGGTGGTATTCCAGTACATTTTTCCAAGCCACCAGCTCCATCTCACTCAGGTAGGGTCTACCAAAGGCATGTGAACCCAGAGCCATGGAAATGCTTGTCTCCATTGAGAATTAATAGGAAAAGACAGTAACGTTAGTTATATTTACTTAGGGAAGCAACATTCAGTGCTTTCTTGGGTTAGCATCTCTTTGTTCTTAAACCGCAACCAATGCTGCTGTAACATTTCAGTAGTCATCTAACAAAGGGTGTCAAGGATATAAGAGAAAATTACACTATACGATTTCTCCAGGTTTCTGAGCGATGCATGAACTATTTAACTGCATACACAAAGAACTGTACATTTAGTTGCCATGGCACTGCTTATCTGTTGTCTTTAGGGAGGATAAAATGGCATTTTAACTACTATGACTCATCTCCCGTCCCCCGAGGTATAATTGATAAAGCTACCTTTCCTGACTTTGAACCAGAATCCTTCAGCGGGCAAAGACTTTTTGTTGCTTTTGTTATTGCTGCTGTTGTTAAAGAAAAGATACTTGTTCAAAAACCTAGGCTTAATTTCATTCTCAACAGTTGATAGCTTTAAGCAAAGATCACAGTTTACTGAATCTAACTGTGATAATTCACATGTAATAGATGGATGACAAACCAAATGGCTATCAGGGAAAAAGCGTTTTCCCAACAAGTGTTCTCTTGAGTTACTACATCTAAGTGTTGACGGATGCTCGCCAGTAATGACCCCTAGCATTAATAAAGAGATTCTCATCAAAGATCTGGTACATAGTCTGCTCTTGATAAGAAATATCTAGTGTTCCTTAACATATAGTCAGGGAAGAGTCCAGTGAGTATTAGGTATATGAATTTGAGAATCCCTCACTGTGTACCTTAGTGATGAAAAGTATGAATGATTCTTGGACAAATGTGAGAATCCAAGTGTATACTTGTAGGTATAAAACCTTTGCATATTTATTAAGACTCTCCCCTGTGCTTCCAGAATTCTGTGTCCATGCTTCCATTATGACACTTTTCACTCTGCTTCTTAATTAAATTTCTTTCTATACCATTAATTACCAGCTTTTTGAAGTAGAATAGGCCATAATTATTATTGTTATTATTATTCTTGATTACCAAGTGCCTAAGGGCTCAATACATGCATGCTATAGTCTTCTCAAAGAATCTACTTTGAGAAATCTGTGTTCATTATGTCTTAACATTCTGCAAGAGATACAAAGAGAAGAATGAATTAAGTCTGAGAACCATTGGATTGTGCTTGTGTGCTCAGTCATGTTTGACTCTTTGTGACCCCATGGACTATAGCCTGCCAGACTCCTCCAGGCAAGAATACGGGAGTGGGTTGCCATGTCCTCTTTCAGGGGATCTTCCCTATCCAGGGATCGAACCCACATCTGTCAGCGTCTCCTGCATTGCAGGCAGATTCTTCACCTACTGAGCTACCTGAGAAGCCTGGATATTTAAATCAACTCCATTCTCAGGAACTGTTCTGGGTTGAGTTTGGCTTAGTTATAATTAACTAATATAACTCTTGATTTCACCTTATCCAGAGGAGCTTAGGAGAAAACAGCCCAGGACTGACAAACCACTCTTTCATTTTTATTAAATAATTGATACCTTTGAGAAGGCTCTAGAACCTGCACTTTTGGAAGTCCTTAGGAGCAAAGATAAGTTATTTCCTGGACCCGGCGTATATTTCAGGATGAAACCAATGAGACACCCTACATCCTAACAAATTGTCCTTTCCCTCCTTTTTTATTGAAGTATAGTTGATTTGCAATCTTGTATTAATTTCTGCTTCACAGCAAAGTGATTCAGTGATACATATATATACATTTAAAAAACTTTTCCATTATGTTTTATTACAGGATATTGAATATAGTTCTCCCTGTGCTATACAGTAGGACCTTTTTGTTTATCCATTCTCTATATAAAAACTTACATCTACTAGCCCCAACCTCCTAATCCATCCCTCCCCTTCCTCCCCTCCCCCTTGTCAACCACAACTCTTTTCTCTATGTCCATGAATCTGCTTCTGTTTCACAGATAGTTTCATTTGTGTCATATTTTAGATCCCACATATAGGTGATATCATATAGTATTTGTCTTTCTCACTTACTTCAGTTAGGATTATAATCTCTAGTTGTGTCCATGTTTCTGTAAATGGCATTATTTCATCCCTTTGTACTACTGAATAGTATTCCATTGTATATGTGTACCACATCTTCTTTATCTCTTCCTCTGTTGATGGATATTTGGGTTGTTTCCATGTCTTGGATATTGTCCATAGTGCTGCTATGAGCATAGGAATGCATGTATTTTTTTGAATTATAGTTTTGTCTGGAAATATGCCCAGGAGTGGGATTGCTGGATCATATGGTAATTCTATTTTTAGGTGTTTTTTGTTTTTGTTTTTGTTTTTTTGAGAAATCTCCATTCTGTTTTCCACAGTGCCTACACCAACTTACATTCCCACCAACAGTTAAAGGAGGA
The DNA here is from genome assembly GCF_019320065.1 of Cervus canadensis. Taxonomy (NCBI): domain Eukaryota; kingdom Metazoa; phylum Chordata; class Mammalia; order Artiodactyla; family Cervidae; genus Cervus; species Cervus canadensis. The sequence goes on along the minus strand of NC_057419.1, from coordinate 70,844,408 downwards.
TTTCCTTTTCTCCATATGCTCTCCAGCATTTGTCATTTGTAGACTTTTTAATGATGTCTATTCTGACTGGTGAGAGATGGTACCTCACTGTATTTTCGATTTGCATTTCCCTAATAATTAGTGATGTTCAACATCTTTTCATGTTCCTATTGGCCATCTGTTTTTCTTTGGAGAAATGTCTATTTAGGTCTTCTGGCCATTTTTTGATTGGGGTGTTTGGGGTTTTTTGTTGTTCTTTAGTTGTGTGAGCTATCTGTATATTTTGGAAATTAAGCCCTGTTATTCACATTGTTTGCAAATATTTCTCCCAGCCTATAGGTTGCCTTTTCATTTTGTTTATAGTTTCCTTTCCTGTGTAAAAGCTTGTAAGTTTGATTAGGTCCCATTTGTTTATTGCTGCTATTGTTATTATTGTTGTTTTTATTTCTATTGCTTTGGGAGACTGACCTAAGAAAATATTAGTATAGTTTATATCAGAGAATGTTTTGTCTATAATCTCTTCTAGAAGTTTTATGGTGTCATGTCTCACGTTTAAGTCTTTAAGCCATTTTGAGTTTATTTTTGTGTATAGCGTGAGAGTGCATTCTAACTTCATTGATTTACATGTGGCCGTCCAACTTTCCCAGCACCACTTGCTGAAGAGACTGTTTTTTTTTCCATTTTATATTTTTATCTTGTTTGTCAAAATTAATTGACTATAGGTATGTGGGCTTATTTCTAGAAACTTTATTCTATTCCATTGATCCATATGTCTGTTTCTGTGCCAATACAACACTGTTTCGATTACTGTTCAGTTCAGTTCAGTCACTCAGTCATGTCCGACTCTTTGCGACCCCACGAATTGCAGCACTCCAGGCCTCCCTGTCCATCACCAACTCCCGGAGTTTACTCAAACTCATGCCCATTGAGTCGGTGATGCCATCCAGCCATCTCATCCTCTGTCGTCCCCTTCTCCTCCTGCCCCCAATCCCTTCCAGCATCAGGGTCTTTTCCAATTAGTCAACTCTTTGCATGAGGTGGCCGAAGTACTGGAGTTTCAGCTTCAGCATCAGTCCTTCCAATGAACACCCAGGACTGATCTCCTTTAGGACGGACTGGTTGGATCTCCTTGCAGTCCAAGGGACTCTCAAGAGTCTTCTCCACCACCATTTAAAATCAGCTTGAATTTATTGGGAAGGAGTTTGTTGCTGTAGTTGTATAATTTAACATTGATATTTTTACTTGGAGTGAAATCTAAAGTCAAGAACTGTGGAATGGCTTTCTATTAGAGAGCCTTCTTGTTTACTAGGTAACATGGTATTTCAATGTAAAGAGAGACCTCTCATAGGTTGAAAAGTTTGTTGTCCTTAGTAAGCCAAATAATCTCTGAAGTCTTGTTTTGTCTGACAGCAAAGTAAATTTATTAATAGGAAAAAACATACCATAAATAACCTCCCAACTTTTATGAGTCAATGCATTAATTTTCTAACATGATCTTGTTTTAAAAAAGTTCAAACAGGATAATGTTGTGTGGGGAACATGTAAATGTATGCTATTTTACTCAGAACTCTTAAGAATCACCAATATACCTAACAGCTGGTCTCTTATTTTAAATGAACCATTTAACAGTCCATAGAAAGTAGTTTCTCCAGATATTATCTAAATGCATATCAGGTTTAAATATTTAACTTTTATATGTCTTTTGTCTTTTGATTCAGTTTGCACATTGACTTTTTAAAATGTAAAGAGTGCATTGAAATTATACATTTTACGTTTAAATAGCTGAATCATAGGTGGCCAACTATTAAAAATATGCTCCTATATTGAGACCATGTATCGTGACAGGAATATCAGTGAATGGAAGAATTAGATTGTGACCTTTAACTAAACAAGCAGTTCTTATAATCATGGTTGTCTTGGAGTAAATATATGTGGCTATGACGTTTGTTTCCACCATGATTTTGTACCTATTTGAAAAGACATGCCACATGTCACAGGTATTAATTTAAAACATTTCAGTATAATTTCAGCTAATTAAATCATATACACAATCACACAACTCCATTCAAGAAATATTTGGTACAAATCTAAAAGGAGTAAAATTTAGTGTGAAGGGTCAGATAGCACTGCCCTTGATCTTCTCAAGAAACTCTAATTAATCACTGTCAATTGAACTTCTAGATGTTAATTAATGTGACACAAAAATTGAGCACTGTCTCACCTTTCTTTGATAAATTATACATTTATTTGAGTTTTAAGCTCCTCCCATTCAGTTTTTTTAATTTTTTTTTCATTTATTTTTATTAGTTGGAGGCTAATTACTTTACAATATTGTAGTGGTTTAAAATTGTCCCACAGGTTTATGAAATCCCTCAGAAACTTAAGGATAAGGTAGATATAATTTTGATTATAATTTTAAGTAAACTAGTTTATTTCATTGAACTCAGTGCTGCTAAAAATAAGTATTCTTGGTTTTGTGGTATCTCGAAAACATATGTTTAAAAATTAAAATTGTTCATGTTCATAGGATCATAAGAATGCTAATACTCTGGTGACAATGAGGTCAAATGGGTTGAAATAGCATAACATGCTAGCATTGTCATCTGTGTACACAAGCAGGTACCTTATTGTCACTTAGCAAATCTGAGTATTACGTGAGTAAGAGTTTTAGAAGTAGATAGGAATGATGTCATTTTCAGCCTTTTCCAAACCTTTATAGTGATGCAATATTGAATGGATGTGCAAGACACTAATGATTTCATGTCAGTCAACACCATGCCACGTTAGCTGCGCATGATGCCCATTCATAATAATGGCACCAGCAAGATACCTAAGCATTCCTGAGTAACCTCGAATACTGATAAGGGGATGTATTTTGTCACAATCATTTTGTAAAATTGTTTACTGTGCATGCTAAGTCGCTTCAGTTGTGTCCAACTCTTTGCAACCCTGTGGACTGTAGCCCACCAGGCTCCTCTGCCCATGGGATTCTCCAGGCAAGAATACTGGAGTGAGTTGCCATTTCCTCTTCCAGGGCATCTTCCTGACCCAGGGACAGAGCTCATATCTCAGTCTCCTGGCTTGGCAGGTGGGTTCTTTACCACTAGTGCTACTTGGGAAGCCCCAAAATTGTTTATTAGCTGAACATCTACAACCTATCCTTTCCCTTCTAGGTCTAGATCCAACATATATACATACATAACATGTGCAAGAATGTTTTTAGCAGCAGTATTTGTAGTGGCAATAAAAGCTACAAACAACATTTGTAGTTTTCGAATTGAAAACTACCTAAAGGTCCATCACCAGTAGAAGGAGTAAATAAATTGTGGAATGGTCACCTAATGGAATATGTTGCATTAATAAAAATGAACTCTAATTGTATACAGTAATGTGAATGAATCCCATAAACGTAGCATTATGTGAAAGAGGCCACACTGAAACAGTATATAATGTATGATTTCATTTATATAAAATTTTAAAATAACACAATTAAGTAATATTGTTGGAAATCAGGATAGTGATTACTTTTGCTTTAGGGTAGGGGAGAAGTGATGGCATGGGACCTTGAATAGGACCTCTGGGATGTTGATATAATACTCCAGTTCTTTATCTGGTTGCTGGTTATATGGGTATTTTCAGTCTGTGATGATTCATTAAGATATAGACTTATAATTTGTGCATACACATACATGTACATACAGTCATACATAGATATATAAAATACTTCAACAAGAAAATAAAATTCTTGAGAAGCTCTGAGGTTAAATATGTTTAATTGAACTCCAGTGTTAGTATGTGCTTATGTTAGCTTCCTTGAGCTACCATAGCAAATAACCACAAACTAGGTGGCTCAAAACAATAGTAATTTACCCTCGCACAGTGCAGAAAGCTAGAAGTCCCAAATCAAAGTATTATTGGTAGAGCTGTTATACTTTGGGGTTTTTTTTTGTTTGTTTTTCTTTTTTTGAGAATCTACAGGAGAATCCATGTGGCTCTCCTGGCTTCTGGTGGCTGTTGGCAATCCTTGCCATTCCTTGACTTGTAGACGTATCACTCCAATCTCTATTTCCTTCTTCACATGATTTCCAGCCCTGCATTTCTTCTCTATGTCTAATATGACCACTGGCCCTTGGATTTAGGGTCCAGTAATTGAGATTGTTATCTTAATTACATCTACAAAGACCCTTTTTCCAAATAAGATGGCACTCACAGGTTGTAATAACCATCTTTTAATACAGGGGTCCCCAACCTCTGGGATCTAATGCTTGATGATCTGAGGTGAAGCTGATATAATAATAATAGAAACAAAGTGCACAATAAATAAAATGCACTTGAATCATCCCAAATACATCCCCCCTCCTAGTCTGTGGAAGAATTGTCTTCCATGAAACCAGTCCCTGGTACCCAAAAGGCTGGGGACCACTGGTTTAGTGGGACCACCATTCAATTTCCTGCCATATTCCATCCCCAATCTCCATGCAGATCATAGTAAAAAAAATATAAAAATATTACACAGACAAAAAATTTGAGAAGAGTGGAAAACACAAGAGATATTTTCAAGATTTTAGAAGATGGACAGTGAATATTGGTTGATTTAGCAGAATGTAAGAAATGAAAACTGGGTGCCAATAGGAAATGACTACAACCAGACGCAGGATTTGGAGACATCAGGTACTTCTGGGTGTGGGGATAAGAAGTGGGGCAGAAAATAGGAAGTCTGTTTGAAAGACTGGACAAGGAAATTAAAGATATCCTCCCCAGGCCTAGGCAACCAAGTGACTAATTACTCCACACTAGGCAGACAGGAAATGAACAATCAATAAAAAAAGGAAGAATCAAAGTGGCCTTAGGTTTGTGGACCTGAGAAATCGCCCAGGTGGAGGGGCAGGTGCTGTACTAAAACAAATAAATTAAGAAACAGTGTGTAAGTTGAATGGTGCTGACACCTACCCCCCACCCTTCTGTGTTCTTCCAAGAGGACACTGGCAATTAGGCTGCTAACCTAGTCAGGAGCTTAGAGGTTTCTTATCTGGGGAAAACTCTGCAGCCAAAGAGAAAAGACCTGCCCTTAACAGGGTTGCCTCCAAGTGAAAGGACCAATACTTCCCTGATCACATGCACTAAAGTCCACTCTTCAGTCACACCACCATACACTCAGGACTTTCATTCAGCTTTTCAGTACCTCACTTTGACATGGCAATAGTCAGCCTGTGTATTTGAGGAAAGCTAACAATGTAAAGGACAGATTTCTTTTTTTAAAAGCATACAGATAAAAAGAACTATGAAGAAACAAAGACTGTTCAGGGAGAGGAAAATTTCAAAAAATGATCATGAATATTCCCAAGTACATTAAGGAAGCAATTTATAACATCTGGGATACTATAAAAATGGACATTCAGGGAGCTCATAAGAACTCTTGAGAGATTAAAATATTGTAGCACAAATCTTCCAGAATGTAGAGCAAATTATCAAAGAGAGGAGAAGATATTTTTTCAAAAGGAGATCAGTACAGGAGGTCTATTTGGAATTTTAAAGAGCTGGGGAAAATGGAGAAAAATTAAAGAAGAGGAAATTATTAAATGAGTCATGTAAGAAAGTATTCCTTAATTGATAAACTGGATTTACCATATTTAAAAGGGTTCCATGGGTGATCAGCAGAAGGCATTTAAGATGATTTGTATCTAGGCGTATCAACCAGATACTGTAGGACACCAGGAGTAAAGATTCTAAAACCTTTCCAGAAGTAGGTAGAGGTTATACAATGCCACAGGAATCAGAATACATTGGACTTCTCAAATGCAATGTTTGAGACCAAAAGTCAGCTAAGTAATGTCTTCCAAATTTTGAAAAAAAATTGCTGTTTACTTTCTACCTATAATTCTTTCTATAGCCAATTAATCAGTTAATGTACAAGTACAGATGTGCAGAGTTTTTCAGAAGTACATGGTCTAAAAAATCTTTCTTTAATATACCCTTTCACAAGAAGGTCCTAGAGGACATAGTCTGCCAAAATGAGTGAATAAACCAACAAAAAGGGGTTAAGAATCAGAAAGCAGAGTACACGTGGAGAGGAGAGGGGAGAGGAAGAGAGGAAAAAAGAGAAAACCTCTTCAGAGAAATATATTACTGGCAAGTAACAGGGAAAACAGAAAAATGAAAACATGAAAGAAAAATGATTTTCAGTGGAAGAAGCCAATAAGAATTTAGATGATGTACATATAAATGGAACACTGTCAGAAAAGCAAACTACTCAATATCTCTGAACACTTGCTATATGTTTCTACCTTTTCTGTTTCTTCTTGACATGCACTTTCTTCATCCTCATTGTTGATGCAACTAGTCCTTAAAAGACCCAACTCAAGATGTAATTGTTGCCAAAATGTAGAGGAATAGTCCTTGGTTAAAGAAAACTTTCTTAACATAGATATAAAATATAGCCATAAAAATGCAAACTAAGATCTGACCACATTATAATTTTAAACTCTTGTAAAGCAAAAAAAAATTCATAAATTTAGGAGGAAAGTGACAAAATGGAAAGTTGTATTTCCAGTTTATCATGAGAAAAATTGGTACATAAGACATATTGGGTAACATCTTATGGAAAAACCCATATATTTTTGGCCAACCTAATATAAAGAATTCCAAGCCAATAAGAAAGTTACACAATAAAATAACTTCATGCAAAAATGGCAAAGTTCTAACATATAATTCACAGATGAAAAAATCCAAATATTAGAGGATGGTCAATTTCACTCTTTAATGCAAAACAAATTAAAACAATGATGAATTATCCTTTTTACCCATCAGATTAATTTTTAAAATGTAATTAGAAAATCTGGTTATCAATTGTTTGGAAAAATTGTTAGGAAAAATGTGGGGAAAAAAACTTTCAGATGCTGCTAGTGGAAGTATAAATTGGTGCAAACATTTTGGGGGTGCAAACTATTTGGCAGTAGCCCATAGAATTATAAAACTGTATGCTAGGATGAATATATATTTGGCTTCTAGGATGAATATATAATTTATTATTCAATCCAGTACTCCTTTGAACCTGAATTAGGGGACTATTAAAACTTCTCTCTGTGTGTGCTGTATACTCAGTCGTGTCTGACTCTTTGAGACCCCATGGACAGTAGCCTCCCAGGCTCCTCTGTCCATGGAATTCTCCAGGCAAGAATACTGGAGTGGATTGCCATTTCCTTCCCCAGGGGATTTTCCCAACCCAGGGATCGAACCCACATCTCCTCCATCTCCTGCATTGGCAGGTGGATTCTTTTTTTTTTTTTTTTCAGTCCTTCTCTCATCACTATTTTTTTTTTTTCCCCAGTGGGTTTTGTCATACATTGATATGAATCAGCCATGGATTTACATGTATTCCCCATCCCGATCCCCCCTCCCACCTCCCTCTCCACCCGATTCCTCTGGGTCTTCCCAGTGCACCAGGCCGGAGCACTTGTCTCATGCATCCCACCTGGGCTGGTGATCTGTTTCACCATAGATAGTATACATGCTGTCTTTTGAAATATCCCACCCTCACATTCTCCCACAAAGTTCAACTGAGCCATCTGGAAAGCCCTGTTAAAATTTATGCCAGAACAAATGGGTAAACTGGGATTTTCCCAGGCCATCTGGTTATAATGTCACATTTGTATGACCCACTCTGTGCATAAACCCTAGATAACCTCTTGTCCATATGTCCTATTTGTGTGTAAAGCTACTCTTTGTTGCATAGTTTTTACCAGCAAAAAAATTAGGAATAATATGTCAAACATATAATACAGAACATTAAACAGCAAGGAAAAGAGATAAACTAGATTTCCAGAACATAAACTTCAGATATGAACAGAAAATTCCAGAAAACTATACGAGAAAATAGATGGGTAGCTTCATTGATTTGTTGATATTTATGTAATAGTAATTGATAAGTACAATTTAATACAGCTCAAAATTGTAATGGTGGTTTCTTCTGGTCATTGAGAAAGGGAGTCCTGGTCATGGTTTAAGGAAAATTCAGCTGTTTTAATATGTCTTATTTCTTGAGAAATAATTTTAATCAAATATGCCAGATGTTAAAGTGGATAGATCTAGATTGGGGCAAAGTATATGCATATTTTAAGAAATATTATTCTTTGTATTTTAGTGACTTTTTTTTCTTAAAATAAAGATAAAATGCTACCACTTCCACGAAGCCTTCCTTGATCTCTAAGCCAAATGCCGTCTCTGTTACTCCTATCTCTATAGCTCTCTCTTACAAGAGTTATGCTATTCTGCTTATTGGATTTGTCTCTTCCATCAAATTGAAAAATTCCTAATTGAACAAAACTGGTGCCTTTGTCCCTTTTTGTATCCCTCTCCATAACACTTGGCCAGAGAGCTGACACAGTTCATAGCCACTAAGATTTTATTAAACAAGACACAGAAAGAATAGCGTGGTATAGAAATACTTGCCTCTCTTTAGGTGACTCTAGAAAAATTTTAAACTTTCAACTCCTTGTTTTTCTGTGCATAATGGACCTAGGTTTTGTGCCAGCTTTTATTCACATACTTTTGGAATAGATTTCTAATAAAAGCGAATGATAACATTTTATGTTTATATGTTCCTTGGCATGCTGAAGATTCTGCAGACAGTTATTACCCAAGCAGACCTAGGCTAGCATGGTGATTAAAAGCATCTACTTCAGTTTCTGCTTTCTCAGAAATACCTATTCTTTTTCCTAAGGCTGAGTTCTAGATTGTTGAACGGGCTGTGGCATTTTTCTCAGTTACTCTTTTGTGTCACTTCGGCTCTGTTGGCCACTATAGTAATGTTAACTTCTTCCTGTCAACACCAATTAACAATTTTTGTACATCTACTGGTTCCACAGCAGAATTTCAGTTACCTGCTGTTCATTTAGAGTCTACTTGTTAAGCAAAGCTTGAATACAATATGGCATTTGCTTTGCAGTTTTTTTATATATAATTTCAAGTTTCAAGGCTTCAGTTTTTCCACTCTCATAAATAAAACATAACGCTTTTATTTTTTCCAAAGTTATCAGAGTTTGTTCAGTTGAACAATGCCCAACTTGCAAATGAATACTTTTGAAAATACATATGGTGGGTATATAAGTACATATGTGAATTCATTTGGCTCCAGTGTGAATTTATTAAATGTGCTATGCCGAGTTACCTTTTATCAAAAGAACTGTTAGTAAGTGAAGATATCAAATGTGCTTCGTCATACATACACAAAATGCTAAATTTAGGTTTTAATGCAGCTTTGAAAGTGACTTCTTTGCTTGCTACTTATACTAAAAGGATTCCTTTATTCTTGAAAGTGAAATGTGTTTTTAAAGAATACTTACCTTATTTTTTTTTTTCGATACTTTTTGTCATCGTTGTTTTCAGCTTTCTCTGCTGTTTCAGACTTAGGACCAGATAATGCCCAATTGCAATGCCCCCCTCAACCACTTTCTGGCTTTCCTTTGAGACAGGACTTTGCATAGAGTGAGTTTTCTTAGCCTGTTGATTCCTGTGATGGCTGGACTGTATGTGCTATGTGATGTATCTCACAACTGGATCTGACTAGTGATCTTTTTTTGAAAGTGTTTTTTTCAGGTACCTTTTCCTCCCTGCACACAAAAGATGTGCTGATGATAGCACTGACTTTTCAGAGTGATCTTTTCATCGTAATTAGCATTAAAAAAACCCTGAGTTGAAATCTACAATCCTACGTAGCTTTTGATGCTTCTATAGTTAAGAAGGGCAGGAACAGCCTTGGGGAACACTTGCTGACTTGGCAGCATAAAGCAACTCACATATACCTTCACACGAGCAGACAAGCAAGCTGATTTCATTCATTTTACCCTCACTCTCTTACATGGACTAGCTGGTCTGTTACTTACTCATGTTGTCAAAGCTGTTAAAGACAATTAATCTGGTTAAGATTCAAATACCTTATACCCAGAGTATGAGATATGCTTCTGAGGTGGCTAGGGTTTTAAGGCAGGAGCTGTATTATAAGTACTTCGCCTTTAGCAGGCTTTTGTGAGCACACTGTTAGGCAGTCAGGTATTAGAAGGGTTATGGCAGTCCTGCTCAGCCTGTGGCATCACTCCGGCCCTCTCTGGATCTCTGGTCCAGCTGTTCAATTAAAAGTAATGAAGCTGAAGAAGCATCAGGGTGTCTCCAGCTGGTGCCATGATGGTTGGCATCATGCTACCAGATCATGCACACATTATTTTTACTCATGTGGAAGGCTGCCTTACTGTGTATTTCTCAGGCTGTCAGAAAGATGGATTCTCGAAATATTGTGAAAAAATGCTAAGTACTAGCTGCTTTAGGTATTTACCCAGGGGCATTGCAGCTGCCTGGCATTGCTGCGTGGCAGCTGAGCAGTAATCGCTGCTATTTCTCAGATTTGTTTGTGTCTTTGTCAGCATCTGAGGAGGGGGAGGTTTAGACCCAGAGTGGGGCCCCTGTCCCCAGTGATCTCATCCAGCCCGTGGCTTTCAATGCTCTGTGAGTTGCTGAAAGTGAACTGAAACCGTTAGTCACTCAGTCATGCTTGACTCTTGGCGACCCCATGGACTGTATGGCCCATCAGGCTCCTCTGTCCATGGAGTTCTCTGGGCAAGAATACAGGTGTGGTTGCCATTTCCTTCTCCAGGGGATCTTCCCGACCCAGGGATCGAACCCAGGTCTCAAGTGCTGCAGGCAGACTCTACCTTCTGAGCCATGACTCCCAAATTAATTTCTTTGGCCCTGATTCAGCCCTGCATCTCAGACGCATATATCCAGCTGTCTGCCAAATAGCTCAGATGTGGTGTTCAAGAGGTATCTCCATGTTAAAATGGACAGAAGCAAGCTCCTGACCTGTCCACCCATATGCACCCCCAAATGCTCCTCCCACCATCTTCCCGCAGCAATAAATGGCGACTCCTTTCTTGGAGTTACTCCAGCCAAAACCTTGCAGTCAGCCTTGATTTTACCTCATGGCCCACATTCCAAGGATCCATCTTGAAAGTATTAGGTTGGCCAAAAAAGTTTGTCTGGGTTTTTCTATAAGATGTCACAGAAAAAGCTGAATGAAGAGATCTGGTACCTGAATACTTCTCTGCCATCACCACTGCTGGTTTAATCCAAACCAACGAATCTCATCTGGACTCCTGTGACTGCCTCCTGACATGTTCACCTGCTTCCCCACCCCAACAGTGGATTTGCCCTCAGCTGCAAAGTCAATTATAAAACACAAGTTCGATCGTGTTACTCTCTGCTCAGAAACCATCAGTGACTTTCAGTCCCTAGGTCCTCACCAAAGGACCAAAGCCAGTGTAAGGGATCTGACTCTCTGGTATTTCTCTAACTTTGTATCCTTCTGATCTTTCTTTAGCTCATTTCCTCAACTCATTTCCCTGTGCGTACAATGGCCTCTTCACTACTCACATGCTCCAGTCATGGTCCCACCTGAATGTTTTTGAAATTGCTCTTCTCTTTGCCTGGAATGCTCATCTCTTGGATATTTCCATGGCCTGTATCCTCCCTTCCTTTGAGTTTCCACTCAGATGTCTTTATCAGTAAGCTCTCCCCTCACCAGCCTTTATAAAACAGAGCACTGTTCTCAATTCTCTTCCCTTGCTCTATCTTCTGATTTGCCTCTATAATTCCTGTATGTCTTTCCCCGCCTTGTACAGGCTTTGTTTTGTTTGCTGCCATTTCTTCAGCGCTCGGAACAGCCCCTGGTACACAGGGGTCTTCAGTGGGTATGGGTGCAGAGCACTCCCAGACAAATTCTTGGTTCTGCCTCTGTCACCACCAGCTGGAAAATATTCAGTAGTACTTAGAATACCTGGTTCTTCTTCTATTTTTTTCAATGAGAATATTGTGTGATATCTTTAGCTCTTCAGTGGAAAAACCCATTAAAATCCAAGACCTTATAGAGTTCATTTCTCTATTTCTGACTTGACTAGTCCATGCTTCTGGAAACTGGGGCTGTGAAAAGCAGATCTTACTGCATCTTGCATTCCTTGGATTGCCTAGTACTTAGTGCCAGAGTGATAATGCCTGGATAACAAAGGTTTTTCCTGTGACTTAAAATCATCATAAAGAAAAGACACTTTCTGTATCTTAGGAAGCAACTTGAACATTCACAAATGCTTCAGTGCTAAAAATTTCCTAGACTTACCATTGACTTCCATCCACTTTTCAAATAACCATGGTATCTGCAGTTCATCTTCTGTGTCCACAAGCAACTCACCTCTCCTCTTCCTCCTTGTCTTTATGTTTTAATGAGAAAGAAGGCTTCCTACTCTTCTTTTGTCTTGAAAATTTATCCCAAGATTTCAACATTGTTTTATGATTTACATTGCCAGCAAGTTTGCTAGTCTTTTGAGACTGCAGAAACCATGAAATTCAACCCCAGTGTTTGCCATAACATTTCACAAAAGCCTTCACCATCAGCAATATCTGTCAGCTTGGGTTTTAGCCTTTTTCAAATATCTTTGACATTCCGATCACCTGTCATAGTAATTAGAAATACAAATCTGATTAGTAAGTATATTTCAAGAGGACAAGACACTATATTCTCTGATTGTGTGGGATTGGATACCATCAACTAAGGCACAGCTTTCTAACTGATATGCTGTGACACTTGATTGTACCCCAAATGGATTTCAGATCTGCTAAGATATCAGTTCCTCTGAGCTCTTTGAGGCGGCTGGAGCATCTAGACCAATCACTTCTCATCACGAAATTATTTACCCCGGGGTACCCCACAAAAATAATTTCCAGATAGGTCGTGGCATGAGAAAGGTTGAGAGTAATTCTAGTCCATCACTACCTAAAAGAACTTTCTGCAGTAATAGAAATGTCCCAGATCTGCCTGTCCAGTAAGGTAACCACATGACACATGTGGTTATTGAGCTCCTGAAATGTGGCTAGTGTGACTCAGGTTAGGAGTTACCATAATGGATAATGCATCTCGAATACAGACTCTCAATTATATAATCTGTTAGGAACCAAAGATGAAAAAAGAAGCCCAATATAGCAATTTATCAGGCTCAACAAATATTAATTTGAAGCGTTAAGAACTCATTGTGGGGCCAGCAGGCACACATGAAATTAATAGTATAGTGACTTGAGAATACAGGCATCAAAGCAGACATAATTTTTTAATGTGGCTAACATAGTTGGATATTTGCTGGCTGACACTGTTCTCTTGTTTTTTTGTTGTTATTTGACGATGTGGCAAACTGCTGTCATTGCCTGAAAGTGGCTTCAAAGTTGCACCTGCAGGCCTTACCTTATTGAGTTCAGGTCAGTTGTGGCATTTACATTGTTCTTCTGATGGCGCCTGGAGCAATCTAATAATTTGCCTTTAGGTCTTACAGACCGTGTGGTATTTACCATCCACTTCTCCATCTTAAATGATCTGACAGTCATTGATGAAGCCAGTCCTCTGTGTTTAGCAATGCTTTTCTGCTAGGTTAATCAGTATGGAATTAGCTATTGGTTGCAGCCATTGTCTTTGAAGCATCATTTAATCCAAGCAAGAGCATTTTGGAGTATGTAGATTGATGAATCAGAATTCACAACCTCATTCCAATTTATGGTGAAGAAAATCAGGTTTAGATAATCTATTATTTATAAATTAATTCTAGGAGATGATGAATATCTGGCCTTTACTTCATGATTCCTGTATTTGTTAATTCTTTCAATAAAATGTTTTGGAGGTGCCTGTTTGCCCATATTTCTCAAGATGACTCTGATCCACTGCCTCATTAACCTCTCAGCTTACATGATGTATCAAGTCCAGCTGTTTCTTTATTCATGCTACTCCCTCTTCTTGGAATGATCTATTCCTCTTCTCTTCTCAGTTACATTTTATCCTTACTTCTGGAGGTGTTCAAATCCCTAATATCAGTGCTAATGCACACTTAACATTTTTGAAGCACATTTTCTGTCCTAGGCCTAATACCCTTCTGTGCTAGGCCTACCCTTATGAAGCATTTCCTTTAAACTTCATGACAAACCGATACAAGATTGATTTTTCAAGAAACATATTTGATATCTACTTTATAGATGAGGAGACGGAGTTTCAAACATGTGAAGGAACTTCCAGAAGACAGTTTTGTACTGGAGCAAAGCCAAGGTTTGAATTTAGGACTTCCTGGCTCTAAATAAAACCTTTGACTTTTCCACTGCAAATATAAGAGACAAAGAGGTCTAATAAAGGAGTCTGATAAAAGGATTTATTAACCATTAACCTTGTATGCTTTTAGAACATAGGTTATTTCTTCCTTGCTTGGCTTTTTGGTTTGCAATTCTTGTTAACACTATGTCATCTCATATCTTACCTCATGGTACATTCTCATACCAACAAAAAAGCAATTATTTGCCAAGTGTGTGAGAGGGACCTTGGTGGACAGGGAAAGTTTTGGTCTTTTTGGGTAGTCTAGTTCAGGTACAGTTATCTACTCTACCTATTACATGTTCCTCATCCATGAATCTCTCTGGTTAATATCCTATCTTTTCTGTCTTTTAACTTAGAACTGTGATATCACCCATAGCCAGAACGACATAGTTGAACTTTATATTATATAGGCTCTTTCATTTGTTGTGTTATTGTTCATGTATCTTCAACCAGAGTGTAAATTACTTGTGAATATCTTGTTCTGGACTTAATTGGCCTTGCCCTATGGCAACAACACAAATGCTAGGCTAATCACTGGCAGTTCTTATATACTATTGATTCAGTGATTGATTATCTCCATCTTTACATTATAAGTAGACAAAAAGAGGAGTAATAAAATTAATTCCCCAGATTTGAGAAACGGAAGAATGTACTAACTCCTGGTCATAAATTGCTCAAGAAAGATGACATATTTCTCATGTAACTATGCAAATAACTGGTAGTTATTTTTCAAAATGTATTAACAGTTATTTTCTGGAGTCATGTAGTGTATTTTTTAGATGAGTAAGTTTCCTAAACTAACTGAAGCTTGTCTCATTAGCCATCTAAAATGTATTTTTAATGAACAGTTTTCAATGTAAATCTTTAGGAAAAAAGGAGCATGCAATTACTGCCTTTTAAAATGGAATGCATGAATTACAGTTAAATTTTTCCTTGATGAGTCATTGTACAACAATTTTTTGAACATCTACTATATTCTACCTTATATAGAAAAAAACTGAAAACATTAAGGTTATGAGGCTTCCCAGGTGGCTCAGTGGTAAAGATTCCACCCGCCAATGTAGGAGATATAAGAGATGCAGGTTCAATCCTTGGGGCAGGAAGATTCCCAGGAGAAGGAAATGGCAACCCACTTCAGGATTCTTGTCTGGTAAATCCTGTGGACAGAGGAGCCTGGTGGGCTACAGTCCATGGAGTTGCAAAAGAGTCAGACACGACCTTCTATAGAAAACACTGAAAACATTAGGGACATGCAGGTTAAAAAAAGATTTTTTTTAAAACCACAATAATCCCTGTTCTCATGGAGTTTATACTTTTAAGAGTCAGTCAGATGTGTAGAAGGAAAAGTTACAACCCAGCCTCTTAAAGGCTGGATAGAGATAAGGAAGTTGTGTTTTGGGACCCCATCTGGAGGCAGGAAATTTTCACCTAAAAACTGATATCTGTGGTAGTTACAGAAGGTGCATTAGGATTGAAGAAGGAGCAATATTGCCTTCCAGAATGAGCACTAGAGGCACATTCCAGAAGAATCCAAGAGAATGGTGAACTGGGGAAATGGCAGAATGTTCAGTGTCCATGATGCAGAGCAGCCCGAGGCTAGTTCTAGGCTAAAGGAGCTTAAAAATTTCACATAGGATCATGTTACTTCCCTCCTTACAAACCTCCATTGATCCCATATCAATTACTGAATAAAAGTCTCAGCTTGTGAAGACTTACATCCAAGAGATGTAAGCAAGCCCAGCCCAGGTGAGCAAAGCTATATGTTTACTGAGAGTGGACCACAGATGCATGAGTGAGCTGGGCAAAGAGCGTTCCAGTCTGGGCCAAGATCCACTCTCCTCCCAGCTGTCTTGTAGACTCACAGAAAATAATAAATGGCCACTATTTTAAGCTACTAAGATTAAGGGTAATTTGTAATTCAATAATGTTGAACTGATAAATTGTATTAGTGCTTTTTTCCTAGAGTAAAATGCCTTTGCTATATTTATTATAAACAAAGAAATGTGAAGATGTATAGAAACAAATTGTGCTGAGCAAATAGAGCTGTGGTATTGCTTAGAGCTGGCATAGATGCAATTCAATTTCATTTCATCTCTTGTTATAAACTTGGCTCAAATTGGTAATTTATTCTTCACTATATGGACATATGTAGATATATGTGCATATTCATGCTATAAATAGCATTCAAAAAATTTAGCAACCCCTAAAGTTTTCACATAGTGATATTTTTAAAAAACTATTTTTATGTTGGATAATTTCAAGCATAATAGACACAAAAATAGAGTAGCAGAATGAAATTCCATGTACCCATCACTCAGTTACAGTAATTATCAACGTCTTGTGGATGTTGTTGTTTGTAATAGGCTTTTGTTTTGGTTCTTATTTTCTTTTCTTTTGAGGATATGAGTGGTGTTCGATGCAACTAAGAACAAATTTGCAGTTTGTTCCTGTATTGCTGAAAGGAAAATTCTTAAAATGACTAACCCCCATTTGCTGCCAAGTAACTCTTGGCTATATAATGATAGCAAAAGTAATGTAACAGCATTTGCAGCATAATTAGATTTGAATAGCAAGTTTTATTTAAAGAGTGCCTGATCTTATTGCTCATAGGCATGCTTTTCTTTCTTGGATTGTTTTTTGTGGTAATCATGTTTTTAATGACTTGTGATAGACTTTTCTTTTATGAAACAATAGAAAACTGCCAAAGGAGCTCTTGAGTAAGCATTTAGACATCGTTGAAGCTGCTTAAAATCCTTTTAGGTAGGAGGTTATTATTTGATAAATAACTATTTTTTATAAAATGATCTCTGCGAAAAAGATAATTCCCGACAGTGTTACTTGAATGAATGATAACAGTCTAAATAGGAGAAAATGGTGATTATGTAGGCAAGTAAGTTATAGCCCAATAAATGAATGAATGGAAATCTAGGTTTCTGATTTTGCACTGTAACCAGCAAGAAAACAAAATACTTCCCCTTCAGTCTGCCTTCCAGATGGATTTCTTGGGAAAGAAGGAAATATGATATGAAAGCAGGGAGAGAGGGAGAAGAGAAGGTAGAAAAGAAGGAGGGAAAAAGAAGATGGGAGGGAAGGTAAACAGAAAGAAGGGAAGAAGAAAGAAAGGGAGTGAGGGAGAGAGGCTAATTATTTGTAGGCATATTTCTTTAACCGTCTTGTCATTAGCTGTCACGGTCAGCCTGTAACTTAGTATACAGTGTTTCTGTTACTACTATATTGGAATTGGAGGGTTCCAACTGTATAGAAATTGGATTGGACTATCAGAGGAATCTGTCTTGTCTACCAATGCAACCTTATCATTGACAGAGGTCAAGAAAATTAAAGCCAGTGCAGAAGTTGAATATTCTTGAATATTTGACAAATCTACTGTTATTGCCCAATAGGAAGCTGATCACCACTGAAACTTAATTCATCTAGAAGAGTGCAATTCAGTTAATAGTAGAATTGTTTATTTAATTTGTGTTTCCACATTTTATGCAAAAGTGGTGTTATTTTTTACAGGATATGAGTGGTTATGAAATGTCACTCTAAAGGAAGTCTCTAAAAAAATAAAGGAAGTCTCCAGTATTTACACAACTACTACAAAAATTTTAAGATTTTAGTTCATATTTATGGACCTTGGATTGTACGGGAGAATGTACTTATTAAGGTTCATTTTCTCTTTGGTAGCAATTTTAGTAGGATTTCTAGAATGCCTCCCCCCCTTTTTTTTGGTCCACTGTCATAATGAGAGCCTCAAATTGTATGTCATTCTCAAGTTCTGTAATCATTAAAGGGTTCTACTTATGAGAGCTAATGATAGACATTAACCCTCCTTTCTAATCTTAAGAAATAAGTGTTAGGCTTTTTAAAATTCTACACTAAAAGCTTCATGATTGTGAAGTACAGTTTAGTTCTAAGACAGACCTTTCCCTCTCTCTGTTTCCAAAATATATCAAAATGTTTCCCCCAGTCTGCCCCACATCATCAGACTCTCCAGAAAAACAATAAGGTGTCTAATAGAAACTACAAAAGAAATCACAAATGTTGGAAAGCAGACTATAGAAATGGAAAATATGTGGCCATTAAAATCAGATGACATAGTTTCAGATCTTGGCATCTGTCCTCACTGGCTATTGGTTTGGGGGGAAGCTTCTAGACTTTTTCATGGTAGGAAATGGATGATCAAATGGAATAATGTAACTGCACACCCCAAAATACCATGTGTTAATTTTTCCTACACATATGCTTGTTTGAAATCTTATGTTCTTGTGTCTTAAAGGCCTTAAATTTATGCTGAGAGTTCCAGCTTACATGTCAATTTAATAGGTTGTGAATAAAATTAAGTGAAGTATGCTGTTAATTTTAATGCTAAATTAAGATATTATATGGACTACATTTTTTAATCCCTGGCTGACTCCTCCTTGCCACTTACAAAAAATTTCTAGAAATTCTTCTACATTGAAGTATAATATAACAAACCAACCTGAGATAATTTGGAAGGACATTAAATTACATTGCACTATACTCTGGAAATGTGATGTCTTACTGTGAATAAATAAGCAGAGAATAAAATATTTTCTGACTTTCAGTAGTAACATGATGCCTTTTGTGTATTCCACGATTTCCCTTAATAAGCATTTCCAGACAGCCTGGGATTTATTATTTTCATTTCTTGAGGGCCTTTTATCTACTAATAGAAAAAGAAAAAAATGATATGCTATGATAATTTTGCTTTCTTTCTCCTTGCTGGGGAAGAGATACATTCACTTATAGGACATAATTTTTTGGAATTGACTATTGTCCCTAGAAGCTAATTGGTGTCCATTAATTCTTTCCTTGCCTGTCAACAGAAGTGAAAACAGTAGTTGGCATGTATACCTACTTGATTATAGCTATTATATCAATCAGCATTCTTTTCTGTGGGTTCATCATAATTTCTACAGATAATTATGTATTGTTTACTTTTTCTCACCATTTTTTTTCCTTTAGTTTTGACTACACACAAATTTATTTAGGAGGGTTGAAATTAGTCATGCATTCATTTAAAAATTAACCTCACAACATTTATGCAAAATTCACAGCAGCAGTTGTTTTAAAAATAAAAATATTAAGCCACCTTTATTCTACCTACCTATGTTCTGTTTTGTTTGCCCTCCATATTACTCTCAGCTCATTAGGTCAGAATCATTGTGTAGTGTAGTGGGTGACTGGAAGAAGTTCTAGAATCAGCTATGAGTCTGGGTGCAGCAAGTGGGGCGGCCAATAATGGAATCTGGTAAGTTGTGGCTTAAGAGATAACTGTAGAAGGTGACAAGTGAAGAGAGAACCTGAGCCCGACCATTAGCTCCATGTTAGTTAACTTTTCCTGTGATGTTCTTTAGTGATTCAATTTTAAAAATAATTATTGAATGAAGCTAATCTTTCACTGTTTATGTTCCCTGGGACGTTCAAGATAATGGAAAGTGATGAAATATAAATCCCATAACATTTTTGTTAGTGCTTTGCAGTTTGTTGTTGTTGTTCTTCAGTTACTAAGTCATGTCTGACTCTTTGCAAGCCCGTGGACTGCAGCACTCCAGGCTTCCCTGTCCTTCACCATCTCCCGGAATTTGCTCAAATTCATAAATTCATGTCCATTGAGTCAGTGATGCTGTCTAACCATCTCAGTCTCTGCCGCCCCCTTCTGTTCTTGCCCTCAGTCTTTTCCAGCATCAGGGTCTTTTCCAATGAGTTGGTTCTTCGCAGCAGATGGCCAAAGTATTGGAGCTTCAGCTTAAGCATCAGTCCTTCCAATGAATATTCAGGGTTGGTATTTTTAGGATTGACTTCTCCTTGCTGTCCAAGGGACTCTCAAGAGTCTTCTCCAGCATCACAATTCGAAAGCATCAATTCTTTGGCTCTCAGCCTTCTTTATGGCCCAACTCTCACGCTCGTACATGACTACTGGAAAAGCCATAGCTTTGACTATACAGACTTTTGTCAGCAAAGTGACGTCTCTGCTTTTTAATATGCTGTCTAGGTTTGTCATAGTTTTCCTTCCAAGGAGCATGCATCTTTTAATTTAGTGGCTGCAGTCACCATCTGCAATGATTCTTGAGCCCAAGAAAATAAAACCTGTCACCGTTTCCAATTTTTCTATTTGCCATGAAGTGATGGGACTGGATGCTATCATCTTCGTTTTTTGAATGTTGAGTTTTAAGCCAGCTTTTTCACTCTTCTCTTTCACCCTCATCAAGAGGCTCTTTAGTTCTTCTTCACTTACTAAATTATGTATGATATTAAATTTTCTGATTAAATATGTGCCACATATTGAACCAGGGAAATAACTAGAGAATTGTTCTTCATATCTTGGCACAGCATGGTCCTGATTCTATTAGTCAAAAATGAATTTGCTGGTATATAATTTTTCATGAATGATGTTAAAGCAAGGGAAAATAGAGATTAGCCAAAGTTTATCTCATGATAAATGAATATGGCATCAGCCTGAAACATGGAACTTTTTAAGGTTATTTTCTCAATCCTCTGGGGGACCAGAAGGAGAAGATGAGTTGTCAGTCAGTGGCTTGCTTTTTCAAAATATAAATCATTGATCAATAGGAAAATTCTCTAGCCTGTTTGGATGATGGGCTGTGACTGAATTGATTTATAAAATATGTCTCTTAATTCCTACAGTTTAAACTGCCACTCTTGTACTTCCCTCCATATCATTAAATGACACTGCCCTTCATGTGTTTGCTCAAGCGCATATCTTGGGGACCCCACCCCCCTGCTTAACACCTAGATTTTCATTTACGTTTCATATCAAATCCATCAGAAAATTTTAACTCTACCTACCAAATAGATAGTTAAAGCAACAATACCCTACCATTTTTACCACCAACAGCAACGTATCATCACCAGTCATTGTATTGCTTCAAACCCTCATCACTGGTTTTCCTGCCTCCACTCTGCCTTCTGCCTCCACACAACTCCACCCTTCGAGACTTGAACACCAAGGTGCCAGAGTGATATTTTGGGCATTTAAATGCTACCATTCACTCTTTCCAAAAATCTCCAATGCAGTCGCATTACGTTTAGAATAGAACCCCATTCTGTTCCATGTTCTACAAGGTCATGCCTGAATTGGTATACGGCTGTCTCTGAACTTGTTGCCACTCTTTCCTTTTGTCAGGATAACTAGAATGATCTGTGCCCTCCCTCAAACAGGCCAAGTGCATGCCCATTTCATGGCTTTTGCACTTGCTCTTCCCTCTGCCTGCCATAATTTTCCTCCAGGTCCTTTCCATGGCTGGTTTCCTCGTTTCACATAGATCTGCTTCAAATGACCTTCAAAACCAGCTTTCCTGACATTCCTCTACAATAGCACCTACATTAGTCTCTTTCCCTTTAGCTGCTTTATTTTTTATAGTACTTAGAAGTACCTGATATTAGGTTATGCATACATTCATTTACATGTGTATTTTCCATCTCCCTCACTGGAATGCAGGCTCCATGAGAGCAGGAGTTGTGTCTGGCTGGCTCACTGTCATATCCCCTGATAACTAGAGAACTTTCTGGCAAAGAGGAGATGCATTAAAAATATTTGTTGAATGAATGAATTAGCGTGTTTTTAATTTGCATTATAAGCAACACTTATCAAACTATATGAATAAAATATCAAGTATCAAAGCTAGTCAAATTAACTTTTGATTTTCCTGAGTACATGCATTCTGATAAATATAGTGAGAGTTCCCCCTTGGGAGCATTTGCTTTATCACTTTGACATGACTCCAAGATCAAGGTTATCACAGATATGGTGTTAGTTTATTCATAAACTGATCTCCCTGCACTCTCTGCTCCCTTACTTTGTCACTCCTGCTCTCTGAGGTTTTTGAGGCTCCATGGCACCCCTGGAACTTAACATAATTGTTTGCAACAGAAAGGATACATTTTGCCAATCCTGAGGCATTGGAGATAAGTAAGGAGTAAAGACCCTCTCTTCTCCCAAATAGCTTCACCTAGTATACATGGATATTCTCTCCGAGCCTTTCATTTTTATTCTCCCAAGGAACACAAGGTGGTGTCTACTTGCTATATTTCTCACAACTGTTGTGCTCCAATATTTAGAACTGATAACGCTCAAACATTCCAGATCAAAGAAAGCAGAACTGAAATCCCACTTTGAGTCACTGAAGCTCTATAAGTAGTTCATGTTCCCTTGACTAGCTAGGAAAATAGGCAGTTGTTTGTCAAGTCTTTAAGATAAAAAAGTACATGCAGACAACAAAACAAGGTGAAAAAACCCCATTGTAAAATGGAGCCTGTTGGTGGGTTTGCCACAGAGCATGTTTTACTGTCAGCTGAATAAATCTGTGAGTATTGTTTTGTGACCATACTTAGTTGGTAGATTTAAATAGGGTCATAAAGGAATTACCTCTGAGTATAGCACTCATCACGGGGCTTCCCTGGTAGCTCAGCTGGTAAAGAATGTGCTTGCAATGCAGGAGACCGGGTTTGATCCCTGGGTTGGGAAGATCCTCTGGGAAAGAAGTCAACCCACTCCAGTATTCCGGCCTGGAGAATTCCATGGACTGTATAGTCCATGGGGTCGCAAAGAGTCAGACACGACTGAGCGACCTTCACTTTCACTTCATAGTGCTCATCATGGGGTTTCAGTGGTAAAGAATCTGCCTGCAATGTAGGAGACTGGGGCTCGATCCCTGGGTCAGGAAGATCCCCTGGAGGAGGGCATGGCTACCCACTGTAGTACTCTTGCCTAGAGACTCCCATGGACAGAGGGGCCTGGCGGCTGCAGTCCATGCGATGCCAGAGTTGGACACGACTGACGGGGCTAAGCAGCGCAGCAGCATGGCCCTCATCACAATGCCTTATACAGGTGCTCTCATTTCATACATTCTTATGTAGAACTCCATGCCTTATTGGTCTTTTTCTATGTAGTACTTATTCTTCGCAGGTGCTTCCAAAAGGCACTTGCAATTGAGTCGTGGAGTTATATTTTAATTATTTATCTAGGTTGTAAGCTCTGTAAGGGTTAAAAGCTGAATTTTATCTTTGAGTCCTTTACATTCCCAGTATATTGCTTGCACATCCAAAAGTCTTCCAAATGCCTTTGTTAAATTGTTTTTGAAGACGGACCAGTTGTCCTGCTCTTGAAACTAATGCAGGAAATATTCCTAATTATTTTTTTCGTGATTTTTATAGTCAGAATCTAAATGTCTTTTGAATTAGCTAATTCTCTACTTCATTATTTTACAGACGATAATATTTTTCTTCTCCAGCTACAAAGAATGCTAAATGCTACTATCCCAAACTTTGATGGGTATCATCATGTATTTTCCATCTAGTATATCAAAGCATTTAATCTGTTATCCTTTTTAATCCTCACACCAAGCCATAAGGGGAAAATATCACATTTTATATATAAGGAAACTGAGACTCAGAGAGCTTAAATAAATTCTCTAACTTGCCAAGCCAACCGGGTAGAATCAGGAGTTACTAGACTCATCTCTCCCTGAAAACTATGTGTATTATCTTTCTTACTCCACCATAATGTTCTGAGAAACAAAGTAGAGAAGGCACTACTTAAAAAAACATTTTGAAAAATATCTGTGATTTTGAAAGAACAGATTTTTATGGTAGGACAATTTTAAGTATCCAAGAGGTATTGATTGTTCTTAATAGTATTTGGAGGTCTAAAAATAAATTTTAGAGGGATGTCAAAGCAAAGATCCACTCATTCTAAATATTTCATACTTCTCTTCTCTTTAAGATTATTAGAAAAATTTGAGAATACTGGCCTCATTACCCTGTCTCTTGTCACTTTTGCTTTGGAATATGGGATCCTATTATTTTGTTATTCCATAACCGAAGTGTACATGGCATGGGGAAAAAAGAGAGAAACTTCATCTCTTCATAATATTTGTAGAATGTTAACACAGAAATTATTCCTATATACAGTTTTGTATATACCAGCTTCTAGATGTTTCTCTAACTAGCAGCTGGTAAGCAGCACAAATGTTCTTTACAATTTCCTTTCTACTCTGAAGAATGATTTGTCAATCGGGACATATTAATAACTCTGTAAAAGAGTTTTTATTCTAAAATAAAGATTTTAATTTTAAAATAAAAATAATTTTTATTTTAAAATAACTATGTTATCTTTAATGTTGTCAATGGGGTGTTCTGAAAAATAAAATGAGAGCCTGAAAGTATATTCTTTGGTGGATGCATAATTAGCCAGAAAAACATCTCTACTGTTCTTGCTGTATATTTTTTTTTCATAGAAAAATGTGATTAGGATTTAAAATCAACCTGTGCTTCATATCACTACTGTCAGACTTGCATTATTTTTTCAATGATTTCACCTTTGTGTGTGTGTGTGAGAGAGAGAGAGAGAGAAAGGAGAGAAAGAAAATGCCCCCAAAGGCAAGTTGTTTTCTTGACAATAAAATGTCAGTTGGTCTAGTCATGGTCTAATGCTTATTACTTTTTTTTTGATTGAACTAGTTTGTTTGAGTTTCCTTCCAGTCCTACTTTTGCCCAAGCAGAAAATGAAGAGGGCTTTGTGTATGTGTGCATGTGGTCATTTTGTTTGGTCATTACCATTCCTGCATTTGTTTGCCAGTTCTGTCACTTCAATTCAACTAATATTTATTAAACACCTAAAGTGTCAGGAACATTCAAATAATGGGTAATTCAGCACCTTTCTTTTCTCTGTGGCAGCACAACTGGTCACCCTCAAGACTGTGGAGATGTATCTTAGCTTTAATGGTCCTCCCATTTCACAGTCACATGTCAGATCTGAGGTCAGATAGATTCAGTTCACTTTTATCAAAGACAAGTGAATCATACAAGAAACATGTCTAAATGATATCCTCTTATAGCATAGTATCAAAACATCGAGATGACAGATTGCACAATATGAGTGCTCTGCTATAGTAGGTCACTGATTTGCGTGTCTTTGCTCTCCTAACACCTTGATCACACCTTGAGGGCAAACACTGCGCAGGGCTATAGTAGTTGCTTGATGGAATTTTCAAGGATCAGGTGATAAAGAATTGAGAGGCAAAGTTCCAGCAAGGACTCCAGCTAGTCTTTGCTCTGTCACTTTTGGCACACCGCTTGTGCTTTTTGCACCTCAGATCATTGATCTCTAAAACAAGAGAATTGACCCAGCTCCAAATTTTTCCACTATCGCTGTTTTTTTAACTTCTAATTACTATAAGAGATAAAGGCAGAAATCAAAGCTATTCCAAAGCCCCTGTCACAATGCCTAGCACATAACACTGCCCAATATACAGTACATCAGTTAAGTTGGATTAGACTGTTTTGGTTAAAATCTTGGACAAAATACTGATGTGTAAGATAAATAAAAGCAGAGATATTTTTGTCAAGAGAGGAGTAGGTGGCACAACCAAGTATGAAGTCAACTCCCCGTCCACCCCTTATCTCTGTCTGCATTTCATCTGCCCAGAGGGATGCTATGGAAACCATAGGGCTTTAGGGAACACAATCTAAAAATCAAAAAACTTAATAAGCTTAGAATTTTCTCTGGCTTGAGCATTCTATGCTTCCTCTGCTAACTTGGAGTTGTCCCATGAGGATAATATAAAAAGGTCTTAACGATGCAGTACTATGCCATGCAGTGGGTGGCGAATTGGAATGGAGAGCCATACAACCATTTGACATTTCTGAGCAAATGTCCTACATGGGGATTTTATTATCTTTCTCTACAGATAAATTAGTCTGGGATGTGTTTGAACAGAGAATATTTTTCTCAGCTACTTACTAAAACTGCTGAATTGTCTACTTGTAACTACACAGTCACAAGCTTTTCTAAACTGAGTTAATTTACTGAATAAGCTGGTTATTTTGACGCCATCAGTCAGTTTAGTTCAGTCTCTCAGTCATGTCTGACTCTTTGCAACCCCATGGACTGCAGCACACCAGGCTTCCCTGCCATAGTTGCTTTCAAACTTTACTGAAATTATTTGATAACCACAGCTTAGGACCTGTGGCTTTTTTAACCTATCAGTGGTAAACTGCTTTGCCAAAATTCAGTGAATAATCAACTTATTTAGCTGATAGGAGAATAAAAATCTGTTAAGATCACTGTAGGCAAGAAATACAAGTGTTTAAGGTTAATCAGAGTGATGTCAAATCTTCAAGAAGAATTTCAAAGTGATTTATCTCATCCTATTACCCTAGCTTTCCTCCCCCCTTCCTTCCCAGCCCGGTGTTAAATATTAATGAAGATGAATAATGTATTCAATTAGTTATGAACAAAAGCTGTTGATCCTATGTGAGGTTGGTCTTCCAAACCAGGACTCTTAAAACTCATCCCTGTTTTCCGAGTTAGGATGCATCATCCATTTGCACTGACTGTGTTTTCTGTGAAAGAAAGAGAGTGGTGAGCTGCCAAAGCAGATTGAATTCTTGAATCCTCTGGTGAGGAGGATATATGGCTGACTCGGGGCACTGCTGTCTTGATCAACCTTCCAGTTATCAACCACACTGGCATGCCCTCCTGGCAAGGAAGGAAGAAAGCCCTCAATGCAAAACCATTTAATTTTTCAGTCAATTTCAGCAACCCTTAATTGGTCGTTTCTGTACTTCCTACAGAGTTGAAGTTGCAGTGGCAGATTTCACAGGGACCTGGCAGGCTTTTTAGTCCGAGAGGGTAAGCAGGAGTCTTTAATGAAGGATCCCTGACTATTTGCCTAAAGTCCAGATTGTCTAGTTTAGCTCAGGATGAAGTATGCAGTGGGAAACCTATCTTCGAGATGCTTAATAGCCCACTCTTAGATCTGTGTGCTGATCATTGATAGACTGATAAGTGCACAGAGCAGTAATGTGTAGAAGCTAAAAATCAGACAGTATATCATGCAAATTAGCAATAAGTACTATTAAGTGTCACAGATAATAGCAATAAAGGGTTCTGACTAAATGGAAGTATCATTTTAAAATAGAACTTGGTGAGTATGTGCATGTTGGTATGCAGCTTTTAGTAATGTAATGCCACATTGCTTTCATTTATAGGAGATGTATGTGAGAAACACTTAATCTAATTACTAAATTATGGATTTTGAGGCAATGTGATCCAGAGTAGGGAATCTAGGAATGGGATTAAGAAGAAATGGACAATATTATGCCTCCCAAAGTCATTGAAATGCATGATACAGTTATATGTGTATCTTTAATTAACACAGAGAAAATGTAGGGTACCCTTTAAAAAGGAAAACGTGGTGCAGATTGAAATATTTGGTAAAGTGCAATCATATGTTCATAAGGTCTGAGCAATCTTGATTCTGTGCTTCAGCGGTCTCATGTGACTGTCAATTTGGTAGTGTTATATTTGACTCATGTATAATCTAATCGCTTTTCAGCTTGCCTGAAGGTACTGCCTGCAATATGTAAGTCACTACCTGGTAAAATGCTTTGACACACTACTCAGAGAATGAGAAATATTTATGAAAATAAACTGTGTTCTCTCCTTCAGTTTATGCAGCATAACTCTAAGTCTGTATTATTATTGTTTTTCAGCCCCTCTGACAGATAAACCACCCAAGCTGTTGTATCCTGTGGAAAGCAAACTGACAATTCAGGAGACCCAGCTGGGTGAGTAATTCCTTAATTCTTGTTAGTACACTTTTCTTGTTACATTCTGACCATTACTAAGCCTAGATTGTAGCTTGGTGTAATACTCTGAGCTAAACCCATGTTTATTTAAAGGGAGCAAAATTAGAAAATACCAGCAAATATGGCATATTGCGTCCCGCCATGCCTGCATTAGGATTAAGTTGGACTTATGGATGTCAAATCTCATGTGTTATTTAGATGATTGTTGAGAAATTAGGTGGTTGTTGAGAAATCAGATGGGCTGAGAGTTTTGCTGATATTATCTTGTCATTTTATAAGGCTTGAATTGGTTTTAAAACAAGTCATGTGAAACTATTTGACTTATAATACCCAGTTATACATTAAAGTACAGTTTTTGAAAATTGGGGGAAAGGGTAGAGATTCATTAAAATGAATGACACTATTACAGTTATGGATAATGTATTTATAAAATGTGAGCAAGTGACTTTTGATTAAAAGACTGAAACAGAAGAATATGGACAGAATATGTTCTGGTGAAAATATCTAGTTGGCCACAAATCTGAATTTTAACATATTTATCTTAGAGTTAAGTCTAGAGTTTCTTAGTCTGACTTATCTATACTCAGTTATACCAAATTATGGGAAATTTCCCCTCTTGTTTATAAATACATACAGCACATTCAATTATATTTTTTATTTGAAATATAGTATGCATGTGTGTCTATATCATAAACTTTAGCAGAAAATTATTTTCTTTTAGTGGTTTATTATGAAAAGTTATCAAAAGTGTAATTTTAGCCATATATTCATGGTTTTTAAGGAATATTTTGTTACATTAACCGTTTGAAAGTAGAAATGCATTTAATGAATACAACTAAAAAATTGATTGCCCATCCCTTATGTTATCAATGTTGTTATTGTTACTGAGGTGAGAATTTTGATCAAAATTGTAAATCTGTCTTCAAAATGAAGATTACAGATCTGATCATCTTACTAATAGCATATCCAAAGTTGTAGTGCAAAAAGGTAAGGTGATGATTTTAGAGACTATAAAATAATTGTAGTCAACAAATTTCCAACGTTGGAAATATTCACCAATTTTCAGTCATGAACATATGTAATTTTTATACAAGTCAGAGCATTAATATGTTTCTTTGCTGATAAGCCCAAGCCTTTGGATTAAATCCATCTTACATGCAAGTAGTTTTGTAATTGTCATTATTTTGAGGTGGGAAACCACAAGTAACATTAAAGCAATGCTATATATAAAACAAACATATTGAAATCGTATCATGCTCTTTACGCATGCTATGGTATATTGAGGTATATTAGATTTGGTATATTATTAGACTAGGTATATTATTGCTACTTTGAAAAGAAGTTTTGAAATATAAATTTTCATAAGTGACCATGTTCATATAGACCTTTCAGTAACCCCTAGGAAGATGTATTTCTAAGGAGTTATGCAAAACTATGAGTATCTTGTACCAAGGAGGAGTGGTTTATTGTACTAGTAATCTGTAATGAACATTGCCAAAGTGATATTAATTGTATCTCTGACAACATAATTCAAACAATTTTATGAAAGATGGCTGCTCATTGAGTTTCCTTATATTTTCCCTAAATTTTGAATATATCAGATTGTTCCCTGCCTTCTACTAAAATGTTCTACAAAATGGAATAAATAATTCATAAAGCTCTATTTTTAAAAAATTACTTTTCTTGAACAAAAAATTACAAAAACAAATCAAATCACATTGAAAAGATGAAAAATTTTATGCAAATTAGAAGGTGTGTCTGTATATTTGTTTGAGGAAAAATGGGCATGTCTGTTATCAAAATGCTCCAGAAAAATACTCTAATTAATTCCTTTATTGTCACTGTCTAAAGGAACTTGAGCTCACTTTAAATTCCAAGTAAACCATAGACATCAACCTGGGACTTATATTCTAGTCAACTTTTGTTTTATTTTCTGACTCCAGTTCTCCATGTGATAAATCATTTACTAGTTTGAGAAATTTAGCCTTAATCCATGAATTTTTGAGCAACAGTTGATTTGAAATAACTACCTTTTAGTGTTTTAGCTTTTATAGTATTGAGGTAGATGAACTAATCACAAAGGATAAGTGAAAATAGGAAACCATGTTAAGGGCCAAAAAAAGGAAGGACTCGAGATGCCTAAAATATGTTTGTTCTCTACAAGGTGTACTTTGATTTTTCAGCTCCTTTGGGGTTTGATTTTTGCCTTTTCCAGGTCTGAAAAAGCTATGACTTTGTATAGGCTCAAAATGTGTTATCAAATCCTAAGGAAGGGAACTGAATGAAGAGTCATGATGGCGGGGGGTAGTAAGGCGGGTGGCCAGGGTCAGTGAAAGGGAACCTGTAAATTATGCCAACTTTCAAGAGAAGGTAAAAATCTCCAACAAACTTTCATTGACCAAGAGCTCAGGGGTCTGACTCAACCTTGTCCTAAATTGAGGGTTAACCTCAGTGGTGAATAAAACTACTATGTGTATTAATTACAAGAGCAATCATTAGAAATTACACAAAGCTGAGTTAATACACGTCTGATGACCTAACATGAACATCTTGGCTAATTTAAACACATATCTAGCCAACAGATCCCCAGTTTGTGTGTGAATATATAAAACACGTTCATAATGACTTAGACAAAAGCACAAAATGCATAGATTCATCTTCATCTCCAAATTCTGCTTTCTCTGCTGTTTACTAGCCATGACTGCCTTTCACTTTCCACATCCCTCGCATCTTCCTTTTCTTCTAATTCTTTCATCTTCTCAAAACTGGAAAGATTCTGATAGTGATCATTTAAACTGTTTCAGTACAGAAAGCAAAAGGCACCAAAAATTTCAAAATACTTGGGAAAAAACTAATGTAATAGTAACTAAACTCATATAAAACATGTAAATTGGGTGGTTTTGAATTTCAATCAATATGGTGTTACAGCTAGCGATTATAAGTGGCATCTGTATGTTATTTCTAAATGTGAAAAAAAAGACTCTGTCTCTTTTAAATAACTTTCAGGCATCAGCAAATATGTGGACAGAACTTTCTTGGGCAAAAGGCCCAGAAATCACACTGTACAGTTCTGAAGGTCAATCCAGGGGGTGAGCCTGACTTACTCTTTTCAGGCAGCTATAGTCAAAGGAATCAAAGGACGTACACCATTGTCTTGCTGAACTTGAGCCCTAAGGATGTCAATCAGAGATGTGATCTTCTTATGGCCAGGAGCCCATTTTCAAAAACTTCTAGTCCAGAGGATGTTATGTTAATCATTACCAGACTTTCAAAGAGTAGAAATTCATTCCATCCTTGTCCGAGTGAGACACATTATACTTTATAACTTAGAATTTACTGAAAATTATCATTCATTACTCATCTAGATATGAGAAGTACTTTATTTAAATTTTGCTTTTTTTTTGCTTTAAAAATAACTTTATAGGTTAGTTTCATAGGTTAATTACAGATAGACCTTTGTAGGAAATACAGAAAAGAATTGTGTTTCTTACACTTTATATTGTAGAAACATTCTGCTTCTATTAAATATTCCCAGAAAGTACCCCTTTAATGGCTGTATGACATCCTTGTGAATGTCCCATAACTTCATAGATATTGCTGGAAATTTGGGTTTTTCCCAGTTTCATTATCATAAATAAAGATACAGTTATCTTTAGCCATACGTTTTCTGACTTATTTCAACAGGACAGATTGCTAAAAGGAAAATTACTGGGTAAAAGGAGATAATTTCTCCAAAGTTTCTTGATACATAGTTTTAGAATTCTTACCAGAGAAGTACAGACTCTCATTAGAAGTATTAGTGAATTTAATAACTTTTCATTTTTTTGATACATTGCATAAAATATTGTATCTTTATAACATAGGGCCCTTAAACAAAAATCTACTTTCCTTAAGTATCAGAATCATTTCTTCCTTCCCCATCTTAGCTCTTTCTTTTCATTCGCTGAATATGACTGTAGCTTCTTTTTTCAGGATTATCCACATTTGGAGGGGTTCAAATAAATCTAATCCATATTGTTGAAGAAATATAGAAATTTAATCAAATGTCTGCAGTCTCTATCCATTTTTTTCTCTTGCTTATTTAATGCTCAACTGAAAACTTCCTCTAGAGTCTGTGTGTCTTAATATAAGTACATGGTAATTTTGTGATGTGCTTTGGGCATAGGGATTGTCAATAAATACTAATTGACAATAAGGTATACATGTTACAAAGGATACACATCTCCAGATTTTCTGTTAAAAAAATAATGAGACTGAACTGAATAAACAGTTCAACAGTGCTGTTGTTTTTCTTTAATATCCACTTCCTGTTGATAAATTTGTTAAAAAGAAACCTTGTGTATCAGACTGAGTTACAAGGATTCACCAGACATTGCCATCTCAAGGAAAGTGGTTGATGACAATATTGAAACCTCAAAGTTTTAAATGTCTGTCCTTGTAAAGGACACAGTACACATGTGACTAGATCCAATTTAACTACAGGCTAATTAAAATAAAATGTCACACTAGGACTTAACTAACACATCTTGCTCTGATACACCATATTATAGTTTGCCGAATTTTAAACTTCAAGCAGACTGAGGGGAAAATGTCCATACAATAGATCCTGATTGATAGTTTAATAGGAAAACTTTTTGTCATGAGAATTTTATGTTTCATTTTGTTGTTGTTCAGTTGCTAAGTCATGTCTGACTCTAACCCCATGAAATGTAGCATGCCAGGCTTCCTTGTCCTTCCTTGTCTTCCTGAGTTTGCTCAAACTCATGTCCGCTGAGTCAGTGATGCCATCCAACCATCTCATCCTGGTCACCCCCTTCTCCTTTTGCCCTCAATCTTTTCCAGCACCATGGTCTTTTCCAATGAGTCAGCTCCTTGCATCAGGTGGCCAAAGTCTTGGAGCTTCAGTTTCAGCATCAGTCCTTCCAATGAATAGTCAGGATTGATTGACCTGTAGGATTGACAGGTTTGATCTCCTTACAGTCCAAGTGACTCTCAAGAGTCTTCTCCAACACCACAGTTTGAAAGCATCAATTCTTCGGCACTCAGCTTTCTTTACGGTCCAACTCTCACATCCGTACATGACTATGTTTCATTTACTATCTTACTAAAGTAAGTGGTTATTGAAACATATTCTGCTTCAATCCTTTATATGTACTAGAACTTTGTGTGTGTGTGTATATATATATATATATATACATATTATATATAGTGCATGGAATTTGTTGTATTACATATATTCTAGTCGAGTTTTTAATCCAAGAAAAGTATATAGGGAATTATTTTATGGAGTGAAAATTAGCTCTCTAACATTTACTGTCTAGGTCTATATTTTCATAGCTATTATTTTCTTGAAACAGAACACATACTATCTGAATAGTTACTTATTTAGGAAGACTGTTTCCTTTCTCAGGTAGGGAAGTTCTTAATGTCAGTATCCTAGAAACAAAACAATTCAGGTGTTAAATTTGATACCTAATTCTGAAAGTGACCTACAATACTGTTGATGCTAAAGAGTACTTTGTTGCTGAGTTATGCATCTGATTCAAATATGACCTTCCTTCACAGAGGTAAAAAAGTCAGGTTTGACTGTTTGGGCTTTTCCCATCTGTAAATACTCTTCTTGTTGTCATCAGCAAATGGAATGCTGTTGACTTTGGTTTTACTGCTCCATGGGGAATGTACAAACTATATTTTCACTGAAAAACTCATAGAAAGCACCATAAAACTTCCTTTTCACTCTGAATAAAAACGTTTGTATCTAAGTCTTGATTTGAGATGACAAATGATGTACTTTTTGCCCACTTAAGAAAGACATGCAGATCAACGGAGTTCTACCGCCTGAAATAAAACTTGCTAGACATAAATTAGAGCTTCTGGGAAAATAGACATCATGATTAAAGCGTGTAAAGGCAAATACAGAGTAGTGTTATAATTATTTAAACTAATGGCATTCAGTTCTACTCAGTACAAATTTATTGCACCAGGATGAATGAAAGTAATAACTCTTGACAGCTGTTGTGGTCTGATATCTTATTTTTGAAACCAAAAGGACCTTAAGAATTGTGATTTTTAAGCTGAAGAGGGATATTTTCATATTAGTATTTATGTAATATGTCATATCCTTATACAAATGATAAATCAATAAATGGAAACTAGTATTCACATTTTTAGATCATTATATGGCCTAACATGTATGATATGAATATTGAAGATTCTCAAAATCAGAGTCCTTAGTGCTAGAGAGGAAGAATAGGTTGGGGGGAAATGCAGCTTTGCATGTTCGCTTTAAAAATTGCTAACTAAAGACCCAGAGACTCAGACAATAAACTAGAGAGACTCAGAGAGAAAGGGGAAGGGGCCATATAGGAATGGGAGAGTGGGAGGTTCAAAGTGTTGGGTGTAAGATAGACTTAAGGGTGTATTGTACAGCACAAGGAATATAGTCAATGTTTTGTAATAACCGTATATGGAAAGTAACCTTTAAAAATTGTATAAACTTGTTTTTAAAAAGTTCAAGAAGAGCTGAGTGGCAACAATGAGAACAAACGTACACTATTTTAAAAATAACTTACTCTTCTTAATATTAAGTGTCTTATTGCAGTTTCTCAGTTCAGAACAAAATCAAGCCAAAAAAAAAAAAAAAACTGCTAGCTAAGCAGAAACCACACTTCCTTTTTAAGTATTATATGCTCAAGGCCTACTGCTAGGTCAGGCTTGAAACTCAAAGAAGATGGAAATGAAGGTTAGAGCAACTCCTGTGGGCCATTGATTTCTGAAAGTTTAGAAGTCAGTTGAAACATTTTTTAAAATGCTTTAAAAATGGAATAGAGAAACTGTAAGTGAATCTGCTTGTTCTTACTTTGGAAAAGGGCCAAAAGAGAGAAAAGGAATGAAGAAAACAAAGGTCCAGGAGAAAATGTCACAAAACCAATGCAGAGAGTCCTTGGAAATGTTCACCTCCTGGTGTAGTTCTGGTCTAGTTTGTTGGACACCAACGTGAATCATGTAGCTTGCTCTTTTGCTATAGCACTGAGTACAGTTTTGTTTGTTTGTGGTCAACTGAGAAACTAGATATGTGAAGCTCTTCACATTTCTAGATTTTGAAACTTTATGAAGTGGAGGGACTTTGATAGTTAGTGAGTCAAATTCTTCTCCTTAAACCGATGAGAAAACAGAGACCAAAAATGGCTACATGTTTCTGTATCATAAAATTTGCAAAAACAAACTTATCATTGCCACCATCATCATTTTTTTTGTTATTAATCATGACGATTATCATGTTATTATTTTGGTTACCTACAATAAAGAGGCAGCATATAGCAGTGGTTCCAAATTCAGGACAATCCAGCTCTACCACGTACTTCTGCTGAAATCTTTAACAAATAGCCCTCATTTTCCTAATCAGTAAAAAAGATACCATGATAATACCTAGCTCTATAGAGTTCGAATGGGCATTTAATGAAGTAACACATGTAAAGATTAGTACATTGCCTGGTATATGTTTAAGTGGTCTATATATGCTTGCTGCTATAAGTTGAGCTATTTTAATGCTACACACACACACACAAACACACACACAGAATGCTGTATATATGAGATTTATGAAATGCATTTTGAATGCCAATGATTGTTTGATCTTGCTTATATTCAGTAAGCCTGTTAGTGTATAGTATAGACAATATTTTAGACAATTTCCATCTCTCATCTAAGAACATCTAAAAATATGCATACTAAATTTTTCAACTTAAATGAAACTGTGTCTTAAAGAAACTATTGATTTTAAATTAATTAATTCTTCAACAAATCTATCCAACTGCATGGCCATAACAGAAGAAAATGATTGCCAGCCTCTAAACATTGACCATGTAATGGACACTATACCACATGAATTTATCAGTAACCATCAAGAAGAAAGTAAGAGTGAAAAAATTACTTTTTCAAGTAAAGAAATTCAGATATGATATTTCTTAAGACAAAGGACATGAGAATAATTTACAAAACAAAGCATCAACCATTATGCCTGTCAAGTTCCTCCTGAAGGTTTTGAAAATAGTCTTATTCATTTTATAGAAAAATACTGCTTTTCCTCTGACAAGTACTATTATCACAAAGCTTTCTGAGTCATTCCTAATGATTGAAGTTTACCAGCATAGAAAAATGCAGTGAGTATCCTATGTTAACATAAACTTCTGTATTTGCAAAGTAAATGCCAACTTCTCAGAAGTAAACCTATCAAAGGACTTAATGGTGTAGAATATTGAAAGAAGTTTCAGAATAAGAATATGTACCACATGACTGATGTTCATTAAAACAGAAACTATAAAAAGACCCACATCATTTTAAATTTGAATATAAAGAGATGTTCATCCATAAATTTCCTTTTGAATTTTGGCTAAATAACTGAGCATTCCTAATTATATGCAGACTTTTCATGAAAAATAACTCGTGTTTGAATATGATTATAAAAAATAGGATGCCAGTATTTTATGGTCTAATGTTAACACACTTAGCATTCTAATCATACCTTACTCTACCAACTTACATACAGATTTGTGGGTAAATTGAATCATCATCATTTCAGAGAAGTGTTCCCTTCATTTTTGATTGATCTTTCATTGGTAGTGGCTTAACATGTCAGTTTTAAGAGACTCTGTCCCCCAGTCTCTTTTAAGCAGCTAATGTTCAATGAAAGATTTATATGCACAAGGGAAGTACTATAAAGTAACTCTGTGGTGAATTATTTTATATAAGATTCCTTTTGTAATTGAATAATTGCCCCTATAACATTTCTCTGTGTTAGTGGAGATTTTTACATTTTTGTAAGATGTGGTTCACTGATGCAAAACTGGCAAGTGGTATTTCTAATTAACCCAAATAAAGGATCAGCCACCTATCACTTCAGTATGTCTTCCTCTTGTCTATCAGTGGAAAATGATATCCCCTTTCTGACTTTTGCCTCCTCTGAGGAAATATTAAATATTTTTAATATTAAATATTTAATATAATTTTAATATTAAATATTTAATATTTTAAAATATTAAATATTTCCTCTGAGGAAATATTAAATTTTTCCCCAGTTATAACTGTTTAGTTATAACTGAGCATGAGATATTCTTGTTACTCCAACAATCTATCCTACCACATGAACAAATGTGTTTTTGTCCTCTTATAATAAGGAATTTTTTAGTGTTTCTGATAAATAGACAGTTCTGATTTGATCAATTATCCTGGCAAATTATTCTCAAAAATTCATGTGGTAGGGTAGATTGTTAGAGTAACAAGAATATCTCATGCTCAGTTATAACTAAACAGTTAATTTTCATAAGAGTTACATTGTGAAGGCCATCATACTATCTTGTCTGCCTTGATTTCCTTGAACAATATCCTAATGGAATGACTGCCAATATGACTGCCATTCCAAATGACTGTATCATTTGTTTTTCCATAGCTATAACCATTATTTCCAATTTGAAAGAGAGCGTTCTATATTTTGATGCTTCTAGAATTTATATGGACCTTTTCATTACATCATTCTGTTGACCCCTTCTTTTTTTCCTTCATATATTCCTATGTATTTAATAACATTTTTCTCTTTAATATAAAATGAAATTTGTTTTGTTTGTCCATGAATACCTAAACATTCATATTTTAAGATGTAACAAAATGTATGCTCCAAAACATGCCAGATAAGCCCAGTGCACAGAGTATCCAGAAAATTTTAAAACCTGCACCTCACCACGAACTCTCAAGAAGAGACCTGTCTTACAGTTTACCACATACAAGCCCAATGTTACTTTCTCAGAGAAACTAAGGATTTTAAAAAGTTTTATAGTTAGGATATATAAATTTTAATTGTAGCATATATTATCTGATCAAATAATTAAGAAAAGAAAAAAACTTGATAAAGAGTTTTTACTTTCCATTGGTCTGGTCAGAAGACACCTTCCATTTCCACTTCTGGTCCACAGTGAACATGAGAGAAAGACTTCAAGATCCTGAGGAGTCCAAGAAAGTCAATGCTCCCCTCTCCCCTCCCACTTCCCTGCAGTGATCTCAAACTTACAGGCAGGCTACAGGTTTTCTCAGTCTTGGAGAGTTTTTGTTTCCAGTTTAATAAAAGCAGGGCACTCACCTCAGACTTGCCTGACAAAGAATTGTGTTTGTAGAAACTTGGCAGTTCTTTGAGTAGGAAGAGAGTAAAGGAAAGTCCATTGCTTTTCTAGAAAAATTAAATCAAATTCATTCTGTCACTTCCAGCTATCACTAGAGATAGGGCACTCACAACATAGCGTGTTCTACGAAAATTTGAGATTGTTACCACAAATGTTCAGTAAGAAACCATTATAGGAAACAGCTTAGGGAAAGTTCAACAAATGTGTTTTTGTCCTCTTACAATAAGGAATTTTTTAGTGTTTCTGATAAATAGACAGTTCTGATTTGATCAATTATATTGGCAACTTTAGGACTTTTAATTTATTGATTAAAATTTTAAAATATTTTCTGAGTAATATGCCTAATTTTGGCCAAAATTACTTGAGATGCAATTAGACTGTTATTTTATACTCTGCTTATTATATACAACCTCTTATATATCACATATGATATTTATAAAAGGATAAATATACAAAGATAGTTTTCTTAGGTATAAATAGAATTTGCAGTGATTATTTTTTGACAAAGAGCCCTTCTCTATTTCCCATGAATAATGCATTTTTGCTCCAATGCTGTTGATTAGAATTTGCTACTAATTAGAGAGGAGGAGTAACATTTTTATGTAATGGAGATAAATAAGTGAATCTTAGATTAGATGAATATAAGAACTGTTCACTTCAGGTGATATTAAGTGTCACAGAGAACATGTTACTATATACTAAAGAAATTTAAACCAAGAGGGAATTCTTTTGACAAATTCCAGAGCATATAGGGCTTTATTTTCAGTCACTAACTATATACATGAAATAAAGTAGAGAAGGCAAGTAGATAAACAATTCAGAGGAAGGATAATCCAAAGAAGTTTATTTTTCTTCTCAAATACATATCTACTTCAAGCAAAAGTTAATTTGAGGAATTTGGAGGTACTGGGGATCAGCTTCCTGTGCCTAGATAATTTACACACGCAGGATCACGGGTTCTGATATTTCATCATCAGGGCTCTGATCACAAACATCAAATCACTTAAAAGGCAGGAGCAATGCTGGCTTCAAGGATGATGGGAACAATGCTAGAATTTTCTCTGTCTTTCCTCTCTCCTTCTTTCTGTTGATCATCATTCCTTATAGAGGTGGAGTGTGGCAAGGGGGTTGGGGAGGCATACAGGGTGAGGACAGAGCTTTTCTCAGTTCTTCTAATCAGGAGGAGCTCTAACTAAAATTGGAGATTGCCTAAGGAGAAATTCTGATTGGCATAGCTTCGGTGGTGGTGGTTTAGTCGCTAAGTTGTATCAGACTCTTTTGTGACCCCATGGACTGTAGCCTGCCAGGATCCTCTGTCCCTTCGGATTTCCCAGGCAAGAATTCTGAAGCGGGTTGCCATTTCCGTCTCCAGGTATTTTCCTGACCCAGGAGTTGAACCCGCATCCCCTGCATTGGCAGGCAGATTCCTTACCACTGAGCCCCCAGGGAAGCCCATAGCTTTTGTTACAGATCTAAATGTGGAACAAATGAGTCTGGCATCAGAGTGAGGGGCATTGCCTCAGTGGTTGTTGTATGCTGTATTTCTCCTGTGGTGAGGAAGCCTGTATATTGTGCAGGTACATGAATGGGTGAATTGGGGTTGTACCAGTGGAAGATATTATCTGAGAATCAAAGAGTTAAGAGCAACACAGTTAATTGTGGAAGGAAAATCACCCCATCGGGTGTTACAGGAGTCATAGACATAAACAAGTGGGCAAATTCTCTAGTGTTCTGGCCCTACAGAGAAATAATTATACCTACTTTATTTTCATAGACTTTTGAAGTTGACGAAAGTAGAAATATTTGTCAATTATCCCAACAGATAGTTTTACTTCTCTCTCTACAAAATTTTCCTTGTATCTAAGTCCAAAGGCCCCATACTTGAAAGTGGGCACTGCCTAATTCACTTGCAAAGGTGTACAAAGAAAGAATGAACTATGGGATCCATAATTATCTTTGCCTTGTTCATTGGAGTCTATACATAGTGGCTTTTGTGAGTTTAATGCAATCGTCATTCCTATGTATAATTATCAGAGTGAAGATTTGGGGCAACAGAGAGTAGTAATCCTATAATGAGCATACCAAAAATTAAAACAGAGTTTGTCAGACTCTGGGCTTATTTTGTTAAGGAAATTATCTTTGTAAATTAAGAGAAATGTTAGGTTTGCTGCTTAAAGATAATATATTTGCCTGTTGCCTCAAAGATAAAGGCCAGCCTCTTCACCATCTGACCCCATTTTTTCCCACAGTTTCGGTTCCTCTCCTGCTTAGGTCACAGCACTGGCCAGGCACTCATGCAGTGGCTGCCATCTGGAAGTCCCTTGTGCCTGCTACTCACATTTTAAGATATATCTCAATGTCAATTTTATGAAGTCTTTCCTAACTCCATTCCTGCTGGGCAGAATTAAGTAACACTTGTCAAATACTAACAAGTTTCTTTTTCACATTTTTGTTAGAGGATTTCTCTCATCATTTGGTGTACATACCATTGTGTGTCAATTTCCGTTACTGCACTTGGAACTCTTAAAGAATGGACTACAGTGTTTTCATCTTCACACGCCTAAAATTTTGGTCAATACCTAATACACAGAAATATATGAATGAGCAAATAGTGTAGCATTTACTTAGCTTTAATACTCATAAATAAAAACCAGCATTTATAATTTACCCTTTCCTGTAGCTGCAAACTACAGAGTGACAGAATAAACCAAACTAAAACTGTTGGTTTTGATCTGATTGCCTGGTATGATTAAAGATCCTCTTTGATGGATGAGGGAGACAGATCAAGAAAGGCCTAGGAATCTGAGCCATGAAGATATAACTGGGAAGCCCAGCAATAAATCAAATTCAAATCAGACAGAGGAGGAAAAATCAGATCGCTATTGAAGGACAACAGAACAGTAGGTTGAGCTTGGAAAAACAAACAGAGGTTAAAAGAACAGTTACATATTACAGTTCAGCCAATAAACTGTTAATGGTTAGAGTTAAGTGGCATCTTGAGTTTAGGGCAGATCTCTAAAGTTTAGTCTATTAGACTCCATAATGTTAGAGAGGCAGAAGGAGAAATGGGTTCACTAGTTCCATTGATTACCTTCTTATTGTCTACTGGGCA
This sequence comes from Cervus canadensis, assembly GCF_019320065.1. NCBI lineage: Eukaryota > Metazoa > Chordata > Mammalia > Artiodactyla > Cervidae > Cervus > Cervus canadensis. Next base: position 70,803,340 of record NC_057419.1, on the reverse strand, counting down.
CAAGCTCTGCTAACAACTGCATATATAGGTATGTATAGGTAGGTAGGTAGCTAGATAGATAGAAATAGACATAGACACAAGCCTGTCTACAAAAGCTTTATATTATAATTTTGATTAACCTCAGGAATGATCCTTGTTCCTCAAGAATAGGCCAAGATTTTCTGTCCTTGTTTACAACTTCAGCCATAAGTGAATGTCAGCTCTCATTATATGAGCTTTTTAATCAACTGGAAAGTCAAGACCCTGTGGGTTCAGCTTTCCTTGGTTAATGATCATAATCTCTCTTTGCTCTTACAATATCTTACCTTTGCAAGACATTTTCATATGTTGTCTCATTTCATCTTTTTAACAGTCTGTGATGCTTGTATTGTGCTTCCATTTTATAGACTGTGACCGAAGCTTATGTGCTGTACTTCTTGGAACATTTCTATACACTACTGTATTGATTACTGTTTCTTTTTTCACTCCATTGTTAAATTCTAATTGTGAATAAATGCTCTCTTAAATCCATGACACTTCTGCAATATTTAGAATGGTTTCATATTATCCTTATGGACGACAATATTTAAAATGGTCTCATCCTTATGGACTGCTTCGTTTTATTTTATCCCACTGTTAACACATTCTGTGTCTCATCAAATAGAACATCTAGTAATAATGCAATTGAATATGAACTTGTCCTTGAAATGTTTCTCAGGTTTTTTTCCCTAGTCATTTGCATGGCTTCTGGATCTGCTTTTGTTCATCTTTGCCTCCTATTTCCTCATTCCCATTTTTTTGTACTTCTGCTCTCTCAAGTACATTTTAACAGACAGTTTTCTTCTTCTATTGATCTTCAAGCATGAAATTTCTTTTCAAGGCACTTAAGAAAATGGAAGTACTTAGAACATTCATGAACAGAATGTCCTGTGAGCTGCAAAAGTGAATGTGAAAAAAAGCAAATAGAAGAGCCCGTTAGTTCATCTGAGTTTTTACTCTTTAAAGACAGCAAATTGTAGTCCTTTCATAAAAACAAGCAAAAAGCAAGTGGTCTCATTTTACTTCTTAAAATAGACAAAGTAAAACTAATAATTGACATGTCAATTTACTGTGACTATTAATTCCCTGTGCACGAAGTTGGCTTTTGTTAATTTAAGGTTCGCATTTTCTTTCTGAATATAATTAACTGACTATACATAGATAAGTAATTGAAAGCCAATTCATGATTGCTTGAGCATTTAAAGTTAAAAATTATGTAGACATTAATAAATTATCATTAGAAAACCTGTAACAACTATATTAAAATTAATGTTAACCCAGAAGTTACATAGGACTTAGGATATTTTTATGACATTTTTAAGACATTTACATTTACAGAACATCATGCACATGGCTTGTAAATATATGTTAACTTTAAAGAACTTGGTGAGGTATTCATAGAAATTAAAATTCTTTTATAATGTAAATGTACTGAATTAACATAACAAAGTAATTTGCAATTTTCCCTCTGAGCTGACATGTACTAGGTCAAGGCCCCATAAATGATGGTATCAAAATGTGAATTTCCACCAACTGTGAAAATGCTTATACAAATGAAAGTAGCATAGTAACTAAGTTAACACTCCATTTTAAACTTCAGTGACTAAAAGGACCTAAGCATTAATTTATTTTATTTTCACAAAAGCAGAATATTGAAAACAAAATAAAGTTGACTTTATTCTAGCTTATGAGAACAGTTTCTCAATGGCGAAATAAGGCTAAGATTCTCTGTTGAAATAATAATAAATTCTCTTAAACACAGAGGAACAGCTTATGTTCAGTTTAGTAATTGGAACACATGTATTTCAATTATTTTTACATTATAAGTTAACATTTTCACTTTTAATTTTTTTTTCTCTTGATTAACAAGGTCCTTAGCATCATGGTATACTGACATGAGCCAATGGTCTAGTTTTGCCCCTGACTATTTGAGATTCTCAGTGGCCTGAAGATCTTCATCTCCAACTGTCTATAGCAATGATTTTTAACAAGAAATGAATGACATAAATACCTGTAGAACTTTTACAAAACACATACATCCAGTTTTCTATCTCACCTGCCTCACTTGTACTTGAAAACTTATTAGATCTGTAGGCTGAGAATCACTGTTCTCTGTCCTGTTGGGACTTTTAAGTTCTGTAAACAGGAAATTCTTATAGTAATGTCTCTATATCTGCATATATCTATGTCTATATCTCTCTATATTTGTATCTCTTCTGACCTAGTGAATCTGATGTTTTCTTTGTCATAATCATGATATCTATACCTTCTGGAGCTCTTTGCTATGCATATGAGGGAGCTTAACAGATACAAAAACTTCTGATTATCTCATCAGTCAGGTTGTTATTGTCAAGAAAGACAGACTCTGTAACTCAGGCATAGTGGGTACAAGTGAGATCTGAATATCCTTCCAAGTGGAAACTATGTACTATACTGCAGACTGAAAGTAGGGATGAAGTAGAGAAAGAGGGAGCTTCTCAAAGCCTAGTGGAAATTCAGCAACAATTTGAGTCACTTACCTTTCTGAAAGTAAGAAGATATTAAGCAGAAGATATTAAGAAGAGGTGGCAAGAATACACAGAAGAACTGTACAAAAAAGATCTTCAGAACCCAGATAATCATGATGGTGTGATCACTCACCTAGAGCCAGACATCCTGGACTGTGAAATCAAGTGGGCCTTAGGAAGCATCACTACCAACAAGCTAGTGGAGGTGATGGAATTCCAGTTGAACTATTTCAAATCCTAAAAAATGATGCTGTGAAAGTGCTGCACTCATTTGGAAATTTGGAAAACTCAGCAGTGGCCACAGGACTAGAAAAGTTCCATTTTCATTGCAATCCCAAAGAAAGGCAATCCCAAAGAATGCTCAAACTACCACACAATTGCACTCATCTCACATGCTAGTAAAATAATGCTCAAAATTCTCCAAGCCAGGTTTCATCAATACGTGAACTGTGAACTACCAGATGTTCAAGCTGGTTTTAGAAAAGGCAGAGGAACCAGAGATCAAATTGCCAACATCCGCTGGATCATGGAAAAAGCAAGAGAGTTCCAGAAAAATATCTATTTCTGCTTTATTGACTATGCCAAAGCCTTTGACTGTGTGGATCACAAGAAACCGTGGAAAATACTGAAAGAAATGGGAATACCAGACTACCTGACCTGCCTCTTGAGAAACCTGTATGCAGGTCAGAAAGCAACAGTTAGAATTGGACCTGGAACAATAGACTGGTTCCAAATAAGAAAAGGAGTACGTCAAGGCTGTATATTGTCACCCTGCTTATTTAACTTCTATGCAGAGTACATCATGAGAAATGCTGGGCTGGATGAAGCACAAGCTGGAATCAAGATTGCCAGGAGAAATACCAATAACCTCAGATATGCAGATGACACCACCTTTATGGCAGAAAGTGAAGAAGAACTGAAGAGCCTCTTGATGAAAGTGAAAGAGGAGAGTGAAAAGTTGGCTTAAAGCTCAACATTCAGAAAACTAAGATCATGGCATCTTGTCCCATTACTTCATGGCAAATAGATGGGGAAACAGTGGAAATAGTGGCAGACCATATTTTGGAGGGCTCCAAAATCACTGTAGATGTTGATTGCAGTCATGAAATTAAAAGACGCTTACTCCTTGGGAGAAAAGTTATGACCAACCTAAACAGTATATTAAAAAGTAGAGACGTTACTTTGCCAACAAAGGTCCGTCTAATCAAGGTTATGTTTTTTCCAGTAGTCATGTATGGATGTGAGAGTTGGACTATAAAGGAAGCTAAGCGCTGAAGAATTGATGCTTTTGAACTGTGGTGTTGGAGAGGACCCTTGAGAGTCCCTAGGACTGCAAGGAGATCCAGGAAGTCCACCCTAAAGGAAATCATTCCTGAATATTCATTGGAAGGACTGATGCTGAAGCTGAAACTCCAATACTTTGGCCACCTGATGAGAAGAACTGACTCATTTGAAAAGGCCCTGATGCTGGGAAAGATTGAAGGCGGGAGGAGAAGGGGACAACAGATGATAAGATGGTTGGATGGCATCACTGGCTCAACGGACATGAGTTTGAGTAAACTCTGGGAGTTGGTGATGGGCAGGGAGGCCTGGAGTGCTGCAATTCATGGGGTCGCAAAGAGTCAGACACGACTGAACAACTGAACTGAGCTGAAGAGAACCTTTCTGAAAACTTATCTCAACATCTTTATTAATTTTCTGTGGCTGTTATAATGAAAAAAAGACAAGAAATTTTCAGCAAGAAATCAACAGAAATTTCTTCTCTCAACAATTCTAAAGGCCAGAAGTCTGAAATCAAGGACTGCACTCCCTCTCCAGGCTCTAGGGAAAAATCTTTGACTCCCTTAATGAGTGTTGGGAGGCAGTCAGCCCCTTTGATTTGTGATCACATCACTCCAGTCTCTGCCTTTAAGGTCATTCTTGCCCTCTTTCTCAGGTGTGAGTATATGTGTGTCTTGTCTTCCAGCTATCTCAAATCTCATTATGCTTTTCTTTTACAAGACACTTGACATAGAATTTAGGGCCCACGTGGAAAATCAAGAGTGATCTCACTTCAAAAGCCTTTAATTACATCTGAAAAATCTCATTTTCCAAATACAGGCACACCTTGGAAATATTGTGGGTTCATATCCAGACCACTGCAATAAAGTAAAGATTGTAATAAAGTGAGTCACATGAATGTTTTGCTTTCCCAGTACATATAAAAGTTATATTTACTCTATATTATAGTCTATTAAGTGTATAATAGTGTTATATCCTAAAAGCAATATGCAGACCTTAATTAAAAATACTTTATTGCTAAAATATGCTAACTTTCAGGGAGTGGTAGTGGTAGAATCAAAGATCACCATAACACATGTAATAATAATGAAAAAGTGAAATACTGTGAGAATTACCATGTGACACAGAGACCCAAAGTGAGCAAATGCTGTTTGAAAATGATAGCAATGGAGTACCAAGGCAGGGTTGCCACAAACCTTCAGTTTGCAAAAACAAAACAAAAATAAAAACACCATATCTGCAAAGCTTCACATATCTGCTTCACAATAAAGTGAAGCACAATAAAACAAGATATGCCTGTAAAGTGATCACCATAGCTTCCAGAGATTAGGATCTAGGCATATATTTTGGGGACCAGCATTCAAACTACTACAGTATATATCACATGTTCTGTTAATATTATATTCACAAAAGTGTGATATTGAGTAAAAGTTCACAAGATGAATGAACAGTGAAGTGTTGACAAGAGCCCTCATTCAGTAATTATCAGGGTTTGCTCCTGTGTGTTTGTGCAGGAGCACGTGTATTATGTTTTGTGGTCTTTGTTTTTTCACCTGAAGAGTTATTTTTCCAGGTAGCCCTTGAGGTTAAATTGAGAAAGACATCATTACAAGTTGCCCATAACACAAGAGTTAAGTGCCTAATACAGGAAGCAAAGGGAACCCTTTCCCAAGGGGGAAAAAAGAAACAAAAGGACTGTCCTATAGTTCTGGGAGAGCAGAAAGTTTGACCATAACTCTTCAGAGGTGAATTTGGCAATATTCAGTTGTCTTTTTACACTTGGTAAGAGTTGACTCACCTATATTTATTAGAAACAAATGTCTGCTGATAAGTGGATTGATTATGTCTACTAATGGAAAGTCATATATTGTTTCCAAACAAAATGTTCACAAATAAAATGTTAAAAATAATATATCTTTCTCCATTAGTAGACATTCTGATATCTAGCCATAACAATTATAAGCATAACTTCTTCAAACTACAGAGATAATCACTTATATTGTGCTTTGTTCTAAGATTTATGATTCATAAGCAGAGTTATAATATTACATTAAAAGTTGTCAAGGTACTAAGATATAAGATGTTTAATCAAGCACTTGTTGAATGCTTGCCACATGACCAGTATTAGGCAGTGTGCTAAGTAAAACCAAGAAGACAGTACTGTGTGAGTTTAAAGAAGGGCTGTTTTCAAAAGCAGGGTCAAGCAAGGCCTCACTGTGAAAATGTTAGGTGAGCTATACCTTAGTTAAGAAGTCAGATTTAAGCAGACAGATATGAAGCATAACGGCATTGCTGAAAGACGACTCTTAGGAAAGGCAGTGAAATGAGGAAACACATGTTAGCTTTGGGAGCTGGGTGGTATTACAGCCAACTGAAGCAGTCAAGCCAGCTGACCTGATTAAAAGGAGTAGTACCAGAAAAATTATGAATTTAGATACATTTTCACCAAAGTGAAATCTTCACCCCACTGAAGGCTTAAATTTTTTCAAAAGAGGAAAGGAAGAGAGCCTAGCTGGTAAGGTGGTCTTGTAGTATACTGTAGAATGAGTAGGAGAAAAAAAAGCCAGTACCCTGGGAACCAATTGGGAAACTAATTACCTAGGTGAAAAGTAATAGACTAGCCTCTGAAAAAGGTCAGATTTTAGGGGGATCAGAGACAATCAGAGGTATAAATCTTGTTAATGCATCAACTAATAGAAAGTAAACTTGACAGAGAGAGGAGTTAAGAAAGTAAGTGTTAATTATGGCTGACTGGGAGGAAGGTAACGCCAGTAATAACAACAAGAATGTCAAAAAGAGGAGCAGTACTTGATGGGAATATGTTGACTCAAACTGTGGTTAGAGGACTGTGATACATTTTGGCAAGGCTCTTCCAAAATTGGAAATGTAGCCATAGCTTGACTAAGGTGTTTGAGCTGGACAAGCATTTGGGAGATCCTCCTGGAGAGGAAGTGAGACAATTCTTGGTCTGAAAGATTACTTATTTTTCTCACCTTGTCTCAAATTATTATTATGATAAATAGTATACTAATTTAATTTTTTTAATGTTTTATTTTCCTGTTGAGGATGAGAGATGTGTTTTATTTATCTCTGAGCAACCAGTGGGTGGATTTTGTTCAATAAGTTCTTGGTGAATAACTGAAAGTTAGCTACAATGTTTTTGAAAGTATCTTGTTTTTCCAAGTATAATGGAAATTGTTTTGTATTTACTATTGTGTGCTTTCACAAGCATTTTTAGTTTTGCTACAATCATATTACCTTATCATTGTTTAATCTTTCAAGTTTCAAAGTATTTTTAACTTATTTTATTTCAAAACGTAATTATAAGGTATAACTAAGAAAACTGCTGATTACTTTTTTGATTATTTTAACAATTGAGTTGTAGACATTCAAAATCACTCATCCACAAAAACATATTATCAGATTAATACTCCAGTAGAGATACCATAAATTATGCCTTTTCTTTTTGCTACTGCTTAATTTTCTTCTTCTGTCCAAGAAAGAAAGGTATTGTATATACATATTATTAAAATATTTAGTAACTGTATAATTTAGGCATCATTAGGGATTTTTTAAAAAGATAATTGACTCAATTTTTTCCAACAATTTCTTTAAAATATACAGATACATATTTGAATGGTATTGACTTAGAACTTGAATTCCTGTGACCTGCTTACCACTTTAAGGTTTTATATTGTTTTACTCTTCCTTTGTCTATCCTTCCACATTATATTGATTACTACGTGTTCGGGGACTTCCATTTTCCACCTCATTTAAGTGCATTTCATCCTACTGTGTTGGTCATCAGCAAGTCATGAAAATAGTGCACAAATAGCCATATAATGCAATATGATTTGAAACAGAGGAGAATTGCACTTGTCTACAAGCATGGGATTTTTATCCTGGGTTGTTCAATGTAGTTAGAAAGTAAAGAGTTATTGGAGTTTTTTTTCTTCATGAAAGGAATGAGAATTTTGAGTGCCATTTAGAGCAGCAGTTCCAAAACATATAGATTTCAGGAACCAGGTGAACTATATAGGAAGGGAGGAAGGAGGCTGGAAGGAAGAAGGCAGGAAGGAGACCATCACAAAGTTGTCAATTTATTTAGTTTGCCAAATTATATTACTAAGAAAATAAAGGAGCTAATGCTGACTTAAGAAATATTCACAACATAAGAGTTGAGAGTGATGTTTTATTTGGTGGAGATTTTTAGGACTTCAAGTCCAGGAGGCAGCATCTCAAGTAACCCTGAGAGAACTGCTCTGAGGTGGGGAGGAGGGAGCCAGGTTATATAGAACTTTTGCAACAAAGGGAAGGTAGTTGGAATTCAAAAGATTGCTGTTAATTAAAGAAAGCCTGATATCCCAAGTTATGGAATTTAGTGCTTTTCTATGTATGGGAAGATGCAGGAGTCTGGGCTGACAGAAGCCATTCCTTTGATATGCACTTCAGCTGTCTGGGGCCAGTATCCTGTATTTTCACATCCTGAGTTTCCTCAGGGCTCAGCAGGAGGAGTAGCTGCAGTCTGATGGCTGCTAGATAGCAGGAGCTCTTTCCTTCCTGAGCGTCCTCAGGACTCACTCACTCACAGTGGAGGATTGCAATTGCTGCCGACTGTGACATGTTTGTTTACTGACATGGCCTGAAATAGTGCATTTCTCACTAACATCTGCTATTAGTGTAATTTATAATTTCTTAAAAGGGTAATTTAAAATCCAAAACCCTGAAAGTTTTTCAGAGAAATGACTAGACATTTGAACTGAGCTGGTCAAACTTTGTATTTATTTCTAAAACATACTATATTATCTTCTCTCTCTCCCAAAATTTTGCATCTAAGAATATCTTAAGACTGTTACTGATCATGCCCTGACTCCAGGAACGATTATAATCCTAATACTTCTTAATCATTCCATGCTGAAATAAAGCATTAGACAGTGAAAGCTAATTAAAATGCACAATTGCATTTCATCTGTGTTTAGTAGTGGAATATCTTCATTGATATATGTGTTTGCATATTTCACTTTCAATGCTATTTTTGTCATGGTTACATGTGCTTATACTTTGGAGTCATATTGTGAATGCCAACTTATATAAAATATAAGCACCCCTACTACACAACTGTGCATCTCCTGCTTATCCATCCTCCTATATAGTAATTATGGTTTCATCACCATCTACCGCTTCCTTGTGATTATGGAAATGCTAGTGAAAGTTGAGCAACTCAGCATAGTAATTTTCATCTCTCTCTTTTGCTTCACTCTCTGGGGCATTTCCTAAACTTTATCTTTCAGCCCTCTTACTGATTCTTTTTCCTTTTCTGATACATATTTTGAATTATTAAGTGTTTTTTCTTTGTTTTCTACATATGTCTTTTTCTACAGCAACCTGTTCCTGTTATGCAGAGGCAATGGCATCTCTTCTCTCTCTGAGGGTGTTTAAGTTAGATCTTTGGGATTTTTTGCTGTATGTTTTAGAGGCTTTACTTTTCTGTATATATTTTATCTTTATTCTCCCCCAAATCCCTATTGTCTATTTGCATGTTGGGTTCTCCCTCATGTTAAAAGCTTCCCTCACTTTTTTGGTGGTCCTTTATTGTCTACTCACCAATAAATGTATGGCAGCAAAGAGATGCTTGGGCACTCTTCACAGCCATTTGATGTGGGGCTTCATGGTTTGTTTGTCTGACTCATTGGGAAAGCCCTGCCATCTGTATCTTTGCATCTTTTTGTACTGGTCAGATTCATAGAGAAGAGTCCTTCAATATTCCACTTCTCTCTTTGCACTTGATTCCATTGTTTCCCCACCTATTTGCCGTGAAGTGATGGGACCAGATGCCATGATCTTAGTTTTCCAAATGTTGAGTTTTAAGCCAACTTTTTCACTGTCCTCTTTCACTTTCATCAAGAGGCTCTTTAGTTCTTCTTTGCTTTCTGCCATAGGGGTGGTGTCATCTGTGTATCTGAGGTTATTGATATTTCTCTGGGCAATCTTGATTCCAGCTTGTGCTTCATTCATGGAAACAATGGAAACAGTGAGAGACTTTATTTTTGAGCTCCAAAATCACTGCAGATGGTGATTGCACCCATGAAATTAAAAGACACTTTATCCTTGGAAGAAAATCTATGACCAACCTAGATATGACCAACCTAGCATATTAAAAAGCAGAGACATTACTTTGCCAACAAAGGTCTGTCTCATCAAAGCTATGGTTTTTCCAATAGTCATATATGGATGTGAGAGTTGGGCTATAAAGAAAGCTGAGCGCTGACGAATTGATAAACTGTGGTGTTGGAGAAGCCTCTTGAGAGTCCCTTGGACTGCAGGGAGATCCAGCCAGTCCATCCTAAAGGAGATCAGTCCTGAATATTCGTTGGAAGGACTGATGCTGAAGCTGAAACTCCAATACTTTGGCCACCTGATGCAAAGAACTGACTCCTTGGAAAAGACCCTGATCCTGGGAAAGATGAAGGCGGTAGACGAAGGGGATGACAGAGGATGAGATGGTTGGATGGCATCACCGACTCAGTGGACATGAGTTTGAGGAAGTTTTGGGAGTTGGTGATGGACAAGGAAGCCTGGCGTGCTGCAGTCCATGGGGTTGCAAAGAGTCAGACCCAACTGAGCGAATGAACTGAACTGACTTGCGCTTGATAGACGAGTGGGAAAGGAGTTTACATTCAGCAGAAAAGCATGCACTCAAGTGTGCAGAGCTTCTTTGACCCTTCCCACAGAATAAACTTCTAGTCTCTGTCATAGTGGAGAAAAAAAAATGGTATCTAATTTTCTTTAAAATATTTTTGAGCAATTCTTTTGTTTTGCCCCTTGCTCATCCTCCCTTCCATTGATATCTGATCTCATCTATTCCCTAGCCTTTGCGGGTTCTGCATTGGCAATCATGTTTTTTCTTGGCATCGGCATGTGCAAGATTAGCGTTCAGCTATTTCAGGTCTTCTGCGTGAGTAACTACTTGTTCTCTGTCTAGCTTCTAAAATTCTGTTGCTGTGGTTCCCTCCCATCTTTCCTTTATGGGCTTGTGCCTAATTAAAAAGCCCCTCGTTTATATTTTTGTGTGTACTGAGGAGGGAAAAAAACCCTGTATTTCTGTGTTCATTCTACCATCGTTACCTGATAGTCTGCAAGTAACTTTAGGAAATTGGTTCTCGACATTTTATATGATGATAGCATAAAAATAAAGTGTCAACAAGTCTTCAAGGAGGATTTATGAGCTTGAGTAATAATTGTAATACTCTCTATTAGCTAATCTGACACAGCTCTAAAGTGAACCCAGTCATGTTTGCTATTGTTGATATGCTATGAACAATGTGAGAGACAGTCATTTTTAATTAGTCCATGGATAATTGCAGCCATGTACCTAAATCCCATTAGTGGCCACATTTTAACATCCGTAGCATAAAAGTACTGAAACCACTCTTCTTTTCTTCTTCTTTTTTTTAATGTGGTGGATAAGTTCAACCATGTTTTATGGGTTGGAATTATTGATAGCATACTTTTCTTTGGCTTAGCATTTTCATATCTTTTTAGCTTAACTGTATCCTGTGAGACTAAGCTTATTACTGTCATGTAAGATTTGTTTAGCAACACTAGTCATATCGAAAATCTAGCATGTGGAATGATTTATCCTCATTTCAAAAAAAAGCATACACCAGATAAAACAGGCAGCCATTCTTCTTTTTAACCTTTTAATATATAGTATGGATAGTGGAATCCAAGCAGAATCTGCAGTGTCATCTCTTTAGAACCCAGGCACTTCTGTACACTTGGAGGAAGTATACCCTGGAACCATCTATAAATGGATCCTGCTGAGTTCTGCTTTTCCTCAATCATTTCATCCTGTCAAACATGGGACTTTTCTCCTCTTCAATTTCTCAATGATAAAGATTTAATTTCAGCTTATAAATTCAATTTTATCCTTTATTACTAGAGCAAGATATTTCCTAGTATCGATCCAGTTTTCACATTTATGTAGGGCCCTGTTTGCCTGCCATACAGATATCAATCAGGGAGCATGTCATTCCAGCCAAGAAGATTGATACTTGTATGTGTATGTATATATGAATGATGATATAATGTGAAGGATGTGGATTGAACTCTTTAGGGTGTGTTATGGGTAAAGATCTTTAAGGACACCATAGATAGCAAGGCTGTGTCAGTTCACAGGCGCTAGACAGGCTTCCTTCAGGGAGGTAGTGTTAATTTAGAGACTCAAAGGATGAGTTTAATTTCTCAAGACGGAGAAATGCACACTTGACACCCCCCCCCCAAAAAAAAACCAAGTATCATCAAATACTTATGGGTAGCAATAAATCTGAATGACTATAATAAAGAAATGCCCTGGAATATAATGAAAACTCACCTTCACACCTAACTATAACAATAGCTAACAATGACTGAATATTTCTTATGTGTCAGATACCATGCTAAGATCTTTTCCTGAATGATCTCATTTAAAACACAAACTCTGTTATCAATCACATTTTGAAAATGTGGAGCTTGAGGCGCAGAGAGGCTTCCCAAGTTCACACAGTTACTATGAAAATGGGACTTGAGCCAAAGGAGTCTGAGGCTAAGACTCATGGTATTCATCGCTATGCTGACAACAACGGACATAAACCCTTCCTTCTGTGAACTCTAACTGTTCTTTGGCCTCCAATTATATAATTTGGGGATATGGGGTGCCCAAAGAGACATCACATGTGGAATTGTGGTTGACAATGGTGGTATAGATGCTTAAACTCTTGCTCCTCTTAATGCTAAAAAGTAACTACTCTATGTTTTAGTGGAAAGTCTTACTATAGATGGTAATGTTTATTTTCATAATAGAAAAAAAATTCTTTTGGTAAATTTAAATACTTGTGTGTCAAGTGGGTAATTTATGGAATGCCCTATGGATAAAAATTTAAAGCAAGGTCAGGCCTTAAAATGTGTTTCTCACCCCTGACACTAATGATGTTTTGAGCTAAATAATTCTTTGTTGTGTGAGGAAGGGTGTGAACTGTAGGATATTTAGCATTCATGGCCCCTACCCTCTAGATCCTGGTAGCAGTCACTCAGTTGCCTCTAGACATTGCCAAATATCCCCTCTAGGGTAAAAAAAAAAAAGCTCCCACCACTTAGGTTGAGAAAACTCTGCCTTACAAAAATCTAGTGTTATTCCTCAACTTTATACAAGAAGGGAATTAAAGTGCTATAATGAAGGTCACACTGCTAAATAGTGGCAGAAATTTGATAGATCTCAGGTCTCTAATCCCAAATCCATATTTCACATACAAGCTGCCTAAGGCAGTCTTCCATTTAAAGTGATACCTCCAGAATATGTGGTTTTAAAAGAGCCCACACATCGTCTGTAGCAGGTCAATAAATAGGTTGGGAAAGTGGTATAAACCCAATTTTCTCAGAGAAAGAGCAAAATGAGAAAGGTTATGATTTATCCAAGATCACATACTTAGTAGAGAATAGAGACCGGACATGAGATTTCAGATGTCAACTCTATTGCTCTTTCCAAAATCTATACTTGCCCCAGTGGGTGGTCATGGGCTTGATTTGAGGAAGGAGCAACAAAAAAATTATTGCAGAACATTTCTACATTATGCTTTTGTTTCTAGCACTTTGATCCTGTGTCTCTGGCAGGCAGAAAAATAGCAAATAGTCTTTTTAAAATTGGTAGAAAGAAGGAGTCATAATACCTTCAAGGATGTTTTGTATCTATACTTTTTCTTCTATCTGAATGATTAAAGAACAAAGGACTTCAAAACATAAAAAATAAAAATAGGTTATTTTATGTTATGTATGCCTCAACTATAGAAATCTAACTACTGATGACTTCTAAGGACTTATAGAGAGGTATGAATGAAGGCATTTTCTAAAACTTCTCCTGTCTTGGATTTTGTTATAGGTCTCTATCATATAGTGATATGAAATCTAAATGTTTAACTACCCGCCCCTTTCCATTCATCATTGCACTGCCAAAAGAGAGGCCTTTATGGAGGTAAATGATCTCTCCTTGATCAAAAACCTAGCAGGTCACCATGGTAAAATCTCAGCCCTTTCTGAGAAGTGAAGAGTAAGCAGTTGTGAACAGGCCTCCCTCCTATTACTCTGGGCATGTGAGTTAGTTGTTTCTCTGCTTAAAAAAAAAAAAAAGACAACTTAGTCTGAAAGTTTAAATTCTATTTTGTTTGTTTAGTGGCTTACATAAAACTATAAACATGATTGAAAGAAAGTATGAAGAGCAATGTTTGCATATCTGCATAAAAAGCTTTTAAGTTTCAAAAATGGCCCTAGGCTAACACAAGACCTCTCCGTTATGTTTTTAACTTATTGTTGCCATCTGTGGGCAAAATGTGTGTGTGTGTTTGTGTGTGTGTGTGTGTGTGTGCTTATTGTCTGTGAATGTTGTGTGTATTACCTAAAACTAAAATTGGTCTAATAAGATGAAATTAGCAGCTGTAAATATCTAGAATAAATTCAGTAATGTTCTGTATATACTCCAGAAATTTCAAAACAAAGGGATTTAAACAATTTTCTCTGCAGTTATCAGTTCTGTAGCTAGTGGAACAGACTGTATATCTGACCCCTTACATCTAATGAATCACCAAGTTCTGTTGACAGCATTCCCTGAATACATCCCAAACCTTCCCACTTCTCTCCTTCACAGCCAACATGAGCACATTAGCCAGTGTCTGCATCTCTTTAGGAGCACTGCAGTTGCTTTTTAATTGTTCTTCCACATCTACTTTTGCCCATTTCTAATTAATTTGGCCCAAAGCAACCAGAATGACCTTTCCACAATGTAACATGGACCATGGCGTCATCTTTCTTAAATCCCGTCCATGGCTTTCCATCACACTTGGAATAAAATTCCAAAGTCTTTACACAGAACATAAGGGCTGGTATAATCTAGCTCTCCCCAGTCTCTTCTTTGGCCATTTTACCCCTTCCTCACTAATCTCTATGTATCAGGCTCTTCCCACCAAGCATCAGGCTCTTCCCAATTGGAGCCTTTACATATGGTTTCTCTTTCTAAAACATTCTTTTTCCATACCTTCATTTGGCCAATTTTTATTCATTATTCATTTCCAAGATTAAATATCATACCCTCTAGGAATCTTTCTATGATTTTCCCAGAGTATCCCAGATATTCATTCTTGGTACCTGTAACAATAATAATTCCCTCTTTTCATTTAACAGTGATCTCATGGAACTCTGAAATTATTTGTTAACTGTCTGTCTTTCCCAATAGATCCTAAGCCCCCAAACAACATGTTCTAAGTCTGTTTTGCTCATAGTACATCACGAGTGGCTAGCACAGTGCCTATAAGTGAAGTGAAGTGAAGTCGCTCAGTCGTGTCCGACTCTTTGCGACCCCATGGACTGTAGCCCACCAGGCTCCTCCGTCCATGGAATTTTCTAGGCAAGAGTACTGGAGTGGGTTGCCATTTCCTTCTCCAGGGTAGGCATGCCATAAAAGAACATTGGATGGGTCAGGAAGAAGGAAGGAAGAGTGGGAGGAAAGAAGGGAAGGAGGAAGTTAGGAGTGGAATAAGGATATGGCAACCCACTCCAGTATTCTTGCCTGGAAAAATCCCGTGGACGGTGGAACCTGGTAGGCTACAGTCCATAAGGTCGCAAAGAGTTGGACACGACAGCAACTTCACTTTCACTTTCACTAGGTAGTCTAAACTTTTTGTTTAATTTTTATTACTTTCTCCATGTAGTAATCCTATATAGTACAATGAACATTCCTAATTTAATAACTGAAATGATTTTAGAAATAGGCCAGCAGTTTTAAGTTTTGAATATAAAGTTAAATATTTGTTTTATATTATGTGTACATGTGTGTGTGTTAGTCGCTCAGTCATGTCCAACTCCTTGCAAGCCACCATGGAGGCCCCATGTGTACATATAGAACCTATAAAAGTAGCCATCTTATTATTAAGTATAGAATTTCTGGTTTTATTTTATTGTTTAGAATTTAATTCATCTTCTTGAATACATAACTTTTGCTAGACCATAATTCAAAAGTTATGGAAAGACATACAATGAAAAGTTTATGTACCAATTCCAGCTACACAGTTCTTTCTTTTCCCTAAAGGCAACCCGGGTTTCCAAATGCATGCCAAAATTTGATTTTGATTTAATGATTACTGAATTGGCTTAGCATTTGGTTTCTTTTTGTTTTGCTTTGTTGTTCTCAGTCTTGACTTTTGTCAGCATTGAAATTGTTACTGTAATGGTAAAAATTTACCTTACCATTACACAACTCACGTTCCTATAACCTGTATGGATTACAAATATCTTCTAGCATGCTTGATTCTATAATACAGTTATTTCATTTTCAAATATTTCTGACTTGTAAAGTTGTCATTTATCAAATGGCCTTGATTTTACAGTTATTGAACTTCAAAAACATTATTACCATGATTGCTCAGGTTCTTTGCAGAAACATTTTCAAAGCTTTATTCCAAAGACCCTATGCTTTTAAGAAGCTCCAGTCAGAGGTCCTAGTTCATAAGTCACAACAACTTAGATCTTAAATTTCTCTTCTCTGTAAAAAGTGACTAGCTCTCTAATTAGGACTTTTTGATCATGTTTTGATTGGTCTCTCATTTCCAAATTGACTAAATGTTAGTGGTTTTTGAAATGGCTTTCAGCAGATTCCTTGTGATTGGCCACATCTAGACTGGCCCGAAAGGGAAAGCTGAGTTCACCCAAACATTTATGAAAGAAGAATATGAGGACAGTCAGCCTTTTTCTTCATAAGTTGAATTTTTAGAATACAAATATGATGGTGACAATACTGACAGTCAGTCATTTTCTTCATAAGTCGAATTTTTAGAATAGAAATACAGTAGCACAAATTTCTGTGTTGTTTCTGTCTACTGGGGGCTGTGGGCATGGTGAAGAAACTTCAAGATGGAGGAATCAAGAAGCAATCTTCTTGACCTTACTTGGCATTTCTCTGTGTGATCTTGTATTAGCTGGTTGACCACTTGATACTTCTATTTTCTCTTCTTTAAAAGAAGAGGCATGGAAAAAAAAAAAAAGGAGAGGCATGGTCTAGATTATCTCTGGGGAACTCCCAGGCCTAAAATTCTCTATTGAATGAAAAAGGAAATGAATGAAATAAATCCAAAAACTTGAATGAATTTGAGGCCAAAGACAGGTTTGCTTTTTTGTTGTTTGAAAAAAACATTCACATCACACGATGTATACTTTGATCTCTACTAGGGTCTATTAGACATCACAGTATCACATCATGTAAAACATAAAATCCTAGTTCTACATTAATTCAGAAATTATAGAACATTTTGAATATTTATACATGTGAGTGGCATGCTTAATACTTTACATCAGAAGTCACTTATCTACACAAATGGGGTCCAAATTATAGATTTAATTTTCAACCCCCAAACATTAAAACCTCCTTGCTTCAGTTCTTTTTGCAGATACTAAATATATTTTCCTGACATTATTAATCTCCTGTTTTCTCCCTCTGTCTTATTATATGATCAATTGATGTGGAAAATGAAAATGTCATGGAATTTCACAATCTTTGAGTAATCTTTAAAAGTATTAACTGTTATTTCTTTGGAGAAGTTTTTCACAGATATTTTACTTAAATGCTATTTACTTTTTTGTCCCATCAGAGTAATAGTATTACAGTCTTACAAGAAGTTTATGTTGAAAGAGAAATGACATAAATTCTCACATAGCATATATGTAAAGGAAGAATATGTTGACAGTTTTTCTTTTTGTGACACATCAGAAGTTGTGAGGGATTGAGCCATATGCAATTACTGTTTGACTACATGAAATTACCATTTGAAAAGTATTCACTTTAAAAAAAATCAAAGAAAATCGGTTTGTAGACTCATATCAGAAGACATTATAGTCTAAAAAACAGCTGAACTTTTAGCAAAGCAGAAAGTTCCATAATTTGCCATAACTGTAAATTTATCTATGAAGAGTAATGACATTATGATATAAGCAAAAACTCACTAGAAAACATTGAATCAAAAAACCTTTAGGAATATTGATTATAAAGAACATCCAAGAAAGGAGAACTGAAATTTCATGTTATAAAATTGTTCTGCCAACACATTTAACCCATTGTTAGAGTTAAATCAAGCATAGAGTCATCTTATATCATATTATATTGAAAAGAAAACAGCCATTTCTTGTTTATCTAGAGGCCTGTTTATCAAAATGTTTTAAAGATGGCCTCTGAAGCCAGACCACCTAGTTTCAAAATCTGGCCGTGTTGTCTTAAGAAAATTACTTAACACCCTGCTGGGATTCAATTCATCCATCTTGAAAATGTTGGTAATATGCGTATTTAGTTCAAAGGATTGTTGAGAGAATTAAATAGGCTAATCTGAATAAGGACAAAAATCCATGAGGAGAACAAAGCAACATCTCAAGACATTTTAGTTGTTGTTTTTGCTGTTTATTGTTCTTACTAGTAATATTTAATAGGATGTGAAAATTGAAGTTTTGCCCAAAGTGCCAATATATGAAAATTATCAGATACCCAGCTGAGTGTGAGACAGAATACTCTGGAGGAAACTTCAAAGTGGATAAATCAGAAGAGATTCTGTGACTGTTTAAACCTTCACCCATTTTGAGAATATAAAAGAGTTTAGAACAGAGGGACAGAGAGGAGCTGGCAAGGTTTTTAGAGAGGTACTAAGGGGTCTTCTTCCCCTCTGGTGGGGTGAGCAGTCTACCTTCTTCCCTGAAACTCCAAAGGGTGAAATTTTTAGGGTAGCCACTAAGAGAAGTTAATGGGTGTTTCCTGGAGTTGGGAGATGGCTGTATGCTCATGTCTCATTCACACGTGTGAAAGGTAAAGCATGTGTGCTAGTGGGTGGGTTGGGAGGGAGAGAGGAGAAGGAGAGAGAGGGGGAGAAAGAAAGAAGGAGAGAGAATAAAGGAACGGAAAATGATACTCCTGCAGGGAGTGGGGCGGAAGAAGGGTTAAGAAGGCACAAATGTTTCCCATGGGAGCAGATTTGGTCCACATGGAAGAGAAAGCCTATTTGGAGAGGTGGTAAGCCCTGCCCAGGAAGAGATGAGTCTGCAGAGATGCTTGATCTGAGGGGACAGTGACCAACCAAAGGGGAGGCTTTTACCATCCGAGAAGCTTAGTCCAAGCTGGAGACCAATGACAAACCCACATCCTTAAGTGAAAGATTCAGTTTCACATATTTGCCAGTCACCAGCCAAATAAAAGCAGTTCTGTCCTTATGTCTCTTTATTCCTCTGTACCCCTTTGTACCAGAGTGTGAATATGACAAGAAAGACAGGTAAGCTGGTCACATCCTTCACCATGTATAAGGCGTGTCCAGGAGGATGGGAGAGGAGAGTGCCTTAGCTTTTGTGATCTTAGACCATACACTAAGGTCAGACTCATAACTTAGAGTGATTGTATGACCAAACCTTTCCTAAGAGCATGGAATCGTGGGAACTTCTGAGTTTTCATTCAGTAGTAGGAGAAATTATCCTAATAAAAATAGTCCTTAGAAGAAGTGAAACATTCCCCAAATTTTGAAATGCTTATACTGTTCTGCTGGTTTGTTACAACAAAGGAGAAAGGAACTCTGAACTATCATTACCGAGGACATGAATAAATAGGAAGGGTCATGGCTTAATACAACACTAATAAACTAAATACTTATATGGTTCAGTACATAGGCTACCACATGAATTTAAAATGACCTTAGGTAATGAATTAGTTTCCAATATGAATAGTGCAAAGTAGGAAAATAAACCTTAACATCTTCTTATCTTAAATGAATACAGAAAAGATCAGTAAGAAAAGGTATTGCTTCCAGATGATTCGAATGTGTTGAAAATATAGTGCATCGATTGTAAGCGGTCATAATTTGCAACCTTTCTACTAGGTTCTGCATAAATGCACTGTATTAAACATTTTAATTGCTATTTCCCTCCACTTTTTGAAAGGTAGATCCCCAAATGGGGTATATTGATTTCAATAAGACCAAGTGAAAAAGATGTATCAATTGATGATGCATAACACAGTCTTGCACATGGAAAATGTATTTTAATACTAAGTTTTATTTGTTTTAGCTTGATTTTCAGTTCAGCAGAAATACAGAATTTGTATACTTACTTATGGATAAAAGATTTTTCACTTCAAAAGCATGAAACAAAGTGTACTGTATTTTCCTTTGGGATAATTCAAGTGTTGAACTTAGAAGCCTAAGTCTTGAAAGTCATAAATATTTTTGTTGTAAAAAAAAAATTACCTGCAGGAATAATTCTGAATATTGGACTTTTTAAAAAGTTACTATATTAGTTTTTATGATATCAGATTTTATATTTTTTATTTTAATTGTTGATATCATAAAGGTTTCCTCTTACATTTTAGTGAAATGTATTATTTATTATATATACTGGAAGCATATGATATACTGATATAATCTATTGGAAAATCTACTAACATGATAAAAGATCCAAACAAAATACCTGTTTTAAAACTATAGAAATTTCAACTAGATTGAACTAAATTAGGCTTACTTTTCCTCTGTGTGCTATAAGAGAAATTGGACGTCAGAAATGTTGTTCAAAAATATTAAATTTTGTTTTATTATATGTTATATTGTCTAAAAATAATATCTGCCTGGATCCAACTCTTATAACTATAATTTCAATTTGACCTTATTGCAACTCAGTGAGCAAAATATTCTACTCTTCAAGTATTAAAGTAATAGTTCAATTTCAATAAATTTACTATGAGATTGTAAATCAATATTAGAAGCATCAATCTTAGAAGATCCAATAGTAAGGAGTGATAAAATAGTAGAGTAATAAAAATGAGCACCTGTGCTTTAATATCCTGGGCTATGTATGTGGGCTTTATGAGTTGCAAATGTCATATTCCACTCTTTGCCTTTGTCATACTTAAATTCTGGTTTCTTATGCTATCATTAATATTAATGCAATCAAACTCATCTGTGTTTTTAGTTGATGCTGTTTTTTTCTTTAAAAATGCTTTCATTCCTTAGGATTAAAAATATCCTCACATATATTCCTTTTCAAACTAAATGTTTTTTCTTTCACTCAGCCTTTTTAATGTGAGGTTTATTTTAGTATCTAGTGTGAAGTTGGGAATATACTTTTGTATTTTTCACGAAGATAGTTAAATGTCTCAGAATTTTTTATGGAGTAGTTCTTATTATTTTTGTAACACCCTTATTGTTTAATAGGTTTCCATGCAAGTGTGGATCTCATCCTGGGTTATCTATTTTATTTGTTCATTCCTTTGTGCAAGCCTCACAACCTTAATTAGCATAGCTTCATCTAAAAAGTCTAAGTAAATCTTGATATCCAATAGATATTGAAAGAGTTACTCTTTACTCATCTTAACGTCTTTCACTTTGCTATCAAATGTGATTTATTTATTTACTTATCTATTTGTTCATTTTGCTGAAGTATGAGAGTGTTAGCTGCTCAGCTGTGTCCAACTCTTTGCAACCCTATGGACTGTAGCCTGCCAGGCTTCTCTGTCCATGGAATTCTTCAGGCAAGAATACTGGAGTGGGTAGCCATTTCCTTCTCCAGGGGATCTTCCCAACCCAGGGATCGAACCCGGATCTCCTGCACTATAGGTGGATTCTTTGCCATCTGAGCCACCAGGGTAACTATACTTATTGAAGCATAGTTGTTCTAATATTATATTAGTTTCAGGTGTACAATGTATTAATTCAAAATACTTATACATTGCATTCCATCTTAAAATATTGACTATTTCCTGTGCCATAAATATATCCTTGTAGTTTTTTTTTTTAATTTTATACACGACAGTTTATACCTCTTAAGCCCCTACCCCTAGCTTTCCCCCTGTCCCCTCCCCATTGGAAACCACTAGTTTGTTTTCTGTATGTGTGAGTCTATTTCTGTTTTGTATTATTAATTTGTTTATTTTTTGAATTCCACATGTAAGTGATAACATACAGTATTTGCCTTTCTCTGTCTGAGTTGTTTCACTATGCATAATATCCTTCAGGTTTTTCCATGTCATTGCAAATGGCAAAATTTTGTTCTTTTTTATGATTAAGTTGTATTTCATTGTATATATGTACCACATATGTATGTATGTTTTATATATATATATATATATAGTTGCTTCTATATCTTGGCAACTGCAAATAATACTGCTGTGAACACTCGAGTGCATGTATCTCTTCGAGTTAGTGTTTTTTGTTTGTTTGTTTGCTTTTTCAGATATGTACCCAGGAGTGGAATTGTTGGGTCATGTAGTAGTTCTATTTTTAGTTTTGGGTGGACTACCCATACTACTTTCCATAGTGGCTGCACCAATTTACATTTCCACCAACAGTTCCCTTTTCTCCACATCCTTGACCGTCATTTGTTATTTGTGATCTCTTTGATGCTAGCCCTTCTAACAGGCATGAGGTGACATCTCATTATGGTTTTAATTTGCATTTCTCCAATAATTAGCAGTGTTGAGCATCTTATCACATGCCTCTTAACCGTCTATGTGTTTTCTTTGGAAAAATGTTTGGTCAGGTCTTCTGCCCATTTTTTAAAAATTTTCTTTATTGATTAATTGTTTTTGCCTGTGCTAGGTCTTCATTGCTACGTGAGCTACTCTCTAGTTGCAGTGCTCAGGCTTCTCACTGCCGTGGATTCTCTTGTCATGGAGCACAGGCTCTAGGGCACACAGGCTTCAGGAGTTGAGTTCCCAGGCTCCAGAGCACAGGCTCAATAGTTGTGGCACACAGGCTTAGTTGCTCTTCTGCCCATTTGTTATTCACACTTTTTTCATTTTTGATATTGAGTTGTATGAGCTGTTAATATATTTTGGATATCAACCCCTTATTGATCATATCACTTGCAAATAATTTTTCCCATTTACCTGGTTGTCCTTTCATTTTTTCCTTTGCTGTGCAAAAGCTTTTAAATACAATTAAGTTCCATTTGTTTATTTTTGTTTCCTTTGCCTTAGGAGACACATCCAAAAAATATTGCTACAATTGATATAAAAGTGTTCAGTCTATGTTTTCTTCTAGGAGTTTTATGGTTTCCAGTCAAAAATTTATGTTTTTAATCCATTTTGAGTTTATTTTTGTGTGTGGTGTGAGAAAATGTTCTCTAATTTCATTATTTTACATGCTGTCAATTAAATGTGAATTTTAAGACCAGTTTGTCAAGTTCCATGAAAATTCCTACTGAAATTTGTTATTGAATCCAATTTATATATTGATTTGGAGAATCTCTATCTTTACAGTTTTGAGTCTTACAATGCCCTTCCCTTATTATGTGTATGTAATAGATATAGATGAATCTGTAATTTATGCCTTTGGTATACCATTGGTATATGGTATAGATGCACAAACTGGGTTTAGAAAAGGTAGAGGAACCAGAGGTCAAATTGTCAGCATGTGTTGGATCATAGAAAAACCAAGGGAATTCCAGAAAAACATCTACTTCTGTTTCATTGACTACACTAAAGCCTTTGACTGTGTGAAAGTGAAAGTCACTCAGTCATGCCCAACACTTTGTGACCCCATGGGATTCTCCAGGCAAGAATACTAGAGTGAGTATGTGTGGATCACAAACAAACTGTGGAAAATTCTTAAAGAGATGGGAACAGCAGACCACCTTACCTGTATCCTGAGAAACTTGTATGCAGATCAAGAATTTGAAGTTAGAACTGAACATGGAACAATGGACTTGTTCAAAATTGGGAAAGGAGTACATCAAGGCTGTATACTGTCACCCTACTTACTTAACCTCTGTGCAGAGTACATCATGCAAAATGCCAGGCGAGATGAATCACAAACTGGAATCAAGATTGCTGGGGGAAATATCAACAACCTCAGATATGCAGATGATGCCACTCTAATGACAGAAAGTGAAGAGGAACTAAGGAACCTCTTGAGAGGGTGAAAGAGGAGAGTGAAAGAGATGACTTAAAACTCAGCATTCAAAAAACTATGATCATGGCATCCAGTTCCATCATTTAATGGCAAACAGATGGGGAAAAAGTGGAAACAGTGACAGATTTTATCTTCTTGGGCTCCAAAATCACTGTGGACTGTGACTGAAGCTTGCTCCTTGGAAGGAAAGCTATGACAAACCTAGACAGCATATTAAAAAATAGAGACATCACTTTGCTGACAAAGGTCCATATAGTCTAAGCTATGGTTTTCCCCGTGGTGATGTGTGGATGTAAGAGTTGAACTTTAAAGAAGACTGAACACCAAAGAATTGCTACTTCTGCATTGTGGTGCTGAAGAAGGCTCTTGAGTCCCTTGAGCTGCATGGAGATCAAACCAGTCAATCCTAAAGGAAATCAACCCTGAATATTCATTGGAGGACTGAGGCTGAAGCTGAAGTTCCAATACTTTGTCCACCTGATGCGAAGAGCTGACTCATTGGAAAAGACCCTGATGCTGAGAAAGATTGAAGGCAGGCAGAGAAGCAGGCAACAGAAGATGAAATGATTGGATGGCATCAGCAATTCAATGGACATAAGTTTGAGCAAGCTCCGGGGGATAGTGAAGGACAGGGAAGCCTGGCAGGCTAAAGTCCATGGGGTCTCAAAGAGTCAGACATGACTTAGCGACTGAACAACAACAATAACTTTGGTAAAACTATTTGTTTAGAAGAAATTTAGATGTGTTTTGTTCACTTCCTCAGGTCCAAGTTTTCTCATTTGTAAATTGAAGATAATTATTTTTTCCTACCTACTATTCCGGGGCCATTTTGAAGCAAAAAATGAAATGATACTTATGAAATAAATGCTAAGGAAGATTTTGGCTTTTATTATTTTGAGCCATAGGTATGGGTATATTATATGTTTAATGATACTCCATGATTTTCTAGGAATCTATTTAATTAATCTCTTTCCTCCTAGTGTAAAAGTTTGGATCTTATAATTATTTAAGTAAAATCATTGTTCTGTTTAATGATTTCTACAATGCTCTGTGAACCATAAATTTTATTAATTCTATGCAGTCTTTGATTAATGAGGAATGTAAAAGTTCATTTCCTCAAGTATTTATTATATCACATACTGTGTTGCTAGCACTGAATCAGTTTTGAGATAATTATGTTTAATTTTAGGGAACAAAATAAAAAAACAATAAGAAATTTTAGTGTCCTGTTACCCATCAATTTTTTTAATAGTTCTAAACCTAGAATCTCTAGTAAACATAGAAGTTTTAAGTATTATTTTCATTATTGTTATTTTTAGGAGAAACTGTTCCCAAATTTTAAGTTTTTCTTTTGTAATAAGTGAAGTGAAATATACAGTTTATTTTTCTACTGTCTTCTTTTAATTAATCATTTCAATAATGTATATTATCTAGACTTTCCAAATCAACTATATAATCACTTCTAATTTTAGCAGTGCATTATCTGAAATCTAAGGTAGTATCAGATAATACCCACTTGAATGAATAAAGATGAATATATATATTCTAATCAGATAATTCATAAAGAAAATGTAAGATTCCAAGGAATGAACTCATACACAGATAACATACTATAATAAATGCTTTAAAAATAGCACAAGTTACCTCATACATTGGAGAATGATATCAATACACAACAATATTTTAATAGATTAAAATAAGGAGTTATATCTGTTAAAAGAGAGATCTATCAAGCCCAATTATGAAATTCTGCACTCAGGCTCAACAACTCTGTCATATAAATGCAGACTTAAGTGTATTAATATTGTTAGGAGTTAATTGATGATGACCATATGTACATGTGCTGTGTGGATTTAAACGTTTTCTGGATACTTAGCTCATTTGAAGAGAAGACATTCAATCAAAGGGCAGAGCATTTTGATATTAGCCATTCTGGTGAGGGTGAGGTGATATCTCACTGTGGCTTTGATTTCGCATTTCCTTGATGATTAGTGAATTGAACATTTTTCATGTGCTTATTGGCCATTTGTATGTCTTTGGAAAAATGTCTGTTCAGGTCCTCTGCCCCTTTTTTAAATGGATTGTTTTTTTGTTTTTGTTCAGTCATTCAGTCATGTCCTACTCTTTGCAACCCCATGGACTGCAGCACGCCAGTCTTCCCTATCCATCACCCTCTCCCGGAGCTTGCTCAAACTCATGTCCATTGAGTCGGTGATGCTATCCAACCATCTTGTCCTCTGTCATCCCCTTCTTCTTCTGCCTTCTATATTTCCCAGCATCAGAGTTTGTTTTTTTTTTTTCCAATGAATCAGCCCTTTGCATTAGCCGGCCAAAGTATTGGAGCTCCAGCTTCAGCATCAGTCCTTCCAATGAATATTCAGGACTGATTTCCTTTAGGATGGACTGGTTTGCTTTTTTATACTGAGTCAAATGTGTTCTTTATGTATTCTGTGTATTAT
Source organism: Cervus canadensis (assembly GCF_019320065.1). Taxonomy (NCBI): domain Eukaryota; kingdom Metazoa; phylum Chordata; class Mammalia; order Artiodactyla; family Cervidae; genus Cervus; species Cervus canadensis. The sequence continues at coordinate 70,777,129 of NC_057419.1, read as the reverse complement.
GTATTAACCCCTTATAAATGTGTGATTTGCAGATTTTTTTTTCCATTCAGTAGCTTGTCTTTTCATCTTGTTGATGGTTTCCTTCAGTGTGCAAAAGCTTTCTGGTTTGGTGTAGTCCCATTTGTTTATTTTTGCTTTTGTTTCCCTTGCCTGAGGAGATATATCCAAAAAAATATATTGCTAAGACCAAAATCAAAGAGTGTACTGCTTCTGCTTTCTTGTAGGAGTGTTACGGTTTCAAGCCTTATATTCAGTCTTTAATCCATTTTCAGCTTATTTTTTGTACATGATACTAAGTCACTTTTTGTGATGTATGCTAAGTCACTTCAGTTGTGTCCGACTCTTTGCAGCCCCATGGACTGTAGCCTGCCAGGCTCCTCTATCCATGGGCTTATCCAGGCAAGAATACTGAAGTGGGTTGCCATAATGGTGAAATAGGTGAGTGGGATTAAGGGAGAGAAACTTCTAGTTATAAGATAGATTAAGGCATGGGGATGTAATGTACAAAATAGGGAATATAGTCAATAATATTGTAATAAATTTAAATGGTGACAGATGGTAACTAGACTTATTATAGTCATCATCTCATAATGTGAAGTGTCAAATCACTATGTTGTACACCTAAAACTAAGATAACATTGTATATTGATTATACTTCAATAAAAGTAGACTAACAACAATAACAAAAAACCAAAGGTGAAGGTATCCATAGTGCATCATGCATCAGCATGCTATGTTAAAATAAAAGAACCAGTTTTTAAGAGGGTTATTGAAAAATTAAACAATATTCTCATGTAAGTAACCAAGTTGATGAAAAAGACCTGAAAACTCTTCCATAGGAATGGGTTAGAGGTCTAGAGAATATTATACTGAGAAGGGAAGACTTGTGTGTGGACACACGAGATCAAATATTTTAATAGCTGTTACATGAAACTAGATAAAATTTAATTTACTACATAAGTCAGAACCATCAAACCTTTTAAAATTAATTTATTTATTATAATTGGAAGCTAATTACTTTACAATATTGTGGTGGTTTTTGCCATACATTGACATGAATCAGCCATGGTTGTACATGTGTCCTCCCCATCCTGAACCCCCTCCCACTTCCTTCCCCATCCCCTCCCTCTGGGTTGTCCCAGTGCACCAGCTTTGAGTGCCCTTTTTCATGCATTGAACTTGGACTGGTCATCTATTTTACATATGGTAATATATGTGTTTCAATGCTATTCTTTCAAATCATCCCACCCTTGCCTTCTCCCACAGAGTCCAAAAATCTGTTCTTTATATCTGTGTCTCTTTTGCTGTCTCGCATATAGGGTCATCATTACCATCTTTCTAAATTCCATATATATGTGTTAATATACTGTATTGGTGGTTTTTTTTCCTGACTTACTTCACTTTGTTTAATAGGCTCCAGTTTCATCCACCTCATTAGAACTGACTCAAATGTGCTCTTTTTAATAGCTGAATAATATTCCATTGTGTATATGTACCACACTTTCTTATCCATTCATCTGCCGATGAACATCTAGGTTGCTTCCATGTCCTGGCTATTGTAAACAGCGCTGCAGTGAACATTGGGGTACATGTGTCTCTTTCAGTTCTGGTTTCCTCAGTGTGTATGCCCAGCAGTGGGATTGCTGGGTTGTATGACAGTTCTCTTTCCAGTTTTTTAATGAATCTCCACACTAAAACCATCAAACTTTTAAAGGTCAGCTTCAGCTCAACCAAAAGTTATTTTTAACCAATTAAGTTATCTAAACACGATAAGGCCTTCCCTGCCTGGTAGCTCAGCTGGTAAAGAATCCATCTGCAATGAAGGAGACCCCAGTTCAATTCCTGGGTAGGGAAGATCTGTTGGAGAAGGGATAGGCTACCCACTCCAATATTCTTGGGCTTTCCTGGTGACTCAGATGGTAAAGAATCTGCCTGCAATGCAGGAGACCTAGGTTCCATCCCTGGGTTGAGAAAATCCCCTGGAGAAGGGAATGGCCACCCACTCCAGTATTCTGACCTGGAGAATTCCATGGAAAGAGGATCCTGGTAAGCTACAGTCCATGGAGTCACAAAGAGTCAGACACAACTGAGCAACTTTCACTAAACATGATAAAGCCTCAATTATAAATAGCGGAAGGAAGAACTTCCTAATTTTAGTGGAAGACTGAACTGCATCACTCCATCACCCATGCATTAAAAAATATGTACAAAGTACCTACAATGTGCTAGGTGTTGAAATTTTTTTAAGAAATCACTGATCATTAATAATATATGATGCTAGATTTTAATCTATAATGTTTCTGATAGACATTTTAACACTTCAAAATTTGATAATGAACTTGTGATACTTATTACATATATTACATCATGTTGAGTGCTTACTAAGTCTACAGTTCTGCACCAAGTAAGGTGAGTAATCTGAAAACACTGACACGAAAAGACAACACTTGATTAAATTTTAGGAATGTATTCGACGGTTGGATTAATTTGTCTAGAACAGGAGGAGAAATAATACAGGTGACCCATAAAGTGGCAGTTGAAGAGAAACAAAGAATGGGATAGAAGAAGGGTCCCCAAGCATAGCACATGGACCAGCAGCATAAGCATCACCTGGGAACTTATTAAAAATGCAGATTCCTTGATCCCCCGCTAGACCTGCTAAATCAGAAACTCCTTGGGTGAAGCCCCACAGGCTATGACTGAACAAGCCTTCCAGGTGATTGTACAGTAATTCATGCTCAATTTGAGAACCACTGGTGTGGACTGCTGGTGTGAAGTAGAGTTTCAATATGATTTGGAAGCCAATTCATCATCACTGCACATTAGTGGAAATAAAAGGATGCAGTGATACCATAGTTTATAGTAACCATGTGATTGAGTGGCTAACTTAGGTAGGCATAACCCAGAGAGCACTTAAAATAGCCAGTGTTGGAACTCTTGCTTTGAAAAAAAATGACAGAGGTTTTTGTCTTTTTTTTTCAATGTTACATCTACCATTTTAAATGATAGAGCTGGGTATTGTTGGCTGCCAGAAACAAGGCCTATATATTTTGTTTCACAGATAATGAATTCTTTCTTCCTCTAAAATAGTGTTGGGTAATGTTCCAAAAAAGTAATTACAGGCCAGTTAGTAAATATATGCTGAGACAGTGGAGTGCCAGATAGCAACAGCTATGTCTGCCACTGCTGATTAATCAGCTAGAGAACAGACCTATTTTTTTGACTTAATATGGAATAGGGACTCCATTAAGGACAGCATCTGTATCTCAGGTACTAAACATATCCCCCCACTGTTTTCATCTCAAAGGCATATATTTTCCTTTCTTTTGTTGTCTAATAGAATGACAATCAGGGCTGCACACTTTTTTACAAATTGCTCCTTCACCTCCTGTTTCTTTTATTCAATCAGCTTGTCAAGCTGAAAGAGATTATGAAAGTTTGGGGAGTTAGAAATCACAGCCAGTTCAATCTCATTTTCATAGAAACCAAATAGTAAAATTATTATATTGTAACAGCTTATCATTTTGGATCTAAATTATAGCAAAATAATTTGTAAAACCCATAACAGAGATAGAATAGTCCATTTATGTAGACATGTTACTTATAGTTTGCTATAACTTTCAGCTTTAACACATACAGTCATGATCTACTGGATTTTCTGATTTTCTCTCTAATGTTAATTGCTGAAGTGAGTTAGAGACTCATTTTAGGTTCTGCTGCTTCATATTCTAGGATTATTCCTGTTTTATGTCCAAGGAAATATAGTAAGTGCTATGTCTGGAAGTGGAAATGGCCATTGAATCAGCCATGCTCCTTGTCCTCTTCTTGTGTTGTACTTCTCTGTCTGATAATTTGATTCTTGCCATGTTACTTGTGATCACACCTTTTTCTCACACTCATCAATTGCTCTATGTTAGTTCTCAGCCCTGTCCTCTCTTTGTTTAAAAAGTATTAGGGAATTCTTGCCAGAATCTTCAATCTCACTTCCTCCCAACTGCTGACTATCTGTCCACTCAAACAGGTATTAGAGCATTTTGAGTACCCCAGTTTGATTTATACACATGTTGAGCCATCCTGCTTTTTGGCCTTAAAGATTTATATGAGTATGACCTTTTGTTGACTCAGAAAATTTTTTGATCTTCACCTACAGTGAATGCTGTTGGTACCATACCTAGATGCTCTTAATCTGCAAGTGCACTCATTCTACATCTACTGAGAGTATTGAGTTATAACTCACAGTTATAAGAACATCACCATCTTATTTTATATATAGTAGTGTGTAACATGGAGAAGAAAGTGGCAACCCACTCCAATATTCTTGCCTAGAGAATCCCGTGGACAGAGGAGCCTGGTGGGTTGCTGTCCATAGGGTCGCACAGAGTCGGACACGACTGAAGTGACTTAGCATGCATGCATGCATTGGAGAAGGCAATGGCAACCCACTCCAGTGTTCTTGCCTGGAGAATCCCAGGGACGGGGGAGCCTGGTGGGCTGCCGTCTATGGGGTCGCATAGAGTTGGACACAACTGAAGTGACTTAGCAGCAGCAGCAGTGTGTAACAAGCACCTACTCAATATCTTGTAATAACATATAATGGAAGAGAATGTATAAAAAGAATATATATATATATATATATATATATATATATATACACACACACACATATGCTGGTAAAGAATCCACCTGCAATGCAGGAGACCCTGCTTTGATTCCTGGGTTGGGAAGATCCCCTGGAGAAGGGATAGGCCATCCACGCCAGTATTCTTGGGCTTCCCTGGTGGCTGAGGCAGTAAAGAACCTGCCTGCAATGTGGGAGACCTGGGTTCGATCACTAAGTTGGGAAGATCCTATGGAGGAGGGCATGGCAACCCACTCTAGTCCATGGGGTCGCAAAGAGTCAGACACGACTGAGCGACTAAGCACAGCACAGCACTATATATATATAGTGTTTCCCAGGTGGTGCAGTGGTAAAGAATCTGCCTGCCAATGAAGGAAACGCAAGAGATGAGGGTTCAATTCCTGGGTTGGGGAGATTCCTTGGAGTAGGAAATGGCAACCCAGTCCAGTATTCTTACCTGGAGAATTCCATGGACAGAAGAGCCTGTTGGGCCACAGTCCATGGAGTTGCAGAGTCAGACACGACTGAGCACCACCACCATATACACCTGAAACTAACACAACATTGTAAAATCAACTATATTTCAATAAAAATGTTATAAAACAAAACAGAAAGAAACCCACCACCATCTTTCTGTGGAGAATTGCCTTAGACCAGGGGTTCTCAAGCTTTTGGTTGCCTCTGAATCACATAGAAAGTGAAAGTGAAAGTCACTCAGTCATGTCTGACTCTTTGCTACCCCATGGACTATACAGTTCATGGAATTCTTCAGGTCAGAATACTGGAGTGAGTAGCCTTTTCCCTTCTCCAGGGGATCTTCCCAACCCAGGGATCAAACCCAGGTCTCCCACATAGTCATCTGATTCTTTACCAGCTGAGCCACAAGAGAAGGCTTGTTAAAACAGGTCGGTGGGTTCGGCTCCCAGTTGCTGATTCAGTACATCCAGGGCAGAGCCTGAGAATCTGTATTTCCAACAATTTCCCAATGATGCTGATGCTATTGGTGTGAATAACAAACTTTGAGGGTAACTGACCTAGTCTAAATGGAAATGTCTCTGTCCCTGGAGGCTGTGTTTTCCATCTCCTCTGCTCAGGACACACCATGATTAGTTACAGGTTGCCACCAGTTTTAAAGGGCTCTCCTGGCTCCAGGTAGTATTGCCTCTGTGCTTCATTCATGCTCCAGGGCTGTTTGGTGAGATCAGAATTAAATATTCACCATGAGAAACCATACTGTGGCTTAGCTTTTTACCCCTATTCTACCCTATTTCTTTACTCTCCTCTTGAAGGCTTTCTGTCAGTAAATTGCCCAAACAAAATCTCCATCTTAGACCATGCTTCTGGGAAGCACGACCAGAGACTTGTACCTGTGGATTTCTGGTTTCCAGTCTCTAGTTCAATTCATTCAACAAACTTCTATTGAATGCCTTTGAATACCCCAAGCAGTATATGGTATATGGGAAGAAGTTAAGACCCAGTCTCTTTTTCCCAGTCTCTCTCTCAAACAGCCCACCACTTTGTCAAAGACTGTTTAAATAAATATACAGTGTAAACACAGTGTGGCCAATGCTATGCTCCGTGGTGGCTCAGATGGTATAGAATCTGCCTACAATTTGGGAGATCTGGGTTCAGTCCCTGAGTCGGAAAGGTCCTGTGGAGAAGGGAATGGTACCCACTCCAGTATTCTTGTCTGGAGAATACCAAGGACAGAGGAGCCTGGTGGGCTATAGTCCATGGGGTCGCAAAGAGTCGGACACAATTGAACAGCTAACACTTCCACTTCTCTCTTAAGACCCAGTCTCTTTGTCCTAATCTCTCTCTGAAACAGCCCACCACTTCGTCAAAGACTCTATCAATAAATATACAGTAAAAGTACAGTGTGGCTGTTGGTGTGCTACACTAGTGCTGAGAATTGCAAACTATGAAAACTTTTATCTGAACCTTGGAGGGTGTCATAAACCTCAGGAAAGAGACTCTGAGTTGGAGGTTTGCAGGTAGGAGGTTTATTGAGGCATATTTTGGGGAACACCAGTGAGAAAGTAAAGGAAGCATAATTGTACAGATGGAGAGGTTGGCTGAGGCCTCAGGCAAGCCCATGGGGGAACTCCGAAGATGTCCAGAATTAAAGAGGAAAGGGGTCAGTCACTAGGTGCCAACTGCCTACTAAGAGGGACATAACCCTGGGAGAAGCAATTTTTTGGCTAAAGGATGCTCAAAGGGGATGCTCAACTGTAAGGTACCATTAGCCAGTTCTTACAGCTGCTGGAGAAGTAGATGTCTCAAGACTTGTAGCAAGGATATGGGTAGAGAACCCCAGAATCCAGTACAGAGGCAGATGGATACAAGGAATGATCAGTCTTCAGCCATGTCATCCCAGGACCATAAAAAGTAGGTTGGACCTTGTGAGAAAAAAGTTGGAGGAACCAGCTTGAGGAATATACACACACAGGCACACATACACAGACACACAGACACACACAGACACACACAGAGATACACAGACACACACAGAGATACACATACACACACAGACACACACAGAGATACACATACACACACAGACACAAACACACTGGTTCCTAGATACCCGTCCTTGTGATCATCTCAGTTAATATATACTGGCTTCAAGCCAAGCAACCAATAGTCCTAGTCTACCCAGCGGGAATTTTAATTGAGTCTATTCTTGAGCACTACATTTCTCAAATATCCCAGATGCTAAATGCAAGATAAACCTGAGATTTCCCAAAAATGTATCCTGTAGAAGGACCTGAAAGTGTTCCAAACCTTGTTGCAGTGACTCTGAGGAACAGTGCAGCAGGTAACAGATCTGCCGACAAGCAGCAATCTTCCGAATAAACATATGTGGGCCCAGAGTTCAGAGGCTAAAGTCAATTTAATGAGAAAGCTGTCGCTGTTCTTCTTTATGTGAATTAAATGTATTCCAAGTAGCCAAAGTCACAGCCTAACGGTAAATAGTCTGGCTGCAGAGAGAGCATTTGTTTTATGCGGTTCTCAGGGTCACCTAAAGATGAATATGAGTTACCTGGATTGAATAGTGTTCCATCCGGCATGTTGTAAATGTGTGGTGATAAAATTGGAGAACCTAATTAAAGAGGACGAATTTGAATGTAAAACTGTTTGTTTTGCAGCTCCTCTATGGCAAACATTGAAAATTTCCATTGAGATACTAACAGCACATAATTTATAAAGCAGAATAGAAAGTCTTTGTGCATAAAGGGCAGGATATTAATAGGTCTCTATAAAGTTAATTACACAACATTAAGACAACAGAAGGAAGATTCCAGTAACCTATCCAGAGTAAACGTCATAAAAGCTCACAAATTTTCTTTTCTGTATTTAGTGCCAGAAAATCCAACCCATGCAGACATCCACAAAAGAATGAAATAGGTCCGCATCTCTCTCTGCAGTAGCTGAAGTCTGTCCTGATGGAATGGCCTCTGGCAATATTATGAATCAGCATGAAAGCATAGCAAACCTGGTCTCTAGAAACCATCTCCCCACTGAAATGCGTGTTTAAATTACCTTGTGGCAAGGCCAGTGACATTCAAGGATTGAGAATGAGGTTAGAAAAATGGAAATGTTTCTCCACTTTAGGGAAGGTCTTTTGCCTGATCAACAGTATGTAAACATTTTTGCTGAAGAAAGAGTCGTACCAAAGTTTTGCAGCCAAAGGATTATAGAACAGCAAACCACTTTTATGCTCCCTATGCTCTGGTCCAAGGGTTGGCAAACTGGCCTTGGGCCACATCCAACCTGCCACTCATTCTTGTAAATACAGTGTTATTGGAATACAGCTATGCTCATTTGTTTATGTACTGTCTACGGCTGTTTTTGGGCCGCAGTGGCAGAGTGGAGTAGTGTGAAATAGACCATATGGCCCACAGAGCTTAAAATATTTACCATCTAGCCATTTACAGAAAAAGTTTGCTGACCCCCTGCTTTGGTCTCTTCTAGTTAAGTGTATCCCAGATTTACTAGTGATAAAAATTGCTTGGAGTTCATGTTAAACCCATAGCCCCTCAACTCCTCCTTTGGAGATCCCGATTTAGTGAGTCTGCATGAAACATAGAAATGTGGATTTTTAGCAAGTATTGGGATTTTTAAGAAACGGCCTAGTTATTTGACTCCCCAGTTCTTCAGCATACCTTGTAATGGGCATCAAGTTCACATTCTTTTCTTCAGATTCTTCCTCTCCCCACGTAAATGTGAGGTTCAGGCCCATGTGCTGGGTGACATTGTCATGAGTGGGGTTTGCTAGACGCAGAGGGGATGACCAGGATTTGGGTGTGTGTTATTTGTGGAGGGAGCATGCTTAGGAGCAAGGAAGTTATGGAAGCAAGATGCGGTGGGAGAAACAAGCTAAGCAAGGTGGTGGTCTCCGCTGGAGAGGTACTTCGGCCTGATCCCATGAATACCTGTGTAGCATGAGATGTGCTACAGATTGTTCCCACCTTGAGGCAAGAGGCCTGGCCTTTTGTACACTCTGCCCCCCTCATGTCATCATTGGATGTAAGATGCCCTTGAACAGGGGACAGCTGAGAGCCATTAACAGCAATAACTAAGGCACACGGGCACCTTGCAGTAGAGGAGGATGGGGGGAGATGTTCAGTATCCAGCACAAGAAGTAAACCCCCAAATGAATAATATTTATATAGACTTCACATGTGCCCTTCATAAAGTCCTATCTGCAATATTCTTTAAAAGGTAATTGGAAATGTATTTCTAAATTAGTAAGTCTTTGGAAGTAATTGATGTATTTGCTAGAATTGAGACCTTCCACTGTCTACCATCTTTGAAAAGCAAGAGGAAAATATGTGTCAGAGAAAAGTGACTTTTCCAGTCAATTATCATTGTTTTATTGACCAGTGGCTTTAACCAGATACTTAGTAAGATCTCTCAGTTATTATTATCTCTGTTAGGATGACATGGGGTTCTAATGTATTTAAATGCATGCAGCCATTAAGAGGCCACTTGGAATAGGCCTCCTATCCTAGAACATATTTTTCCAGTCTCCAACATCTCATAGTAGACCCACTAGCATCTTAGAAAAGGTACATTGTGGGAATGTAAAGTGAAGTTCATCTACCCATATTATGATTTACTTTCCAAAGAATGATAATAGCCCCCACTACTAGCAAGTGGCAAATTAGCTATTAGTAACTATTAGCAAATCTTCCCAGCCAGCAAGGGAGGCATCGTTTTCCCCATAGTCATCCTAAGTCACATAGCTAGCCAATGGTAGAGTTGAATGTTCTGTAGAAAGGGTTCTACAAATCTTATATTTAAAGTTATCCTGCTTATTTCTCCCAAGTTGTTTGAACAGTATTAGAACTTACAAGCCTAGAGCAAAAACTTTCAGACATTTCCAAATTATGAATTCTTGGATTTTTCAAATAAATATCCTTTAAGCTCTCAGGAGAAGTTGATAGGGGAAGGAAAGGGGAAATGTAAAATGATGAGAGTTACAGTTTTTACTATTCTCTGACCATTTCTCACTTTCATACTGAACTTGCTGAAAGATGAGCAGTGAAAAAAAATCAGTGAACACCCCTCGAAGGATCCTTTCTGTGAATACAGTGGGAGCAGCTCCAGCAGTGAAGGTGGAGAGTATTATTACTGTTTTATAAACTTGGGAGAACCAAGTTAAAAAGAGCACCTAGAATCTTATCTCACTCGATTCTGTTTTCTGTCTCCTTGAGGCAAAGTTGGCTTAACTTCTTCTGGAAGTAAACACTGTGTGAAATAGGAATTGTTTTCCCCAAACAACTTAAGGATATTTTCAACAACTTTTAAACACAAAAACTGCTAACAAGATATGGCTGCTCAGAGGAACTGTGTTTTTGTAAAGTTGGTGCCAAAAATAGAACTTTGATTTTATCTCGTATATTTTGAGGAAAGAGAGCCAAAGGCATCATGTCATGGTGAGCGAAAAAAAAGAGAATTGGCAGGGTCCCAGATTTTCCCATGATTCTACTGTGAGCTTGGGATTCCAAGCCACATCCAGCTAATTTCAAAGCCAGTGTTCTTTCCAATTTGCCATGCCCATCTCTTACAATTCTCCTTAGACTAGGGCCAAGGAGTAGCATCCAGGAAATTGACCCTGACCAAGGGAGGGCTGAACATGGGAACCAGTGAACCACTTCAGGGAATGAAACCAGCACACAAGGGTCAGCATGAACTCCTGGCTCATCTCATCCATGAAGCCTTTCCTTCTCTCTTTGGGTAGATTTTGGTGAATCTTTTCTGTCTCTATATCTGTAGTACTTGTGCTGCATTCCTCTTGTTTAGAACTTGGCACATGGCTGTACCTTCTTCTTAACAATATTTTCAGATTAAGAGGTTAAGAGATTAGATTGAACCCACCAATATCAGGTTTAATTTTCTGTCCAATTTGGTATGCTGTGCTCCGTGAACTCAGCCACTCATTCAAAACTCATTTATTGAGTGCCTGTAGGTATTGTTTTAGGTGCAATAGTGAGACAGACCGACCAAAATTCTTGCCTTTTAAGAGCTTTCAATTTAGTGATGGCGATTACATATTGTATATTCTATACAGATGAGTCCTGAGGTCTAAAATGTAGGCTAAAAGTTGACTTGAGTGTTTGGGGTGGGTTGACATTTTATACAGGATAAGGGAAAACCTCACAGAGAAGATGACATTTGATTAAACACTTAAGGAAATGAACAAAGTAGTGTACAGATATTTGGAGGAAGAGAAATCCAAGAAGGATAAAGTATGCCCAGTATGTTCAGGTAACAGCAAGGAGGCTTTTTAGGTCTGAAGTAGCAGCCACAAGGGGAAAAGTAACAAGAGAAGAGGTCAGAAAGGAAAGAAAAATGTTGGGACGGAGATCACAGATGGCCTTGGGAGGCACAATGATTACTTTGGCTCCTAAGGAAATGGCAACCCACTCCAGTATTCTTGCCTGGAGAATCCCATGGATGGAGAAGCCTGATGGGCTACAGTCCATAGGGTCGCAAAGAGTCAGACACGACTGAATGACTTAACTTTCAATTTCACTTAACTTGAATGTTATTAGAAGCCATTGAAGGCTTTTGAGCAAAAGAGCTTTATGAACTTTCAGTCTTAACAGGATCATACTCATGATGAAACAATTAATGAACTAACTAAGTTACATGTATATTCAAGAAGTACATAGAGATGCCAGAGATAGGGTTGAATTGGAGCAGGGGATCAGATCAAGCCTAAGCACACATTCCTAGCACTTGACGGTTCAAGATGACACCATGAGTCTTATCAAGTAGAAAAGAAGACAGCCACAAACAGTGAAATAACCTGAAATAAGACTATTTGCCCTGACAGTCTTATATAACTCCTACTTCTACCTACAAATGGAATAATTTTCTTGGGGCACAGTTAACTGAGGTTAGGGAATGTGAGCAATTCCTGAGTAACAATAAGCTAGGTAAGGAAAATTGTAGTCAGAAGATACATATCCCACCTACCTCTCAGTACCCAAGGCTGGGCCCCTGTATCCCGGCAGATATTAAAAGGTCTGTACCATTTGGGTACTTTAAACATACTTGATGATATGTTGAGTCCTCTTTTCTTTCAATCATTGTGGAATATTTACCTGGCCAACTCACTGTATAAAACCCTTTAGTACACACTCAAAAAACATGGTAAGCTCCCAGAAATGTTCACAAGTCAGAAAGAATTAAATAATAAAAAAAAAAGAATGACAACAGTGGACACACACCCCCAGGACCACCACTATGGGAGATGTTCAGGTTGAAGGAGTCTCAGTAAATTAGGAGATGAAGCCAATTTTAACCCCTATTTTATGTCTGGTTTCACTCTTAAGTCACAAGGCTAATATCTTTAGTAGAAAATGTTGATTACGACAGAAACGACAGTGTCTTATAAGCATGCATTTCCAGGATGATGAAAGATAATCAGGAACAATTTTACTTTGAGAGTATATGAGATTTGAAGAATGTTAAGACAGTTTACTTCACACAAAAAAAGCTCAAAGTATGTAGTTAAAAATAGCTTTGTAATAGTAATGCTTAAATTCTATAATTGGAATTCTTGGACTGTTTATCCAGGATTTTTTATAATCAGTCTCTGTTTTAAACACAACTTCCCATTTCTTGGAATGACCATCTTTAGGTTTTTTATTTTGTTCATTTTTAAAGTCTGAGTTATTTCCCATTTTGTATGTATCTTTAATTGAATCACCTTCACCCATTTTGCCCACCCTCCAACCCACCATCTCTAGCAACCATCAATCTGTTCTTAGTGTCTATGAGCTCATTTTTGTTGTTTTTCAGATTCTACATCTAAGTGAGATCATACAGTATTTGTCTTTCTCCATCTGACTTATTTTACTTAGCTTAATGCTCTCAAGGTTCATCTACCTTGTCACAAATGGTAGAATTTCCTCCTTTTTATGGCTGAATAATATTCCTCTGTATGTGTATACCACTTTTATATATCCATTTATCTGTCATTGGACACTTGGGTTCTTTCCATGTTCTGACCGTTGTGAATAATACTGCTGTTTTGCAGATACCTTTCTGAGATAGTGATTTTTGTTTCCTTTGGATAAAAATTTTGGTTTTCCATAGGTTATATTGATTAATATGAATGTTTAATTGTATTTCATTTGTAAATTTCCTGTTGCTATCTTTTTGCTCACTTTTCTCTTGGCAAGATCATTATTTTCTTATTGATTTATGTAAATATTTTATATTTCAGGAGTATCAGAAATCCATTAGTTTTTGTCTTTTGCCTTGAAAGCTTACTTTAAAAATTAAATCTATATTTTTAAGATGAATTCTGCCCTTTGTATCTGTTTAGAAAGCTTGTTTTTACCTTAAGATGAAACAAATAAACACCTACGTTTTCTTCCAGTGCTTTCCAAATTGTCATATATCTGAATATTTTTGTGTCTGGATTATCTTCTTTTTCTTTATTTTTTCCCCAAATGAGTGAACACATTAGAGTGATAAGTCCCCATTGATGTGAGTTGTTATCTCACATCAATGGGGATGTGTTTTAATAAGTGATTACATATGCCTGCCCTATTTCTGTACCTTTCTCTTGTACTTGACATCTCTGTTCTTGCACCAACAGTACATCAGGAAAGTTCTTTTAATTATTATAACTTTCACTGACATTTTGAAGTCTGCCACTTCAAGCCAATTAAAACTTTCTTGACTATTCTTGCATTTAATTTGTCCAGACTTCAGACAAGAATTTAAAAATGCCGTTGGGATTTTTGTTGAGATTACAAATATTTTGATTAATTTAGAAATAATAGGCAATTTCACCATATTAACTTTCCAGCCAAAGCATATGCTTTCTCTTTCTCTGTTTTTCCATGTCCTAAAACAATTTCTCACTGTATATTGTTATAGTTTTCTTAATGTAGATCTTGCACATTTCTTATTAAATTTATTCTTATTTATTTTATAACTTTGTTACTGCTGCAAATGAAGCTTTTGGAACCATATTTCTAACTTTTATTGCTGTATATGTAAGGAAATGATAGCTTTATATATATATATATATATATATTTTTTAATATTTCATCAGATTGGATGGAATGAGGATCTTGCTGATTTCAGTGTGGCTATAAATAGAACATTAGCACACTTGTATATTCTTGTACATTCCCAAGGATTTTAAAACAGTATTTCCTTTGATAATGAGTTATTCCTGAGAGCTTTACACAGAACTCTGCATTCCTTTTTGTGAATATTTTACCTCCTATCTGTAGCTGATAGAACAAAGGAACAATGAAAAGCAACATAATTAATGCTAGAATTGACCATCAGTTTTTACAAAGCTATCCCTTCCCAATGAGATAATGCATGTGTTCTAGGTAATTTAGCAACCAACAGATAGGAAATAGTGAAGTAAATAAATCTTCATTTTCATTATGTTGGCATTTCAAGTTTTCTGAGTCAAGCAAATGGTGTAATATGTATCTACTATTAATTAATATGAAGATATTGATATGCTTAAATGACACCTCCCTGGAGTTGATGTAAGAGTTACAAATCAACGTGGCCCCATTTATTTCCCTATTCTCTTCACTGTATCATTGCTCAGATTTTCGCCGACAGATATCTGAGGGCCATTGACCACTCCCTCAGGAAATCTCTGGAGCTATATAAACACCAGACATCGATAGAAATAAATTGCAAGCTATACTTCCAGCTCTCTAATTAGAATTTCCAGTCTAATTGCAGGAAATGAAATGGAGGGAGATCAAATTTACCCAGATGACAGACTTTAGACTCATTACAAAGAATCACATTGACAAGTACAAAGCTAGCATGCTCCTGGGAATAAAAGTGAACCGTCCTCTGCCTCATCAAAGTATCAGATGGGGATAAAACTATCTTGTCTCCCGAATTCACATGCTTGGCCACCTGATTGTAAAAAGAAAATGCAAATAAACATGCTTCAAGGCAGTCCATGTAATATTTAATTATTTTGACTCTAGAGTTAGATCTTTATTCAAATCCTGACTCTACCACTTCTAAGCAGCTCACCGATGAACAATTTCTTTAACTCCTTAAGCCCTCGTTTTTTTGTCAGAAAAATTAGGATAATTATAGAATCTATTGGATATGGTTGTTTTGATGATAAATGAGATTTATCTTTATACAGGTTTTATCCTATCATGTGATACATAGAAAGCATTCCATAATATCACCTATTGTTATTTTTATCTTTGCTAATTTCCCAATTGTTTTAAAGTATAAAAGAATATTATTAATTTTTAAAAAGTATAGACAATTATTCAGGTAGGAGTGAAATTCTAAAGAACTATTTTCCTGGACATTTATTTTGAAAAGAATTTTGATGAAAATCTTGTATTTAGAGTGAGGAAAAGAGTCAGTTGTAAAGGTATCTCTATATATTTATGTACCTTTACATCTGCAAAAATATCTATATCTATCTATTTATCTATCTATATTTATTTATCTGTCTACCTCTCTCCCTGGTGGCTCAGATGGTAAAAAAAAAAAAAAAAAAAAAATCTGCCTGCAATGTGGGAGGTCCGGGTTCGATCTCTGGGTTGGGAAGATCCCCTGAAGAAAGAAATGGCAATTCACTCCAGTATTCTTGCCTGGAGAATTCCATGGACAGAGGAGTCTGGTGGGCTATAGTCCATGGAGCTGCAAAGAATCAGACACAACTGAGTGACTAACACTACTACTAACTCTCTATCTATAGTATATACTAGAACCACAATTCATTTTTATGATATAAGAAGTGCTGAGAAAAATGTTGCTCCTTTATCTTAAACTGATTTGGTCTCCTTCAGGAGTCCTCATCCATTATGTAGTAGAAGACTAATAAATTCTCACTGTGGTTTAAGCTTTCTATTTAGGGTATAATCTCTCATAGATAGGAAGATCCAGTCTCTCATTCAGCTTTCTTCTACCTCTGCTTATTGCCAATAAGATGCTGTTCATATATATGAGGTAAAAGGGAGGCTTCCCAGGCCCTCACATTTGCTAGGAAGAATCCATGCCCTTGGGCATAATGTTCCTTGTTTTCTAAGATAATAGCCCCTGTTCTCTAGCCATTGATGAACTTGTCAGCTAGTGGAATGCGTAGTGAGTCTCCTGACTGGATTAATTAGTGTCCAACATCACTTTCTGTTTTACCTGGATTCCCTTTATATTGGAGTGACTCCAGACCCCCACGTCTCTGCTATGCTTTCTGTAGAGCCTTCTGGCCTCTGGTCCATTGGGCCAACTCGTTCTGCCAGTGTAAGCCTGCAACAAGCTCCTTGGCAGCATCCAACTAGAATTGTGTCTATAGATATGTGTGTGTGTTTATGTGTGCACATATATGCAACAGTGTGTATCTCCATCTTTACCCAGGTATGTATCTATACACTAGGCGGTCTCACAAAATTTATATGGCAAATTTTGTTCCACCCCAGCTGGGGTAGATTCTGAAATGTCCCAAAGTAGACACTGTGGCTCATTCATCCGGGGCTCACCAGCACCTCCCCCAATATTTGGAACAAATATAAATAATTCATGTGTATTCTCTTCATGACTGGCAAAAATTCTCCATTCTTAGTGATGGCGGGTTTGTGACCACTAAACATGCACCCAGTTTTGATGTGGATGTACAACATATTGATACAATAGCACAAATGAAAAAAAAATTGAGGGTCATGTTGGGATAATGATAGATTTTGGAAGGGTTCTGTAGATTCCATCTGATCCAACTTCTGAACTTATAATGTAAAATTTGCATTTATACTCCATCAGTTCCTCTAGTCTGAAGAGTTATTGTGGCGATTCTGGACCCAAATGCAAGAACATAGTGAGACTAGGACAGTCTCCTCTTTTTGCCCTAGTGATTTTTGTGTAGCATTAAACATATAAATGGTGCTTTACAAAGTACCAGAAAGGGATCAAGACCCTGATCTCAAATACTTACATGAAGAGGCTTTACAGATATTTTTTTAAAGATTTCCTTTAAGAAAAGAAAGAAACACCTCCCTTGAGAAAGGGGTATGTGGGAAAAAAAAAAAGAAAACAACAAGAAGGAATTCAGAGGTGGGTTGACATTTTGAGGTTAAACTAAAATGATGCCTTCATTTCAGTGAGCGCCTCTGACGCGTGTTGAAGGTGGCACACAGTCATTGATGATGACTGCATTCTCTCTGACTTGGGTTCACAGTGCTTTGCAGTGCTGTGTTATTCAGAACTAAATAACTGTTGTCGCTGCTCTATAATTTGGCCATGAGATATCTGGTTACTTTCAGACAAAAGAAAATGTCTCATAATAATAGGGTTTTGTATGAGTTTGCTCTTTCTCCCAGAAAAAAAAAAAAAGCATATTTGAGGATTTATCTCTGTTCACATTGAGGAAGAAAATAAGCTTTAAAAAGTTTTACTCCTCCCTCCCTATAGCAATTCTCATCTGGCTTTCCATCAGGAAGAAGTGTTACCTTCAGCATATTCTGTGTATGAAATAGACAGTGCCAGATGCTTCAAATGGTCATAATTGTGAAGGATATGGAAAAGGAGGCATCTTCCTACTGCGTTTCATTTCAATGTGAAGGGAAAAAGCCCTTTGGGTAAATTAGCACTCAGAGGATTTAGCAAAAGTGAATTAACTATGACAGAGTCCCCTAACACATCTATGTGATGATCTTGCAAGTCTTATTCCCGGTTACCTGGGATACTACGCTGCTTTGGGATGCCACAGGGTCATTAAAATGTGAGACAGATTCTCTGGAAGAGAAAAACCAGATGAATCTTGACTTGCAGACAGGATGTCTTGCTAAACAGCATTTCCTTTGACCAGCCCTACCTTTCCCTCGTGCTGAATTTCTCTCTCATATATTCATTTGAAAAAACAAAGAGCTGACTGAATTTCAGCTGTCAAAACCAAAAGACTATTGGGAAGACTTTTTCCAAGCAGTTAGCAAGTGTGTCATCAAAAAAAAATAGATGATTTTTTAACTTTATAAATTGGTAAGGAAAGCTAGCCTCTATTATGTCATAAAAATAAGGAAAAGAGAAATGAAGGCAGAAGCATGTGATAACTACCTTTAGAAAAATATATAAATATGAGTCTACTATCCATTATATGCAATTCCTTATACATGATCAAAAATAGCTAGGGGGGCGACTTCCTTGGTGGTTCAGTAGGCTAAGACTCCATGCTCCCACTGCAGGGGGCCCGTGTTCCATCCCTAATTAGGGAACTAGATCCCACATGTCACAAATAAAGATCCCACATGCCACAACTAAGACCTGGCACAGCCAAATAAATAAATTTTTTAAAATAATCTAGACTTTAAAAGATAGCTAGGGAAAATTCAGTGTTTTTGTGGTAACTCACTCAGCCTGATTTGGATGAATTCAGCGGCTGAGTCTTACCTGATCTACTGTGAATTAAGCAGCTGGGTAGAGAGAATTCTCTTTTCTCCTCATACTGCTCTTACCTCATTGAGCCTGACTTCATCCCATTTTTAAAACCGCCAACTCAATAAGGAGAGAATTTGGAAATAACAAGGAAGAAATAATGTGACAGGAGGAAAGGGCAAAGGCATACATTCTGGAACATTCCAACTACAGTGAGCACCCTTATTTCCTCCCTCTACTGCCCCTCTACCCCTGAACTCTAATGTACTCCTCCTACTAAAATATAACACATTTCATGTTGATTCTTGTCAATATTAGCTCCAGCTCCTAGCACAGTGACTGGCATACATTAGTTCCCATTTATGTGGCAAACATTTGGGAATAAAGCTCTGAAGACCAGTCGATATGCTTCCCAGACATCTCACTTATGACCTGTCTCTACCCTCTATCCAACCAGAAAGTAGGGGAAAAAAATAGCCGAGGCATGCTTGTTAGCTGACAAAGTTTTAGTTTGCACTGTAATGAGACCTTGAGTTGTTATCACCTTTGTGAGTTAAGCTTCAGAGTCTGACCAACTTGGAGACAAATAAAGGGGGCCCTGAGGATTGAGATTCCATCCTGATTTATGGAGGCATTATCACAGTGCTGTTTAGAAGGAAAGTTGATACACTTTAGGTCTCTTCAGGGAAAATCACAGCTTCACTGGGATTTCGCTAACTGGCAGTCATGATTTTGAACTCTATTCCCATTTGGCCAAACTCATCACATGTGTCAAAATGACACGGTTCTTCCAGGGGACTTTTGGGAGCAAGACCCACAGCAGGCAGCTGTGCTAAACATTACGGCTGAAAACAGCGCTGCGTTAGTCGTTAGTCAGCCTTCCTTAGAGACATCTGGCGTTTGCTTTCCATCTCCTTTCTCTCCCCAGCCTCACCTCCTGAGTTCTAAAACAGAAGCAGCCTTCCTTGGCATCTTCACCTACCCTCCCAATTAGTACACAACTTACTTGCTGTTTCTTAAACAAACTCCATGGTTTTCTGATTCCTCCCAGGTTTTCTTGTAGAATGAAAACTACTGATGGCTCCTTCCTACAAACACAAGTGTAACTGCCTGAAACATTACTGAATTTCAGGTCATTAGCATAGGGGCATGTAACAAGTATGGCTTTAGAGGGCTTACCCCTCTTGTTTGAGTGAAGATGCTGCAGTGGCCAAAAATATCTTCTAAGAGAGAATATTGGCCCTCAGGGCCAAGTTTTTAAGCTCACTGGTCATGGTTGCCATGATACACACACCAAGAGAGAATTTGTTGCCTTCTCAGTGGTGGAATTATTACAGATCAACATGGGAGAGCCTTGGGGATCTCCTCATCCAATTGCCTCATTTTACCTGTTAGGGCTTCCCAGGTGGCACTACTGGTAAAGAACCCACCTGCCAATGCAGAAGACATAAGAGATACGGATTCTATCCCTGGGTTGGGAAGATGGCCTGGAGGAGGGCATGGCAGCTCACTCCAGTATTCTTGCCTGGAGAATCCCATGGACAGAGGAGTCTGGCAGGCAGTCCATGTGGTCTCAAAGAGTCGGACATGTCTGAAGTGACTTAGCTTGCACCTGTTAGGAAATTGGAACCCAGGTAGGCAAAGCCATATTCCCACGTATCTGCAATGACACATTTGAAGCTCTAAACCAACCCTCCTGGCTCCTGCTAGTTCAGTGACCATTCCACAGTGCTGCATTCAATTCAGAATTTCTGCCTTTGTCCATCATTATATCCTGGGTGTTGTAGTCTATACTATACTTCCACACCCCTGGGATTTATACTCTTATCACCTCAAAGCTATTTTTAATTTTCTAGATTTCCCTTAATGGGTGGGTGCATTGGCCATGAGAGTTTTCCTTGTTCTCATTCATTTTCTTCCAACATGTACATACCTACCCTCTGTACTTGTGGAGCAAGTGAGCCTATGTTGGCAGGGAAACTGGCATGTCTCTTGGCTGAAAGATTAAAGGGAAGAGAATAAGATAAGATCTGCTGGTCATAATATAACCTTCCCTTTAGTCTCACCATGCCTGGCTGGTAGAGGAGATTTGTCCCCTCAGCAGAGATTATAACTCCAACAAAAAGTGTTCCCCATTCTACACTAGCTCATGAGGAGACACATCCAATGGGGAAAAGTCCCTAAGTACAGTGTAGCCATCTTCAGAATCTGTGACAGAATCCCATAGATTAGGGCATGTGTCAAAGACATCTGATGAGGAGATCTAGTCATCATTCAGTATCTGAGAGATAGTGACTCTGGTCCAGGTATCTCCATGGTGATCTCAGTGAGGGGGCACCCAGGAAGCAAAAACAGTGCAGGGTGAAAGTGGGATGCTCCTGCCTTTGACATTTCAGATAATTTAATAAACTTACCTTTCTCAGGAAAAGAAGTTGGAACTGACCTTTTGTTTTCAGCAACTGTGTTCTGACAGTGGGCAGCTGGCTATGTGCTCTGACAGCAAAACTAGGGTTTCATCCCCCAACTGGAAGCTGGAGTGGAAGCCTATCTTCCACAAATCCTTAGCATGCTTGAGAAACATTAAGTTGAACACTGGAGCTTGATTTTCCTGCAGCTCTTTTAGAGAGCAAGAGCTGAGGAAGGAACCTTGTCTAGAAAGGAATATCCTCCAAAGATCTTAAAGCAGAACCTGGAAACTCGAGAACTGGGACATAAATTCTTTTTTCTCAGCAAAGAAAGCTCATGTTTTTAGTCAATAGAGAGCCCTTCACTTCCTTCAGACAGCTAATGAACTACAAAACCAAGTGTATTTAGTATTGACTCTTGAGGCCAGAAAATTTTATATTCTTTACACTATTAAATTTGAGTTGCATAGTCTTCTTTTAAAAGGATATATACTATCCTCAAAATGACTGGCAAACTTAGAAGGACAAAGAGCAAGAAATGGCCCGAGGGACTTCCCTGGTGGTCCAGTGGCTAAGACTACGTGCTCCAATGCAGGGTATGGGTTTGATCCCTGGACAGGAAACTAAGATCCCACATGCTGCACAGTGCAATCAAAAATTATTTTTTCAAAAAGTTTTAAGTATATTATTTTTTTAATTAATGTATTTATCCTGGAGAGGGAAATGGCAACCCACTCTAGTATTTTGCCTGGAAAATCCCATGGATGGAGGAGCCTGGTGGGCTGTAGTCCATGGGGTCACAAAGAGTCGGACAAGACTGAGCAACTAACACTAGTACTATTTATTTTAATTGGAGGATAATTACTTTACAATATTGTGATGGTTTTTACCATACATCAGCATGAATCAGCCACAGGTGTACATGTGACCCCCCCATCCTGAACCCCCCACCCCGCTCCAAAGTCTATTCATTGGGGAATACATGTAACTCCATGGCTGATTCATGTCAATGTATGACAAGACCCACTGCAATGTTGCGAAGTGATTGGCCTCCAACTGGTAAAAATAATTGAAAAAATAAATTAATTAATTAATTTAAAAAAAAGAAAAGAAATGGCCCAAAAAGGCTTAAAATGACATATTCTACTAACGAAGTGCTATTGTGTGATGGACAGAGATAAGGAGCTAGTCTTCCTCAGGAGCAATGTGTAAGAGGATTTTGTTAATTGTCTTAAGCTTTTTCTCCACTCACCATCCCCCCCAAACAACTGTAAGTAACTTTTGGTAGCTAGAAAGGCAATATGGGATTAAATTTATCTGGTCATAATTTGACTGATTTTCAGTAAAGTTATTTGCCTATCTAATTTGCTTATCTTAAAATTTGCTACAGGTATAAAAGTCAAGCGTCATTTGTACGTTCAGACCTGTCACCATGTCCCCTCCATCTTTCTCTCAGGCATAAACTCATGGAATTGGGTTGGCCAAAAAGTTCCCTCATGTTTTTCTGTGTTTGGCCAACCCAGTACTTCCCTTTGATTTACCCCTTTTCTGCCCTAACTCTCCTAAACTAACTAAATGCTCCGAACATTCAATAAACACATGCTCCTTCCTTTACTAGAATGTGCATTACCTTTGCTTCTATCTGATAAACCATTACTTTTCCTGGAAGTTCCATCTGACTTATTTCTCCTTCTACCAAACTCTTGTTATAGACTGTATCATATCCTTCTGCCACATCTTTCTGAATCTACCTTAGAAAATGTCTCCTTCAGCTGATCTCAGACTCAGAGCAGTTTTCCTCTACTGAAACAATAGGTTTCTATTTGTGTGATCAGTACTAAATAGTGACAGCCACCCAGTCGTCCTTTTTAACAATGGTTGCCAGAACTTTCCAAGCCAAAATTGTAGCCTATCTACATTTAATATGAAATTTTCAGGTACATTCCTGACTATATATATATTTGTTGTTGTTTGGTCACACTGCTCGGCATATGGGATCTTAGTTTCCTGACCAGGGATCGAACCTCCACCCGCTTCATTGGAAGCATGGAGTCTTAACCCCTAGACCACCAGGTAGGTCCTCCTGCCTATATTTTGTAAGCTGAACTTTCCTTTTATTTTACTTTTAAATTTGGTATTTTGCCTTTAGTGCATCATTTTATGGAACTCCTTTCTGGAACAAGGTAGCTAGGGATGCAAGGGAGGGAAAGGAAGGGGAGGCAGGGGATTGGGGAAAGAATCTAAACACAAAAGCTAGTTTACTTATGATTCTTTAACCTGGAAAAGTTAATAATTTTCCCTCTGAGCTCTCCTAGCACTTTGAAGAAGCCTTTATTATAGCATGTATATCACTGTACGTCAATTCTTTATTTTCTTGGATTTTTTTTCTCCTACTTGACTGCAGATTTGTTAAAAACAATGATTACTCCTTACTTTTCTTGGTATTCCCAACTTCTGGCTCAGTTCCTGGTTCAAGTAACTGCTCAATATATGTTTATTGAGTGAGCAGTAGCTGAAAAGTAGCTCCAGAGATTTAATCCAATCACATAAATTGATTTAACTAATTGGAGTTCTGTTCAAGATTTAGATTCATTCTCTGAATCAGGCTTCTGACCTTCAGAATTTTATATGTGACGAGTCACAGTCATATTTTTCATTGTACTTGTCTCCAACTGACTTTTAGCAAATAACCTGCAGGTTTATTTAATACAAATCAGATCATATTAAATATAATTAAAAATCTCTCCATGAAATAGGATAAGATCCCCTTGGGGCACCACAGAACACAATTATACCTTCATGGCATATGCTCTTTTTAAGTAAATCTATTCGTGAATATTAAAGTCTGAAAATGTTTTCTCAAAGTTTGTATCATTCTATAAATAGCACCATACATCAAAGGAGAATTAGAAAGCCATTGTATTATCTATATCCTGGATTATTTCTCTGAGCAGAATCATCAACATTGAAACACACCAGGGCTTTACTTAAATTTAATGGTAAGTCAGTTACATTGGAATAACGGATAATCATATTCATTCTCTTTAATAGATGATGAAATTCTACAGTATGTATATCCCAATGAGCACCAGGCAGGTACAAACTTCCTTTATTTGCAAGCTGAAACAGGTTTGACCACTATAACATTTATTCATTTAAATCTCCCAGGTCATTGCTAGGGCAATCGCTTGAAATGTCATTTGAAACATTAAAATAGAAACAAAATAGTCGAAAGAAATTATTATTGATTTTGTCTTTCTCCCTGTTATTTGGAGAAGTCATGGGCATGAGAAGAGAGTGTTGTTAGTTGGAGAACCTTACACAGTGTTTATCAGGTCAGGAGAATAGAAGGATTTGACAGCTTCTTCAAACAGTCATGGCCACACTGTCATTTAAATAAAGGGACAAGTGAAAGAAAGTGAATGAACCATTAACACAGATGCGTGTTACGTGTACATAGCTTCTCACGCATAAGCACTTGTGGGTCAGAGTTGCCTCTGCGTAAATTACAATGCTCTCACTGTAGTCACCAACAGTGAGCAGACACCAGAGCAGAGCATATGACCTCGGAAGCTAGCTCTAGCTCCCCACCTTGCTGACATGCCGCCTTGCTGAGCTTCAATCAAAGAACAGGAAAATTAATCAATATCTGCAGCAGATGGTGTCTGGAAATTTACTTCCTAATCTAGTCAGTAACTGTAGTTCTTTCAAAGATGCATCGTTTTCTTGACAAGGTATCTCATCAGTGACTTAACAATTTGGAAACATCTCCTTTCAGTTTAGTGTTCAGCATTCTGAAAATATCAGC
Source organism: Cervus canadensis (assembly GCF_019320065.1). Classification (NCBI taxonomy): domain Eukaryota; kingdom Metazoa; phylum Chordata; class Mammalia; order Artiodactyla; family Cervidae; genus Cervus; species Cervus canadensis. Next base: position 70,752,399 of record NC_057419.1, on the reverse strand, counting down.
TGTTTCAGCCAGAAAAGGGCAAGTCACCATGTCTTTATATTTTCCTTCTTCCTCAGTCTCAGCACCCATTATAAACTGGAGGGCAGGGTAGAGATTATAATGTAAGGAGGGGAAACCCACGGTTGTGAAATAAATACAACCATTTTGGCCCCCCAATTCCTAGGGAAAAGCACCTATTTTACACTGTTCACCAGGAGTTTCCTTTAGATTGCATCATGGTTTTCTCTTCTTGTTTTCAAGTCCTAACAGAGGATGAGATGATGGATGGCATCACCAACTTGATGTACATGAGTTTGAGCAAGCTCCGGGAGTTGGTGATGGACAGGGAAGCCTGGCATGCTACAATCCATGGGGTTGCAAAGAGCCTGAGATGACTGAGCAACTGAACTGAACTGAACAATTAAATCATCCTTCTAAAGTAAATATTAATTTTCTATTACTGCTAGAACAGTTACCCCAACCTTAGTGATTTAAAATCATACTAACATTTCACAGTTGTGAAGGTCGGAAGTCTGGAGCAGATCTCACTAGGTTCAAATCAAGGTGTTGACATGGCTACATTCCTTTCTATAGGGTCTAGCAAGGATTGGTTTACTTGTGTCTGTCAGCTTTCAGAGGCAGCCCATGTTCCTTGGCTCATGACTCATGTCTTCCAAGCCAGCAATGGCCAGCTGACTCTTTCTCATGCTGCATCCCTCTCTCACTGACTCTCCTCCTTCCTTCTTCAAATAAGGATCCTTATAATTATATTGAGCTCACTCAGATAATTTAGGATAATTTCCCTCTTTTAAGGTCAGCCAACTTGTACCCACAAATCCATCCGCTACCTTGATCCATCCCTACCATGTAACATAATATATTCACAGGTTCAAGAGATTAGGACATGGACATCTTTAGACTCTACCTAAAGCAGCATCTTTCTGGAAGCCTCACCTTCTACTCAGAGAGACAGACCTCAATCTAGGGGCCACTTCCTCCCATTTGTGATTTTTTTTTTTTTTGATTGGAGTCCTTCATTCATTCAGTATGGCGTGGGAGTAGGCAGTGGCATTTCAGGAGGCTGAGAGATTGTTGCCATTCTGAGCTCTGCAGAGGTAGAGCTGGCAAGGGGCACTAGATTTGTGATCTTTGTCTCTTCAAGCCTAAGAGTACGCAGGGATCTCATTTATAAAAATTCCACCAGGAGGTTGTCATTTTCTTGGAATTTTTTGATAACTATTGGAATCATTGTCAGTTACATATTTGCACCCACTGGAAATTGAGTTCTCAAAACAGAGACTGCAAACAGCCAGCTATCAGATAAGGTACATTGTTTTAAAATAAAGGGGAATAAAGCAATACATATAAGACTACAAAGATATAGCAGATGGTGTAGGGCTAGTTCTGGACATAAGGCTAATTGGTAGGTATTTGACAACTGTGCTTCAAAACCAGGGAAACTGTTGTAGTCAGCCAGATCATAAGGAGAAAGGAAGCCTGGAAGAACATTGATGCTTGACTCTGCTTCCACAAAGAGTTGATTCTAAATTGGAGGATATACATCCCCAATGTTATTCAGTCCAACCCACTGGAGCCTGGGAAGACCATGTAAGCATTTCTGTATCCACATCTCCATTTTTAAAAAGAACTTGAGCTTTACTGATACATAAAATCCAAATTGACACTCTCATGATCGCTTGGTTTGTAGCTTGTGCTGTGCTATGCTTAGTCGCTCAGTCGTGTCCAACTCTTTGCGACTCCATGGACTGCAGCCCATGAGGCTCCTCTGTCCGTGGGGATTCTCCAGGCAAGAATACTGGAGTGGGTTGCCATTTCCTCCTCCTAGCCTTGGGGATTCTCCAGGCAAGAATAATGAAGTGGATTGCCATTCCCTCCTCCTTACTTACTTGTTTTAAGTAAGTTAACCCTCAAAACATGTAGTTTAAAAATAGTTAACTGTTTAAAGATTCCTGTAAGAAACTATGAGCTTCCCTGGTGGCTCAGATGGTAAAGAATTTGCCTGTAATGCAGGAGACCTGAGTTCAATCCCTGGATTGGGAAGAGCCCCCTGGAGAAGGGGATGGCAACCCACTCCAGTATTCTTGCCAGGAGAATCCCATGGACAGAGGAGCCTGGTGGGCTACAGTCCATGGGGTTGCAAAGAGTATGACATGACTGAGTGACTAACACTACTATAAAAAACTATGTATGAAGATAATACTAACAAGGTGAGCATGGATGAGTACCAAGCAAATAGAAGAAATGTTGTTTCTCTGACCTCCAGCACTCTCTGCATCAGTCACCAAAAATCCCAGTCGGGTCAGATCTGACTCATTCCATTTTGAGCAGAAATTATTTTTTGATTTGACATGAATATAGTAAATAAAAATGAATGTAATAAATAAAATTTACAAAAATTAAATCATTTTGCATTAATACTTATTTAATGTTTACTTATCTTATGTTTCCATTTCTGTTTAGTGCATATTTTGTTTGTAATATATTAGTAAATTAGTCCACCGTGTCTGTCTGTACTTTATAAATAAATATGTACATGTATTCTGAGGATGTGTTTTAACATTTGTTTTATGGATAAGTGTGCATTATCAAATTGTTTGTAGGCTACTGCTCTACAGAACAGCTGCTTTTGGAGGAGGGAAGTGAATACCCGCCCCCCAAAATGGTTCAACATGGAAGAAAGTTTCAAAGGTTATTAAAAGCAGCTTACACTAAGTTGTGAGTTTATCCAGGTCTGACACTGCCAGGAACCTGAGTCTTAAACTGACCTTTGGGTGGTACTTCTATCCTTTCAATAGGGTCCATGATGTATTCGATAAAGAAATAAGTCAGGACTGCCTTGACGGTCCAGTGGTTAAGACTTTACCTTCCAATGCAGGGGGTGTGGGTTCCATCCCTGGTGAGGAAACTAAGATCGATCCCACATGCCTTGTGGCCAACAAAACACAAAACATAAAACAGAAGCAATATGGTGAAAAATTCAATAAAGACTTTAAAAATGGTCCACATCAAAAAAAAAAAAATCTTAAACAAAAAGAGGTCCTAAAGCTCTCAATGAGATCCTTAAACTTTTAAATATCCTCTTTGCTTAGAAAATGAACTGCTGCTAAGGTTACAGCAAAATAAGTCTTTCCCTATTACTCTGATCCTTGAAGCATCTCAGAAATACATTCATTTGAACATTAAAATATCAATCAAACTTTCTACGAAGTGTATTTAATTGGCAACTTAGCTGCAGCTACCATACAATGAGTCCTTCTAATAATCACTAGTTCTTGTTTCTAGACACAGGGATCTTACATTCAGATATTTTATTGACTTAACAAAGTATGCAACTATATGCATTTTATATGAACTGACTAAAGAATTTCAGCTACAAAGTGCTCCATCCTATGATGGTTGATGATTTCATGGGTTAGGAGATTTTCATAACTCTGTTCCAACAAAACATAGAAACATCCTTTAGATTGCTGTCTTTAAGATCACAGAAGCTAAGAGATTTAAATTTCAAAGTGAATATTATCCATTTTCTATTCATTCTTAGCACTCCCAGGCAAGCTCTCTGATACCCTCATCATTTGTTTAATGTTTTTCATTCTTCCAGCTTCTTTGGGGATCAATTTCCGATCACAAAGGAGAGAAAACCTTTTTCCTTCCTCCCGCCCCAAGCTCACCTTCCCAGACAGGATTTTTATCTGCATTAAATAGATTCACTGACCCATTGACTAGCAACCTACCCATAGCGGCAGCTTCTGTGGTGCTCAGTGGAGCGTGGGAGGGGCTCATAATGCTTGATTAAAGCCATCAGGGAAGCCTGAGATCATTTTAAAGGATTCTGGGGCAGAATGGCCCTACAAGCCATTCTTGTAAGTCTGTCTCATTTTATTGCCATTAATACGATCCTCCAGCTCTCAGTCCTAACGCGGAGAATCATGGGAATTTGAACAGGGTCCACATGAAGAGTCGTACATCCTGTATTCTGGGATAGAAAGATAAACTCTTCTTCCCTGGTAAGATGCCCTGCCAGAGGTTCCTGCAGGGGTTTACCTCAGGTGGTATCACATCAGTACTTGCTTTAGAGATAATGTTTTGGATTGCACCAGACAGCTAAGTATTTGGTCAGATAATCTCACAGGAATGATAACAGCTGACCTGAACATTGAGGCAGTTCTTCCACATTCTCACACTTCATCCTCACAGATCAGAGAAACCCAGTTAGGTAGTATTCATAGATCAGGAAGGAAATTTCTGAGAGATTAATTGGTGTGCTGAAGGGCATATAGTAAAATGCCAGGCCCATACTCCAAATTCCTTTCTAGTTCTTCTACATTATGCTACCCATTCTGAAGGGATTATTAGGTTGATCATGCTAATGTTATTAATTCTGCCCAAATGGTGGATAACAGACAGATCATACATTTAGGATATTGGCACTTATGTCAATTTTATTACCATTGATAGCTGAAAATATTCCAAAAGTTTTTATCCTAATAGCTTTGGAAAACATAACTTTTCCTTATATATCATTTCTTTGGTATTTTTCCTGTTAAGTATTTCCCACCTTTGTCTATGACAATCCTTACGATTGATTCTCTCTACTGAAGTTGTTAACTCTCTCTTAAGCAGTAGTCACCATGGAAACACTTGTGCTACATGTCATGCTTCTTTAAAAGTAATTACTCACAAGATGCAATCAATATATGAAGTGTATTTATTTGAATATTTAATTGTTAAAGTCACATGCTGTGCTTGCTGTTAAGTCATCCCCTCATACCTCTGTGGTCATAGCTACATAAGATGCCAACCTTTCTTGCATCCTGGTATTAAAAATGACATGTTGCAAATTTAGAGCACCTTCCTCTGAGCTAGTTGTAAATATTCATTCCATGGTAAAATCTTTTCAGCCAGTTGGTATGCACCATGCATCAAATTATACCCCTTGTCCCAGTTCACATAACACATTAAACATCTAATGTGATATAGTAAGTGCTTTCTCCTTTGGAGGTCTGATATAACCTCAGAATTTACTCTTTCACCTGTATAAATTAACTTTTTAAAATTAATTTTTACTGGAGCATAGATACTTTACAATATTATGTTAGTTTCTGCTGTATAGCAAAGTGAATCAACTGTACATATACATATATCTCCTCTTACTTGGATGCCCTTCCCATTTATCACCTGTATAGATTTACTCTTAAATCAGATTCTATGGCCAAGACAAGTGTCCTGAACTTTAGTTCATCATCTCTAGTTTCCTAGGAGAAGTAGCCAACTAGATGTCCCACTGTCCCCTCCAACTCAACTGGTCTAAAATCAAAATTGTCACCTTTCCCCCAAAGTTAAAGTTCTCTCAAAACTTCCTTATTTCAGTATTCAATCTGATCATTCTCTTAGTTACTCAGACTTGAACTTTTGTCAGGCTGTAGTCTCTTTTGCTCTTTTTCTCTCATGTCCTATGTCTTATAAATTATTCTGAGCTTATAACAGCCTTTCCATTTCCATTGCCTCCCTCTTTACCTTGCTGGGACAACACTATAGTGCCTTCACCAGTCCCCCTTCCCCTCCTTCTATCTGCCTTCCAAACTACTCAATGGTTATGTCAAAATCAACATTTCGCCTATGTCCTTCATCTCCCCCAAACCACCACTCCAACATCTACATCACTCCCCAACATGAAGAGAGCTGATAGAGATAATGTGAAGAAAGGAAAAGAGACATTCTTTTTTATGTAGACCATTTTTAAGGTCTTTATTGAATTTGTTACAATGCTGCTTCTGTTTTATGTTTTGACTTTTTAGCTGTGAGGTATGTGGGATCTTAGCTCCCTGACCACCCCCTGCATTGGAAGGCAAAGTCTTAACCACTGGACCACCAGGGAAGTCCCCCCAAAAAGACATGCTCTAAACATTAGCCTTCTTATATCTATGTTATGTCATTACTGAATCAGCTTTTGCTTGAAATAAGAAAGCAAAGATTTATATATTAGTTTAATTTATAAAATTTGACAATTTCAAACAATTCATTTACATCATTTTGATTTTTCTTCTGGAGTCTGGATAGTTTTCCAAAAGCAAAACTAACATTCTATGTTTTTCCGTAGAGGATACTTTCTGGTAATGTTCAGGTCAACAATTATTAGAAAAATTTTAATTTGGGACTTTTGAAAGATCCAACTAGTGTCAGTTCAGCCAACAGCCTGCTTGAGGACACAGCTAGCCTTATGCCCATCATTTTAAGCAATGATTGGTAGGCTTATTTAAATATGTTTTTCCTCCAGCTGTTACAAAAATGAAGCAGAGACCTAGGCTCTAGCATGTTAATCTTACAAGTGTAGGATTCTTAACTGAGACTGACTCTGAAAGCTTCCCACATCTTTGGGACATTTTTGCAGTCAGAAGTCCAAGAAAAAAATTCCATGTCTCTTTGCTGACCACATACAAGCTTTTAATTAGCACAATTTTGTTGCATTTCAGCCGTCTCACAAAACAGCATTTCTGTTCTGAAATCATTTTGTCTTTCCCAGAGAGACTGATAGAGGAAACAGTTTTCTGAGTTCATATCCTGGTGCTTGCATATTATTAGGAAGCTGGTAGGAAAAAATATTCTCATACAAGAGCTATAAACATTTGGGAAAGAGGAAAATCATGTGTATACTAAGATGAAATGGTGCCTTCGACACTTCTGATGCTTTTAAGCCTAAAGTATAATGAAAAGTCGGGTAAATGAATTTGTAGTGACTATAGAAAATGAAACAGGAATATAGGTGAAAAAGTATTGAATTTCTTTTCAGGTCATTTACTTTTAGACTCTTTTTTTAAACTTTTAATTTTGTATTGAGGTCTAGCCAATTAACAATGTTGTGATAGTTCAGATGAACAGTGAAAGGACTCAGCCATATATATGCATGTATCCATTCTTCCACAAACTCCCCTCCCATCCAGACTGCCACATGGCACTGAGCACAGTTCCCTGTGCTATACAATAGTTCCTTGTTGGTTATCCATTTTAAATATAGCAGTGTGTACATGTCCATCCCAAACTCCCTAACTATCCCCTCCCCTCATCACAGACTTAGAGAATTAACTTACTTTTAGACTCTTAAAGAACATATTAGTTACTAGAATTGGTGGCCAAACTATGCAGCAAATGGAGCTAAGGTCAGAGTTAAATTCTATTTGGACCTGAAGAAAAACTTGGCTATGGCCATAGTTGGCGCTCCTAAGACCAATTCACCAACTCTGCTGTGTTACAAAGTATACAAAGAAAAGAAAAGACTGATTTTTTTTAAAGCCTTAAATATCAAAACACATGTCTTACAGTGGTTAGGTTTATTGCAACAACTTCTATGAAACAAAGCAGAATGGAAAAAAAAATCAAAATCATACCTTGAACCAATGAAACATACAGATTGGTATTGCCACCAGAAGTCATCTTCACAAAATACCCATCATTTTTAGTTTGTTGATGATCAGTAATCATAAACATTGCCATCACATTTAGAATATGAATATTCAGTCTGAGTTAGTAATACATAAAATCACTCTGTATCTTTCAAATATTTTTTTCTGGATTTACCAAGAGGAGAGGTTGTGGCATGGAGAAAGACCAGAGATCTTAAAGAATCTCAGATTTAGGGTCCAGTTCTGCCCTTTCTTAGCTGTGTGACCTTGATCACATCAACTAACCTCTCTGAACCCTATCCCTTTACCTGAAAGTGGAAAATTAATATTTTATAAATGGTCATTTTATATAGACATATATATGGGACATATATAGAATATATATGACATGTATAAATTATACATATGCAATATAATACTGAAATAGGCTACTTACATATTCTATGTTAATATACTATATTAATATACATACATGTATGTTAAATATATATTATGTAATATTATTATATATGTGCATGCATGCTAAGTTGCTTCAGCCATGTCCAACTCTGCAACCTCATGGACTGTAGCCCACCAGGCTCCTCTGTCCATGGGATTTCCCAGGCAAGGGTACTGGAGTGGATTGTCATGCCCTCTTCCTGGGGATCTTTCCAACTCTGAGATGGAACCTGCATCTCTTACATCTCCTGCATTGGCAGGTGAGTTCTTTACCACTGGAGACACCTGGGAAGTTCCAATATTATATATATATTAATACAATTGCAGTATTCTCCTGTAACCACATACAGATGGCAAAGCATGTATGTATATAATATGCTAAGTCACTTCAGTCATGTCCGACTCTTTGTGACCCTATGGACTTGTAGCCTTCCAGGCTCCTCTGTCCATGGGATTCTCCAGGCAAGAATACTGGAGTGGATTGCCATTTCCTACTCCAATATATAATATATGTACATGCATATATATGTAAATCTGTACATAACTATGTAATGTGTGTAAGAAGAAACTCATTAATTATTATGTACATTAAGAACTTTACAGTCAAAAGCTTTTAAGTCAATGTTATTAGACTATAGGCAAATTTAATGCAGCTGACTTATAAAATCATTTACTTTAGAAGAAGCTATTAATAAGATGATCTGTTTTCAACATTGTTTTCAATACCTGGCTTGACTTTTATGCTATTTTATTAGGTAAGCATTAATTTTCCACTGAAACAGATTGCAGTCAAGCACATGCATAGACATAGTGCAGTGAGGAAAATGGAGCCAGTGGTAAAGTTCTTTTTCTGGAAGGTAATACAGCTTTTCTTATTACTGCAAGTGCATGAATGAACAAACAACATTGTAAGCACAGGCTTTCCATACATTCTCTCACCAAACAGCCCCATCACTTCCTCAGTACTTTTTTCTGTTCAGCGTTATTGATTTTTCCAACAATTGAGCTTGTTTGCAATAAGCTGAACCAGAGCATAACCTTCCATTAATTAGAAAAAAAATGTATGGATGTTAACTTGAGGAAGCAGTAGCACTCCTTGTGAGTTTTATAGTGCACACTCACAGTTTGTCTGATTGCTATTGTTTTTTGTTTTTTCCCTTGCGACAGTGTTGTTAAGTGTGATTCAAAACAAGTCTGAAAACCTTTTAAATAGTTTGTGCTCATTCCAGAGAGAAAATGACCTACCAAGTTCAGCTCTGAATAGATGTGAAACTAGCATCTTAGAATACAAATCTGTGCCATTACCCCACATACTTCTAAGTCTTTTCATCAGTTACAATCGTTTTTACACTCTAGTCTACATTGAAAACAAACATCTTAATTGCCTTCTTTGTTTTAACTACAAAATTTTGCAAGTATTCCTCGATTCATATTTATATTCCCTTGATAATTATCACTAAGAAATCATACTGAAGTAAGAAGCTAGGTTGATATGTGATTTGCTGTTGAGTTTTTCACCATTTTGGGTCTGGTTGATTGAATTAGCCAATGCAGATTTCTTAAAGTCAGCAAAGCTTAATCATGTAAGCAATTTAATTACATAATAAATAAAAGTCACTTTACCTCAGCATATTCACAGTGATCTATTTTTTGCTGCACAGTGATTAAAAATGACTCGTTTTTCTTAAATTTGGAAATCTGACAGTATTACTTGAATGAAACAATTTATAGTAGAAATAAATTGAAAATGAGGACAAGAAGGGTCATTGAGGTGCAACCAGATGAAGGTAAAATGCAGCTCGGAGTTATTGACCAGAAATCAAGGTGCCTATACAAATAAGACTCAGAAGTTCTTAGGGAAATCTCCAATAGGAAAAAGAAGGCACAAATTATCCCATTTGCATTACCATGAGATGTCATTCTATTTCTTTAATGTAACGGGTAAAGAATCTGCCTACAATGCAAAACATGTAGGAGATGCAAGTTCAATCCCTGGTTTGGGAAGATGCCCCTGGAGGAAGAAATGGCAACCCACCCAGTATTCTTGCCTGAAAAATCTCATGGACGGGGTCACAAAGAGTCAGACATGACTGAGCAACTAAACAGAACAGAAGAGCATCATAACTCCTCCATTTATATGAAGGAGACTAAACAGGTAATGGTCTTGAAAACCATCTCCTTTTGAAAACCTTAGTAGCATAAAGTAGGTATTTGGTGATGCGTTCTTGCCTGAACAAAACTCCTCATGATCAATAGGGCACTGTTGCTGACTTTAAAAGAAAAAATGCACAACGTGAGAGTCGCGACTTAAGTTTTATTTGGAGCAAAGTGAGGACTGTGGCCCGGGAGACAGCACCTCAGATAGCTCTGAGAAACCGCTCTCAAGAGGTAGAGGAGAAGGACAATATACATGTGATTTTGGTGAAGGGGGAGTACATTCAATGAAGCACATAGTTTTTTACAGAAGACTGCTGCTAGTCACAAGGAACAGACTTCACCATGAAGGAATTTAGTGCTTTTCTAGATCTGAGGAGATGCAAGAATTGGGCTCATAAAATCAGCTCCGGAAAATATCTAACTCTCTGAAGACCTGTTCTGCCAGCTTTCCCCAAGCACAGAGTGCCCCATTCCTGATCTCCACCCTGCTGATTTGTAGTTGATGCTGTCATTAAACAACAAAATGCTGAATGCTAAGAATAAGTTAATTCCCCTAAGTTCCATTCCCTCATTCTCTGAAGATCATTCTCATAAATGGGATTCCACGTGTGATGCCTGAGAGCAAGCATATTATTGGTTGGACTATCAGTGGCTCTGTGAGCATGAGTAGCAGGGGAAAAATGATCCTTCCAGGTCTTCTCTGAGTTTCCAATAGCTTTGGTCCTCACTAGTGTTACTACAGGGACATACTTAAGTTGACTGCTGATGAGGAGTATAAATCCTATTAATATTTAAAATATATGCACAAAGTGAAGGTCTCTGCCATGCCAAGACAGGTTTTGGTCACCATCAGTTGCTTCAGTTACTTTAGTTATCAAGGAGTAAATCTACCATATTCCTCATGATTTCTACCTATTGATACCTGAGCATTACTAAGAAGCACATTATTTGGGAACATCAAAAGTCAATCCCTAGTCTATATTTTATGTCAAATTAGCACAAAGGACAAACATACTTCTTGATTTACTTTTCTTCTCTTTACAATGTGAGTTTCCTACATAAAAAATAATGGTAGCATATTTTGGCACTTGTGGAACCAACTAGCAATATGTAAATTTCCAAATAGCATATTGTTAAAATGCTTAAATGCTTCTATTCTTCAAATCCTAATAAATTTCTAAGAAATTATGGTAACACATTTTTGAGGAATTTTTGCTCAGCACAGAGAACTGTGAAATATTAATACTTTAGGAAAACATATCACTTAGAGAAATAATTTTATTATAGGAAAAGAAGTTAAAAATTTGATAATAAGCACAATTTAATGAATAATTTTCTGTGGTGAGTCATCACTTCTTTGTAATAAAAAGAATTTTTCTCTCTATGTATGCACAGAGCAAGTTTCTGCTAAAAGAATCCAAAACTTGGGAGGAAAAGCTAAGGGATTACCAAAAACCATTTCTAGCATCTTTCAAGTGTTATATGATATTTGATAATATATTAAATGCCTTTGTGAAATATTTAATAAAAGAGAGTGCAGGAGAAAGGTTATTAATCATGGCATTACTTTTTAAATTAAACAACAGTATGCCATTAGGTTGGTTTTGTTCACTGATATAGTGAAAGCATCATAACATGGCATGGGACATAATAAGACCTCAATAAATAATTTTTGAAAAAGCTATCTGATTAGTCTCCATACACAAAGGCTGAAGTGAATTGATGGATAAAAGCTACTGGATAATCAAGCACATAATGCTGGCCTTAATTATGTTCAAACATAATTCAAAGGGGCTGTTCCAGAGTTCAAAGGGGATGCCGGGACTGAAACATCTTTATGCTTTGGCCACTGGGCTACTTGGGTGGACATGGGCTGTTTACTCTTACTCCACTGTGGATTTTTGGAGCAGAGACAGTCTAATTAGATATGGACCAGATACTACAAATATATGGTGAGTGCCAATGTTTGATAGAGTGATAATGTTTCATACCAATTAACAGTAAATTTCAAATACCATGTCAGTAAAATTTAAAGTACCATTATCCCATTGGCTTGTCCATGAAGGCAATAATGTATATTTATTTCTTTACCTAGAGAGTTCTTATTGAATAACTGAGCTTTCTATCACTTATCTCCTTTGCGCACTGTGCCAGCTCATTAGGAATATTCCACAAAATAACAATGGAGTCACTGTTAAATGACTTCAACACAAATTCTGTGTAAAAAGATCTGGTAAACAATCTCTCTTCATGGGGTTTAAATTGTCTTTTAGGAACTGGAAACTAATGGATAAAATGTACAGGAACACTTTGGTTTTCTAAATAATTTCTCCATCACTTCTAATTTTTTAAAAAAGGGGAAATGATGGCTTTAAGAAAGTAAAATAATGAATTAATTCTCAAGCCATTGTGTATGGTATAGGAGACCCTTAAAGGATAAATGTGTCTAGGTATCTTATTGTGACTATTTATCTCCATATTTGACTTCACTGGCAAATGCGACACCTTAAAAAAGAAATCAGGCCATTTCAGAATTTATTGCTAAAGAGCTTGCTTTTTTCTCCCAGTCTTAAGAGACTTCATGAATATTTTAATGTCAGAGTTCACAATTTAACATATCAAGACTTGATTACTAAAGACTGATAATCCTTGTCTGTGCTACCTCCCCGATTTCATTACTGTCATGCACTCTTGGGACACTTCTAAAGCCAGAATCAACAACTGTAATAGAGTGTGGAGGACTAGATGCCTTTAGTTTCACTGCTCATAATATCAAGTACGTTTCAGAGTATTTGTTGAATAGGAGCGTGAAAGTATCCTTCATGAAAGTATCCTTTCATGATATCCTTCGTGAAGTATCCTCCAAACTTCATGAAAGTATCCTTTTTCTTTTATTTTTCTTTAAATGATATTGTTCATGGCTACTAATATAATGAACAGATCATTCAGTAAGTAAACACATTTGATTACCAAATATATTCCAGGCTCCAAAAAACTTTCTGGGCAAACACAGTAGAATTTAAATCTCACAAGAGGGCCAGACATGAACATATCTAACTATGATCCAATAAAATATACAATAATAGAACTATGCAATTAGTGCATTGGAACAGTTGATGATGCCATTAATTTTCCTTTGGGAAGTAATAAATATAACAGCTAATATTAACTGAGTGATTACTGTGGGTCACATTCTCTTTTAAGTGCTTTATATACGCTACCAGAAGTAAGAATGAATGGATATTATCTCCATATTTTTAGATCATAAATGATGATGCATTTTGCCCAAGGCCATAAAGCTAATAAACAGTGTGGCTTGGATTTGAACTCAGGAAATGTGGGTCCAAAGCCAAGACTCTTGATTCCCAAACCACGCTGCCTCTCTGTTTTCTTTTGAAGTCACAAGGGAAATGGTCAGAGACAAGTTCATATTTGAGTTAAAAGCCAAAATAGAATGATGGGTGTGTGTGCTCAGTCATGTCCGACTCTTTGCAGCCCCATGGACTGTAGCCTGCCAGGCTCCTCTGTCCATGGGATTTCCCAGGCAAAACTACTGGAGTTGGTTGCCACTTCCTTCTCCAGGGGATCTTCCCAACCCAGGGGTTGAACCTGTGTCTCCTGATCTTTTGCATTGGCAGGTGAATTCTTTACCACTGGGCCACCTGGGAAGCCCCATAGAATGATGAATTTATCAGTTAGAGAAGGTAAAGAGAATTTTTGCTGCTGCTGCTGCTGCTAAGTCACTTCAGTCGTGTCCGACTCTGTGCGACCCCATAGACGGCAGCCCACCAGGCTCCCCCATCTCTGGGAATCTCCAGGCAAGAATACTGGAGTGGGTCACAAGAGAATTTTTAGCAAAGGAAATATAATGAGCAAGATCAGGAAGAAATGAGAGAGATGAGATACAGGTAGAAAATTACCCAAAGTCTGAGTTGCTCTTTTGGAGGGCACCATTGGAGACAGTGAGGGGAATGAGATGATAAAGGTAGCAGCCTTGAGTTGGAGTGGCCTGGTAGTCCATGAAATAGGATTTGGCCTTGTTCTGTGGGATCCCCTAGGAGATATTATTATACTTACTCTAAAGATTATACCGACTTCTGAACCAGGTCCAAGTACAATTTAAGCTGTCAATGAAAATTACAGGCTTTAACTTTTGTCACCATTTTTAAAGTGCAGTACGGTATTGAATCAATCAGCTACATTCTGTAGACAAAAGAAAACATTTTACTCTAAATAGTCTTAAGCTATTTGAATAATGAATGGTCTAAATGTATTCCTTTCACATAATTTATATAAACTCTCTTTGAAATGAGGTATTAAGTAATTTTAGGTTAAAAATTTCAATACTTTAAAAAATGTTCTTGCTGAAACCCCATGTCATATGTGTAGTATGTAATCTTTTGTATTGGAGATGCCCATGATAAAGGAAAACAAACAAGATATCATAACCACCACTACCATCCCCACCAACAAGAAAATCTGACTTGGCTTAAGACTTTCTGTAGCTTTTAAATAGCTAGATTTTGTTTAAAACATCCAGTAGAATGTATAGAAGGCAATGTTAACCCACTCCAGCACTCTTGCCTGGAAAATCCCATGGACGGAAGAGCCTGGTAGGCTGCAGTCCATGGGGTCTCTAAGAGTTGGACACAACTGAGCAACTTCACTTTCACTTTTCACTTTCATGCATTGGAGAAGGAAATGGCAACCCACTCCAGTGTTCTTGCCTGGAGAATCCCAGGGATGGGGGAGCCTGGTGGGCTGCTCTCTAAGGGGTCGCACAGAGTCAGACACGACTGAAGTGACTTAGCAGCAGCAGCAGTAGCAGAATATGTAGAAAGTGTGGTGGTAAACAGAAAACACCATCAGCCAATATGAAGTTAGAAGATTCCCTGTAGGGACCAAGACATTCTCATGTTCCAGTCTCTTGGAAGCTTATTGATCATGAGCAGTGCTCCACCTAATTCCCTCATCATCCATATGGCAGTATGTGCAATCCCCCTGTCTCCAAAGCTGCAGGTCTTCTGTCCTCATGCTTATGGCCAGATATCCTATAGTGTGGCTTGTTCTCTTGATTTGGGAATCTTGGGCTTTCTACTTTCTGTCCTTCACTTTGTTTGGTTTTGTTTAGTTTGGGGGGAACTGCATCTTTTCTTGAGCACATCCGGAATCTTGTCAGAGAAGCAATCAGTGCATTCTTCCCTCGTGGCGCTTCAGTGTTCCATCCCCTCACTCTGATTGAAGCATCCTTTCTCCAGGGAAGTGTTAAGAAACAACAAAAAGCCTCCTTTAAGTGTCATTTTCCTTTCAGAATTCTCTTTTTATTCTCAGAAAACTTGTAGCTACTCTCCATCCAAGGTGAAAAACCTCTTATCCACATTTCTATTTTAAGAAAAGCTGGGTAACTTAAGAATATGACACATAAGAAGCAGATGGACAAGCTGTTAGAGGTAATGTGTTTTTCCTATTTGCATCCTATGTCCCATTCCCCACTTTTTTTTTTTTTTTTTCAGAAAGCAAGTCCATGGCTTTGAACTCAGATGCTTAAGAAACAAATAATTGAGTATAATTAATAATAATAATAGATTGTATCTCAAAATACATTTGAATTTTATGTGTTAACACACAGATGGCTATAGTGCAATTTTGAGGAAAATTAACATTATCAATATTTAGTCATTATAAACAATTGCCAGTGGTCACACTAAGAGGTAAAAGATTATGAGCTTCATAAAGGATCCATTGTTTTGAACTATTAAAGGATGGTACCATATTTTACTAGGTCACCTGTCTTTCTCTCATTAGATATTAATATATCTATATCTGTAATGAAAGGTGACACTTAGAATTCATTGCGGATAATTGAAGTTTGTTTTTGTAAACCATTTAATTTCTTTTTTAACCAAACAGAATCTTTTAAAAAGTATTCCTATAATTATATTGCCCTAACATGTTTTCAGTCTGATATGTGTCATTTTTCATGAGGAAGAGAGATCGAATTGGAGCCACACACTAGCTTATCTAGTAAGCCATGAAATTGAAGCATATGTGCATGCCATTCATCTCATGGGACTCAGTGGAAAAAAGGATGACAAAACTATCCAGAATAAGTTACTGAGCATGATAGATATGCTTAGAGTCAGTTCTCAAACTCTGACTTTGGATCAGTAGAAGTCCACTGTTGGTTGAAAGCTGTACATGGAGAAGTAAAGTAAGTAAACTCAACTCTTGTCTCTGCTTATTGCTATATGCAAAGTCAAGCCCTTCCTTCATTCTGGAAATCATAGTTTTATACATGTGTATATATATATTTTAAGAAATATAACACGGATATGTAGATTATATCAGAGTGAGAATTGAAAGCTAGATTCTAGTTAATATTTTGAGAAATATTAACTAAAAACCTACTATTTGGTCACAAACTATTGATACACGTATAATCAAATTGGACGTAATCCCTTCTCAAGTATTCAGTGTACAATGGAGATTGAAAGTGTTAATCATTCAGTCGTGTCCGACTCTTTGTCACCCTGTGGACTATAGCCCTCCAGGCTTCTCTGTCCATGGAATGCTCCAGGCAAGAAGACTGAAGTTCATAGTCATTCCCTTCTCCAGGGGACCTTCCTGACATAGGGATCGAGCACAGGTCTTCTGCATTGCAGGCAGGTTCTTTACCGTCAGAGCTACCAAGGAAGACCCACAATAGAGGTTGGCTTTAAATAAATTATCATGCACTCACCAAAATAAATAGATGATTATCATTATTGAATCTCTGATGTTCTTGCAAAAACAATTTGGATAAAAATTGTAAGAATAGGGACTTCCCTGGCGGTTCAGTGGTTAAGACTTCACTTTCCAATGCACAGGGTGCAAGTTCAATCCCTGAACTGGGAGCTGAGATTCAGTCCCTGAACTGGGAGCTAAGACTCCACATGCCTCAAAGCCAAAAAAAAAAAAAAAAACAGAACATAAAAGCAGAAGGAATATTGTAACAAATTCAGCAAAGATTTTAGAAATGATCTACATAAAAAAATCTTTAAAAAATGCAGAAAGCTATAAAGATAAATATGTTTCAGAATATGGTACGGTATTCACCCCCTAAAATGAAATCTGCCATAATTACTGAGGATGAAAGTCTATTTTTAAATAACATAAAATAATATGTGTTTTGAGATAAATATGAAACTTTTTAACAAGTGATTTTATTTTTGATGGTGTAATTTCAAAAATATGGAAAAATGTGAATCTGAACCTATGTATGTAAACTTGTTCCATATACCAAAAATATTTTTGAATGCTTTTATTTTAAATAAGTATTATAGGATTTGGATATAAAAAATATTATGATATTAAGATTTTCTAATTATTAGGGTTACTGAGGGAAATAATCAAATCTATTCCTCTAATTAAGTAAGATTCTCATTCACTAGGACTCATTCCTTTGGAAATAATTGAAGTTAAGGGGGTGGATGTTAATGTTTTCTTCAACCCTTCTCTAATTTTGGCTCTATGGTTCCTTCACACTTTATTTTTTTATACATTTATTTATTTTAATTGGAGGCTAATTGCAGTATTGTAGTGGTTTTGCCATACATTGACATGAATCCACCACAGGTGTACATGTGTTCCCCATCCTGAACCCCCCCTCGCACCTCACTCCCCATCCTATCCCTCTGGGTCCTCCCAGTGCACCGGCTCTGAGCACCCTGTCTCATGCATCGAACCCAGACTGGCGATCCATTTAACATATGATAATACACTTTAGTTTGTTTTACATCTTCAGGTATTTTACAGTAATTGCAATCTCTCCACCAACTGGTTTAGAAATAATACAGGGGACAGATAATAAAGGTAACCGTCATTGATACTATCTTTTGTCTAAGAGAAAAAGAACTGAAAATCAAGCAGCTTTACAGAGTGACCTCGTACCAATCAGTAAATGTACTCAATGAAATCTATAACAGATGTAATATATTTTACCTTAGCATCCTTAATCTAGTGCCTATATGGTTGGGGCTTCATAAAACGAGATGTTATAAAGAGAGGGATACCCTAAAAGAGAAAGTAAATTAAAATATGTACTTTGTGACATAGTTGAACAGATGGACAGTTAACTTACAATCAGGTGATTTTAGATAAAATGCCAATCTGCCGAAAACATGGTAATCATTTAAAAACAAGTGGTAAGTAAAATCATGGAAATCACAAAAGTTATTTTATTTATCAGTCACGAACACATAGAATAATTTGATACCATTAATACTTCATTCAAGCAGGTGTTTCTCAGAGGCACACACTTCACTGTTTATTTGTCATCACTCCTAATAAACATGTACTTGAGTTTATGTCATCTGAAAATAATTGGCATGCCCTACGGAGACATGGAAAACTGATGTAGTCTTACGCCTACCCAACATTTAATGACCTTAATCTATCTCAATGACTTGCCTTTCTATTCAAATAACCAGTTTGGGATGTAATTTACTAAAATCAACTTTTGTAGTATTATTTCAACAAAGGACAGCCTTTTGTGTGACAAGCTATAATATTTAGCTATTGAAAGGCCTACCATATTTCTCTCCCACTGAGAACTATTTGTTATCTAATGTCACTTATAGACTGCATGTAAATCAAATTATTATTTCCGGCTCTGCATGGTGCAATACTGATTAAAAACTTGTCAAGCTATCAGAAGAATAAGGCCATTTCCCAGCATGGAATGATGTTATTTATTCTAGGCCCAATGATTGGTACCAGAACCAATGCCTAATAATAATATCTATGACTGAGGGGAGAAAATCATTTAAAATGATCACTCTTATCACAATCCTAAGGCATTTGAAATTTTGACAATGCTGAAATAATTGCATAGCTTTGAGGAAATGTACAAGAAGGTAGGTAAACTCTCATTGAACTCACTGAAGTCAGCAAAAACATTGCAGTTCTCATCACTTAAGGCTTCACAAAAATAATTAACACTGTTGGCCACTGTCCTCTTGACATGCTCCTGTCTCCCACACTCCCTCAAGTTCTCCAGCTTTTTCTCTATTACTTCTCAATCTCCCTGGCTGGTCCTCTGTATTCTGTTCCTCTATTAAATGTTATTCCATGATTTGTCTTGTGTTCTCTTCTTTTTTCATTTAATTGCTTCCCCTGAAAATTGTATGTCTTCATGCGTGTTCACTGCTACCCAGATATTCTCCAAGCATGATCTCTTTCTTGACCTCCAGGCCCATACATTCCATGAGACATCTCCCACAGATAACTGAAATTCAACCTGTGTAATTTCATTATCTTCCACCCTAAACTGGCTTTTCCTAATCTGTGGCTCCAGAATTCACGCAGTCATGTGGCAAAATTCCCAAGAATCACCCTAGACCATGTTGTCCTCACTCACATTCCTGCTCATTAAAACCTGCTGAGTCAACCTCTTAAACACTCCTCAACCCTATTCAGTGTCTTCCCTCCCCACTGCTCATGTTTGTGCTCCCCTCATCACTGTCCCAAAAGGCTACCTGCCTGCATGCTTTCACATTTCTATTCCTGGCATCCAGAGAGTGGCCCCTCCCTAACCTGAACTAATTATGTGATTTCCAGCCCTTCAATTATGCCACACTGCCTCAGGTCCATGCTCATCGGCATGGCATAAGTGGCCTTTGTGGTTACAGCTTGGTTTGCCTTTCCAGACTCAGCCCTTAGCCTGAACACCTTTATGCTCTAAGTTTCAACAAGTGTAACAGAGTACTGGGGCATAGAAAGATGTTCCACACTGCATCTCTCTCTCTCTCTCTCTCTCTATTGTGTGTTTTTCACAGTTCTTTCTCCTTATAAAGTCTACTGTATTAGTTATCTATTGTTATACCAAATATTGCCATAAACTTGGACTTAAAACACACATTTGTTATCTCACAATTCCTGTAGATTAGGAATCCAGGGGAAATCCTGTGGGTCCTCTACTTCAAGATGTCTTAAAAGCTATAATCAAGATGTCAGGACTAGGATCCCAGCTGGAGGCTCAGCTGAGGAAGGATCTATTTCCACGTTCATTCAGTAGTTCTAATAGTCTAATTCCTTGAGGTTCAAATTCCACCTGGCTGTCGCCTGGAGACTTTTCCTTGGTTCCTCGCTTCATAGACTTGCTCATAGGCCACTCCTTTACAAATAGGGCAGCTGTCCCATCAAAGCCAACAGGACAAGAGTCAGAATCTACTGTGACCTTATCATCAGGGGACATCACGTCACCTTGCTATATTGGGTAGAGGCAAGTCAGTAGGCTCAGCCCCCACTGGAGGTGAGGAGATTACACAAAGATACAAATACCAGGAAGTGGGGTTATTGGGAGCCATTTCAGACGCTGCCTGCCACATCCTCCAACCCGAACTTCCTTCACCCATGTCTGCCTCACAAGACTTGTGCAATTTTTGAAGACTCATCTCAATTATCAATACATCAATTCATCACTGAAGATTTCCCCAACCAATCCACTCCAAAGTTGATTACTCTCTCTCTCTTTTTCTTAACTCCCACTGTACACCTAACATTATTTTCAAATTATTTGTTCAGCTTGCTTTTCTTTCATCAGGACCTGGAGAGCAGAATGGGAGTTTACTTTTCCTTTGTCTGGTAGGCTGTCATCATTCCAAAAGAAAGTACTCATTAAATGTAAAATAATAAATGTTTAAAAATAAATGATACTGTAAATAGTATGCATTAATACATGGAATTATCTGGAAACATAGTATCCCCAGAGGGATACTAACATCAAATAATCTAAGGTCTGAGCATTGCATTTACTTTAGCTAAGGTACAAAAGGCAATCTTCTTTAAGTCACATCACAAAGTGACAGATTTATCTCTGTTATTTTTAAGTTCCTTCAAATGAAAGACTAAAATGAAATGCCATGTGGCTAATATGAAGGAAGGATTAAGAGCATCAGTTCAGTTCAGTCGTTCAGTCGTGTCTGACTCTTTGTGACCCCATGGACTGCAGCACGCCAGGCTTCCCTATCCATCACCAACTCCTGGAGCTTGCTCAAACTCATGTCCATCGAGTTGGTGTTAGCATCAAACCATAAGATGGAAACACAAGTCTTCCACATACTATCTATGTAGTCTTTGGCAAATTATTTAACCTCCTGTGCCTTGGCTTACTCATCTACAAAATGGGAACAGTAATCACACCTACATCATAGGGCTGTTGCAAAAATATTAAATAAAATGATTCATAGAAAGCAATTAAAATAAACCTGTTTATATTGGACTCTCAGTGAATATCAGTCATTATTATTTCCTACTATGGAAATAATAACATGGAAAGATGTCCATGACATGAAAAAAGAAAAAAAAAAGAACGGCAACTTGGAGAACTATATGTAGAACCTCTATTACCTTTTGCAAAAAAAAAATACATATACTTAGTTCATCTGTATGTTTATATGTTGGGAAAATTTGGAATTATACACATCAGGCTTTTAACAGTGATTATTTCCAGAGATTGGGGAAGCGGGAAAGGATGGAGGTATTACCTTTATTTGTTATTTTGCAGACATTTGTATTGCTTGAGATGTTACTGAGTTGACCCAAAAGTTTGTTAGGGTTTTTCCCTACCATCTTATAGAAAAATCGAAAGAACTTCTGGGCCAACCCAATAAATAAGCACATGTTGCTTTTATAACTTGTTAAGAGTGGTAGAGAATCCATCTGCCAATGCAAGAGACTCAGCTTTGATCTCTGGGTTGAGAAGATCTTCTGGAAAAGGAAATAGTAACCCACTCCAATATTCTTGCCTGGGAAATCCCATGGATAGAGGAGCCTGTTTGGCTACAGTCCATATGGTCGCCAAAGAGTCAGACACGACTTAGTGACGGAGCATGCACACGAGGGCTGCGTTATTTCTTCTAAAATAACATTTTAAGCTCCTAACCCTCAGTCCTTCAAAAATGTGACCTTATTTGGAAATAGGGTCATTGCAGATGTAATCATGAGGTTACATTGGAGTAGAATGGGCCTTTAATCTGCTAAGACTGTTGTCCTTTTAAGAAGAGAAAAGAAACACAGACACACAGAGAGAATGCTGTGTGATGATGGAGACAGAAATTGGGTTTATGCAGGTACCAGTCAAGGAATGCCAAGAACTGCTGGTGAAACACCAAATGCTAGGAAGACGTGAGGAAGGACTTCCCTATTTGATGGTAAAGAGGTGATTGTTTTCCAAACTCCAATTTTTAGTCATGATACTTGCTGGAATTTAGGAGTTTTCTTTTGATAACAAACTGCCCTAATTTTCTGAATGGGTTTCTCCTCTGTACCAAATTTATTATGCTTTGATTATGGACTTTTAGCCTCTGGAACTGAGACAATACACTTCTTCCTCTTCTTTTTTTTAATACACTTCTGTTGTTGTAAACCACTCAGTGTTTGGCACTTTGTTGCAAAAGCCCTGGGAGAGTACTATATATAACAAAAATAAAATAATTAGTAGTTTTAGAAGTATAAGTAAAATTCTGAAAGACAGGCAGTTACATAGCTGGTAAGATTATAATATTTTGGTGAAGTTTAAGCTACAGGGTCAGTTTGACTGTAACCCTCTCCAGCCTTGGCAATAAAATTATTCTTCTTAGAAATCTCAATGAAATCTTTTTTAAGTGGTTCAGAAACTCATGAGAGGTACTAAGAGATCTGAGGGCTATTTCTTTACATTCTGTCCTTTCATGCAATTTCTTCCATTTGATTTCCAATTATGTAAGTCATATCAACTGGATAGATGGTCCAAGGGCTAAGTAACAGTTGATTGGCTACTGGGAAAGTATATACCAAATACTAAAGAGAAATGTCAAGTAATTTTTCTGTATTATGTGATTCAAATGATACAAGTTTTAGAAAAATAATTTTAAACAAACATTCAATTAGTTTCCAGCTGGTCTTTCAACTGTTTAAAATATTATAGTGGTAAAACTAATGAACAGAGGTTTATTTTCCTAATGACATCAAAATTATTAACATGGACAGTCAGTTAGAAATACATATATACAACAATATACATCCATAGTTTTAAAATGTTAAAATATGTATCAAATGGACAAATTGTTCAATACAAATATTTGTAGGTAAAGTTGTGCTGTGTGTACTAAGCTGCTCAGTCGTATCCAACTATTGGCCACCCCATGTACTGTAGCCCGCCAGGCTCCTCTGTCCATGGGATTGTCTAGGAAAGAATATTGGAGTTGCCATGCCCTCCTCCAGAAGATCTTCCCGACCTAGGGATCAAACCTGCGTCTCTTGAGTCTCCTGAATTGGCAAGGGGTTCTTTACCACTAGCGCCACCTGTAGGTAAAGGTAGAGCTCTTAAATGTTTATTTAGTGGTGAAGCTTTCCAATTTTAATTTTGTTTTCTTGTAGTGTAGCCGAAATTCAGCCTCTGTACTCTGGTACTGAATTGAATCTCAGAGATAGAGTTTGGGGTGAAGTAGAAAAGAATGACTTTATTGCTTTGCCAGGCAAAGGGGACTCCAGTGGGCTAGTGTTCTCAAAACCATGTACCCCAACCCAGGGCAGGATCAGGGTTCCTGTAGGGCATGCATTCCTGCAATCCAAGGATCATCCTTGTGATGGGCTTTTATTGTTCTCAAGGTCTCTGGGAAGAGTGCTTCAAGTAGTTAACATCTTCTATTTGGAAGGAGTTTTAATTCTGCAGAAGAGCTCAGAGATATTATTATGTATATGTCTTGAGAGGGAACTAGGACCCTACCCCAAGGCTGCACTATCATTTCTTGGCTGCCCCTCCCTTGTCTCTTGGAGAAGGAAACCCAGTTTCAACTGGCCAAAGACTTCCCTGTCCTTCCCAACCCACTCCAGTATTCTTGCCTGGGAAATCCCATAGACAGAGGGGCCTAGTGGGCCGCAGTCCATGTAGTCACAAAAGAGTCAGACATGACTGAGTGACTAAACAACAACCCTTGTCTCTGCATCATCTCCCTTCCTGCTCAGCAGCTATTTGTACCTGCCGTTTGGAACTCAGGGAAGGTCAGGAAGGCAGAATGAAGCCTGTTTCCTGCAAGCAAGAGACAGAGGACACGAATGACTTGTATCTAGGAGCACCACAGGGGCTTCTGGGGGCTTCCCTGGTAGTTCAGCTGGTAAAGAATCCACCTGCAGTGCAGAGACCATGGTTCGATTCCTGGGTCGGGAAGATCCCCTGGAGAAGGGAATGGCTACCCACTCCAGTATTCTGTCCTGGAGAATCCCATGGACAGAGGAGCCTGGCAGGCTACGGGGTCACAAGAGTTGGACATGACTTAGCAACTAAAGAGAGAGAGAGTATAGTCCATGGGGTCGCAAAGAGTCAGACACGACTGAGCAACTTTCATAAAAAAAAAAAGAAGAAGAAGAAGAAGCCCCACAGGGTTCTGCTTCATTTCAGTATTAGGAAGAATAGGATCAGAAATTAAGAGTTTTTTCTTTTCTCAATGTGTGTAACCATGGAAGATAGCAGAAGGAGCAGAAGAGAGTGAGGAAAAATGTAATCATTTTGATTAATAAAATAAATGGAAGAAGAGAAAGAACCAATAACCCCAAATAGTGCAGCATATATTATTATTTCTTTTCTTTGCCTCTTTCTCAAATATCTAGCTTATTCCTCAAGTAGACTTTCCCTCCAAGGAATACAAAATTGCTTAAGATTTAAATTTATCAGTGTTTTATTATTTTTTTCTGATGGGATTACGTGTTTCTTTTAAGACTTCCAAATTAATGAAAACTGTTTAAGGTTGATGCTGTCCAAAGACTTCCCTGTCCTCTAATTTAAGAGATTGTAAGGAATATATGAAAATTATGTTACAAAATATGGCAAGAAAAATAGGGAAAAGGAAGGAGACAGGGGAGGAGGAAAAGAGGAAGGAAGGAAGGAAAGAAACTGAAACTGGAAATACAAATCTATCATCCATTTACACTAGTGTGAAATATTCGCCATTATCAGTACAGAAAACAAAACAAAAAGGTATCACATTGTCCTGAGTAGTTAGTTACTTGTTAAGAGAGCAAACCAACAGTGTTTTCCTCTGGTACTAAGGCAAAGGTTAAACAGCCTGAGAATTACCAGTGCCATGGAAATGTACTCTGGGGTTAATAGGCACAAAGTGTCCATCTTTGAACTATTTTAACAACTACCCTAGAGACCAAAGATAAACCAAAGGACTGTAAGGAAATATAATTACATTGGACACAAATGTCATGAAGAGTTAATTAGGCTTCGATGGGTCATAACTTATTTTGAGGATTTGGAATTTCAGAAAACCACCTAGCTCTCTTCATATTACCTTCAAACACTAAAGGTGTAATTGTTGTCAGTATTGTTTTAATCGGTGCTGCAGTTTGATAGTTATATATGTGGTTGTTATAAGGTCTTTTAAGCTGTTGAGGATTTCAGTATTTGACAGGTTACCTGAAAAAATAATGATGGCATTTCATAAATTTTATATTGTCCTTCTCAGTTGATAATATTGCATTTTTGAAATGATTATTATTGAGAGAACACATGCTCAAATGCCTTGTATGGCTGCCTTGTACTGCAGCTGATTTCTTTTTCTTGGAAATCACTAGGATTATCTTATTAGACCAACACTGCCACCATTTTCACTCAGTAAATACTGTATGGTAGGTATATTGCAAAATACTAAAAAGAAGGAAAAAGACACTTGCAATAGCTTGTACTGGAAAAACATTATAATTACTACAAAAGATGGCAGGGATAATATTTTATTAACAGTAGTTCTTGATTTTCTTGATTGCAAATGCTAGGTACCATATTAGGCACACAGCTTGAAGTATATGTAGCACAATGAATAGAAAATCTTACTCCCCTAAAACATAAAAGGAATGAAGAATAGGTTTTCGATGATCCTATTTAAATATTTTCAAATAGGGCTATTTTCCACCCAGCAGTA
Organism: Cervus canadensis; assembly: GCF_019320065.1. Lineage (NCBI taxonomy): Eukaryota > Metazoa > Chordata > Mammalia > Artiodactyla > Cervidae > Cervus > Cervus canadensis. The sequence goes on along the minus strand of NC_057419.1, from coordinate 70,726,463 downwards.
GAATAATTGATATATAATTACAAAAGAGGCTATGCCAGAATTATTGCTAAACCCTTTATATTGAGCACAATGGTCTTTATATAGTGTTTGGTGGGAAATCTATCATTTCCCTTGGGGTAATGGCCAGTTCTTTTACCACTGTAACACCTTAAATGCCTCTGTTGCTAGATTTTCTGTTAGCCACACTTGAATCTTGAAAATGGGCAAAGACAAATATTTCTAAGACAAAGATTTAATGGACTGCCTTCACTCTTAGTTCCTGGGCTGACTTTCAGCTTCCAAGCCTGGCTTCTGCTCTGTAACTAGCCTGGAAGGCCCTGCGTGGCATAGTTCAGCAGTGGTTCTTACTCTGGCTTCATATTATAGTCACTGGGGTTGGGGGTGGGGGTGCCCACCGACCTTCAGCAATTCTGAATTAAATGGCCCGGATCTGGGTCCTGGATTTTTTTTATAATGCTTTCTGATGTTCAGCCTCAGTGATTATTAGATCAGTCGTCAAAATAAGAGTTAGCTTCACATGGGTGAGTTGTATAGTGTTAATATTCCTGGTTATGTTATTATGCTATGGTTTTGTAAGAAGTTCCTATTGAGGAAAACTAGGTACACGGAATGGGATTTCTCTATACTGTCTCTTACAACTGCATGAATCTACAGTCATTTCAAAGAAAAAGTTTAAATTAATTCTTTAAATTGTCTACCCATGAACTCTGTCTGACTCAGCTGGGACTCTTAAGACAAAAACTGGACCCCAGCTGATCAAAGTATCTGCAAGTGGGTCCTGGAACCTTCATGTTCAACAAGCTCTCCAGGTAATTTCACTAAAATTGCAGACATTGATTTAGGTCCTTACATGTTTAGATTTTGAGGAATACTGAGCATCTGGCCAGTCGTAGGTAAGGGAGATTTAGACAAGCCGACTTTCTTGGATCATTCTCCTGTGATCCCCACTTCATTTGTCCAAAAAAAAAAAAAAAGAGGAGGATGGGTAGGAATTGTAAAGTGAGGAGCTATGATCATTTAGTCATTCATTCCACCAAAGTAAAAAATAACCTTTGTAAACCAATCATCTCAGGCATTGTGACAAACTATACACAGAGTTCTCATTTCATATTCAAAACCACCCTGGGATAGAAGTTTCTTTATTTTTACCACTTTGTAGAAGAAAACACTGAAACTTAGAGAAACTATGTTACTTATATATACATTGCTAATGAGTTTTGGAGGAGAAGGCATTTGCACCCCACTCCAGTACTCTTGCCTGGAGAATGGACGGAGGAACCTGGTGGACTGCAGTCCCTGGGGTCGCTAAGAGTCAGACACGACTGAGCGACTTCACTTTCACTTTTCACTTTCATGCATTGGAGAAGGAAATGGCAACCCACTCCAGTGTTCTTGCCTGGAGAATCCCGGCGACGGGGGAGCCTGGTGGGCTGCCGTCTATGGGGTTGCACAGAGTCAGACACGACTGAAGAGACTTAGCTTAGCTAATGAGTTTTGGATCTAGAATTAGAACTCAGATTCTGAAATCAGAGGCTGTTTTTTGTGGTAAAATACATGTAACATCAGGCTTCCCCAGTGGCACAGCGGTAAAGAATCCACCTGCAATACAGGAGATGCAGATTCGATCCCTGGTTCGGGAAGATCTCCTGGAGGAGGGCATGACAACCCATTCCTATATTCTTGCCTGGAGAATCCCAAAGAGAGAGGGGGCTGGCGGGCTACAGTCTATAGCAACACAAAGAGTCAAACATGACTGAAGCGACTTAGCACGCATACGTAACAAATTTTTACCATTTGAACCATTGCAAAGGGTACAGTTCAGGAGCATTAAGTACATTTACATTGCTGTGCAACTATCACCACCATCCATCTTTAGAACTTCTTCAACATCCCAACCGAAACTGCCCATTAAACGATGTCAGAGGATATTTCTATTAATATTTGGCAGTATTCCCTAACCCCAGTCCTTCCTCCCTAAAAAACAAAAACCAAAAAACTCTGAAGGTAGAATTTCAGGCAAAAAGTAAAGAAAACAGTTTGGGAGACAAACCCCTTGCCAGAATGCCCCAAATCACACCATGTAGACAGAGCTCTGTGTCTAATGCCAGCCTTGATGTGGCTGCATTTTTATTGAATCTAAAAGAAGTAGTTGTCAGCACTATTGTATATTGATCAAAAACCCAGCTGTAAAACCAGGCTGCCCAGTTTGAAAGCCAAGGTGGCCACTCATTAGGTGAGTAACTCTGTAAATAATTTAACCTATTTGTGCTCCACTACTTGTCATCTGTGAAACAGACATATTAATGATGCCAAAACAAAGTTTTACTCTGAGGATTAAATGATTAATGCACCTGAAACCCTTAGAACCTTGCCTGGCACCACCTCAGTTCCCCTGCCAAAAGTTAGCTATTACTATTTCCCCAGTTGTCAATTTTATGTATTTAATTTCATGTACTTAATTTTCTCACATCTGTTTCACTGTTAATCTTGTAATTTAGTAGTAAACACAATGTCTAGCAGCCTACATTTATTTTGAGTATAAGTATTTTTAAAAAATTGCAGTAATACATCCTCAAATTTAGGTCTCAAGCAATTTGACTTGGAAAGATTTCCAGGCACTGAAGCCAGTCTTGAGAAAATAGTAGTATCACCCAGTCTATCATATCTGAGCACAAGAGAAATTGCTTTCATGTATGCCTGTTTCTGTTTTTCTTTCACTTGATTAAAAATGCACTGTTGATGGCCAATCCATGAGCAATCTAAATACATGATTAATTAGAGGGACAAATTGAAATTGACCAGATCTGCTCAGATTTCTCAGAGCTTTGAAAAAAGGACTTTTCAAATGGTCAGAACAATTACTTAGAATTGAGGTATGCATTTAAATGCAAGTCAGTGTGCAGTGGAGATACAAAAGAAAAACCAGGCTCCCATGATATTATACGTACTAAACCCTGCTTCTTAAAACAAACCAAAGTCTCTTTCTATTGTCAGTGGCTGTCTTCTAGGACAAATAGTTTGGTATTTTATAAAGGAAAAAGCTTATCAAAAACATTTCTATTCAGTGTGTCTCTTTTGAAAAATTACTCCTTGAATTTGAGTAAAAGAATTCTTCGAAGCTAAACTACGGAGACGATTCATCTGCACAAAAGAAAAAATACTATTTAAGAAGCATATTTGAAGATGTGTCATTGAAAATCAAAGATGATTTAAAAAATGAACTTCAAATGGGAAAAAAGGGAGAAAAATCGATGATTACAGTCATTGGTGATTTAAGTTTAGAAATTAGTGTCCATTTGTTACTTGATTATATTACAATATAGTGGTAAACAAAATAAGCAAGAATTTGGGTTTTTCTACTCTAGGAAATTGAAGCATGTATGAAGCTTAGCAAGTGATACGAATTTTGCTTCAATGGTAATTATGAAACAGAGTGAGCAGGGGTTTCACTTCCAGATAAAGATGGACAATGTAGGTCAATTTCTGACTTGCCTTTTTAGATATTCAGTAGCAGCATGATTTAATTGGGATCAGGTAATTGCTCAGAAGGCTACACTGAACACATTAACATCCCTCAGTGTCACTCCTGCAGTTAGCCTGACGTTGTTTGTCAAGAACTGTCACAAGGGAATGCATCCATCTGAGAAAAATAACCTGTATGTCATTGCTCAGAGTTTCAAGACCAAACCCTAAAGTGATGAGAAAAAGATTTTTTTTTCCAGCAAAACTACCTTTTTTTCTAAACTGATTAAATCAGCCCATCATGGTAATGTGAGAACATATTAATATAAATTATTTAAGAGGAGGTTTGTTATCTTTGTTCTTCTAGCTTTAGTGTGAAGGTTTCAAATGTCCCTCTTACTCACTCTTGGCTTTGAAGAATATTATATCAGTCTTGAATATCTTCTGCACAATATTCTGAATTATGCAAATAAAACATGTAAATATTGTTTTAAAGACTAGTATGGGGAATTTTATTTTTATTGCAAATAATCTATCTTTTCTGTGATTTTCTGATTCTTGAAATAGAAGCAAAAACTCAGAAATTCATTGTGGCAGTATTTATCCTTTTTATTATGAAAGATGACTATGAGCTCAGGAAAAGTATAATATCATCAAAATAAAAACACTCAAGAAGGGTATAACATAACAGATAATATTTATAAAAGAAATTCATGTGATTTATAATAATTATAACATTTTAATGTTGTTTGAATTGACATTCTTATGTTTTAATACCCACCTATGACTTCTGACTTCTATCTACTGATGTAAGGACTAAAAAGACAATAATCAGTATAAGACTTCTAGTCTGTTAAACCTAGGCAATGAACCAAACAAAAAAGTAATTTGTGGTACATTTCTATCTGTCTCAGGATATGGTATCAAGATAATTTCTAATTTTATAAAATGAAACGCAGTGACAAAGAAGGCACCAATTTTATTTCTTCGGAATAATAGTACATAATACTATACACTATAAGTTTTACACAAATACTGGAATGAAAAAGAACTATTACAAATAAGTTTACCATTATATATATATGTATATATATATATATATATATATAAATAGATAGATATACATAATAGCATTAATTCTCAGAGGAAATATACACATTTAACATGTATCTGTAGTGAATATATGAGAAAAGGAAATAAAAAACTGTAAATATCTCTGCAATTAACATGATTAAATTATATAAATGACAATTTTAATTTATAAAGGCCCTCAGAGCATGTTATAAGTGAGGTAGAAAACAAAATCAAATTTAAACTTCTCTAGTATTAAACAAGGTCTTTGCATGATTCTTTTCCCCATTGAACGTGCAGGGTTTCTCACTGACATACAAACTTTGGAGAAAAACCTGTTGCCAGCGTGTCATGAGACACATATATAAAACACCAAGGCCCCTTTTCAGAGGGCTTCATGTCTTCAAGTGTTGCTTGAGTTTTTATATGTGGAGAAGAGAAGATACAGGTGTAGCTATGAGAAAGAATTGTATATACAGACAATTGCTTTTTCTCTTTGCCTCTGAGTAATGGGCACTCAGGCCTTCCCTGGTGGCTCAGTGGTAAAGAATCCGCCTGCAATGCGGGAGACGTGGGTTCAATCCCTGGGTCAGGAAGATCCCCTGGAGAATGGAATGGCAACCCACTCCAGTATTCTTGTCTGGGAAATCCCATGGACATAGAAGCCTGGTGGGCTACAGTCCATGGGGTCACAAAAGAGTCAGACATGACTGAGCAACTAAACAACAGTGGGCATGCAAGTGGTTTTAAGGGAGATGCACCCTTACGCTGGCTCACATGACTTGGATGAGATGCCATCTTTCTTAATTTGAATTATTGATATTGAGTCCTTTTTACGGATCAATAAGGCAGAGGATTTAAACATTGATACTTTTTTATTCCTTTAATAATTTTGCCAGGCTTAAAAAAATGCATTTCCTTTGTCCAACTCATATGGTGTATTCCACATTTAGCTGTAGTATTAAAATAGGAAAAAAAATGCCATGTGTGTTGGCAAGTAGGCCCCTCTTCTGGGCTGCCCCCAATGGTAGGAACATACTTTTATTTTTAATCATTCAGCAGCCTGTCACAGTAAGGGAGTCCGTTTTATGGTCTTTGTGCATCAAGAAGTGGATTCATCCTCCCTAGCCAAGTCAGCTCATGGCTGTGAATAGAGCTCACCAGCCTGCTGGAGAACAAGATACTCAACAAGGACAAGAGTATCAACTGGAAACTAATTAAAATTGCTATTACAATGAATGAGCCCTCTACTCACTGAAATGACAGCAAAGTGAAAAAAAAAAATCTTCCTTTGCGTTTCCTTTGTTTCGTACACTGGGTTATGTGGTCCATTCATTATAGCCTTTATTCTCAAGTGGAACAAAACAGGCAAGTGAAAGAAGCGTTTTATTCTTGGGCTTCAAAGAGGTTTTCCTTTTTTTCAAACAGGTACAGCTCAGCTCTCAATTGCTTTAGGTTGAAGTTAACGGCAATGGTTCTCTGCTTTTTTTTTTTTTTAATCAGTGGCTCCTCAGTTGTCATCCCTGGTTCTTTACATGTGAATGTAGAGGCTGTATTCTCTCAGTTCTTAGACTGCCAGGACATTGCCACTGGTATAATTTATAACATGACTAATTAAAATGAATTTGCCTGCAGTAACATTCCACACGCTATTTGTGGGAAAGAAGTTATTAAAATATTCAGTACAGCAACAGTAAACTTGAATGCAAAGTAATAATAATCATACATTTTTAATTACATGTTTAATACCCATTTGGCTAATATAGAAGTATTCTGAAAATTGCTTAGGCTCAGCATAATGTTTTTGCGCTTAGTGGTATTCAAAGGCATCCTTGTGAATGGGCTTAGCATATACCCTGTCATTGAGATACGGCTGTTTAAAATCAGACACACATTGTCTTCCTATGATACTTTGCATAAGAGTAGCTATAATCAATATGAGTTTATTTTGCTTATTGCAGGCATATTGAACAATCCGCATTTGTCCACAGATTTTTTTTTTAAAGTTTCAAACCTGCAAAAATTGCAAGACTAATACAATGAACAACCATATACCTTTCACCCAGAATCAGTGCTAACGTTTGCAACCTGTCTGTATCTGTCTGTCTGTCTATATGTGCGCTCAGCTGTGTCTGACTCTTGGCAACCCCGTGGACTGTGGCCACCAGGCTCCTCTGTCCATGGTATGTCCCAGGCAAGAATATTGGAGTATGTTGCCATTTCCTTCTCGAGGGCGTCTTTCTGACACAGGGATCAAAAGTACATCTCCTGCATTGGCAGGCAGATTCTTTACCACTGAGCCACCAAGGAAACCCCTATATATATATACATGTGTGTATATGTGTATGTGTGTATATGTATATATGTGTACATATACATATGTGTATATATATATAATGTAAAAATGATTAATGCCTATATAATTTCTCTGGAGCCATTTTAGAGTTAACTTCGAGATGTCATGATACTTTACTTCTAAATGCTGTTAACCCTTGAACAACAGGGACGTTAGGGGCACTGACCCTCTGTGAAGTCTGAAATCCTGCTGTAACATAGTCAACCCTCCTTAACTTTGGTTCCTCCACAACCTTGGTTCCTCCATTGTTAATTCCTTTGTTCTTTTAACCTGGCAAGATGTTTCCCTTCACTCATTTGGAAGGTGTTTCAATTTATGTGTGGCAAGCTACTCTCTTATCTCGATGCTATTGATTAAAATATCCTAATATGAAGAAAAGTATTGTTACTATTATTGCCAAGGAAATTATAGTCTAAATGCTGAAAGGGAAAGGAAACATGGGGGAAATCAATATAACAATTGAATAAGGTTTAAAGTAAAGATCCAGTATATGTTATGAGGCAGTTTAGCATTAATTGCTAACTGAATGGTATAGGAAATGTCTATATTGTCTGAAATTTATATAATTATTGATTTTTATAATGCAATACCAATTGTCCAAAGTGGGCAAGAGTTAATGTTGGCTCTAGTAATAATCATTTACAAAACAGTACATGTGATTTCAAGGAAAATAAGGTAATGGTGGCTCATAAATATGAAAATTATTCATTGATCAAAACTGTGCCTGCAAAATTCTGGTGTCTGATCTTTTAAACTGTTGCACTACGTTAAAGTAATTAAGAAGAGAATTGAGGCAAATAAGACTGCTTTTAAAACATATCTTTGCATGGTGCTTGAATTGAATTAGACCATTACAAATGTGACAAATCTCTCTGCTAAATTTATTATTAAAGAATTCTAATTAAAAAAAAAATCCTCCATTATATTTATCAAGACTTCCAAGCCTTATTCACCATTTTGAAAATTTTGATTTTTCTACTTCCTGACCCCAGGCAAATAGTATACAATGTTTAACTCTAACTCTTTAAAAATTATACTGATTTTTTATATTGTTATGACAAGTGTTATGATGGATCTTCTTTTGGAATTCAATAACCTAGGGATGAAAAACTATTTTAGATTCAGTGATTCTAACTTCATGAATTTTCTGATTAATAAGCTTTCTCAAACACATTTTAAGCTGCAAGAAAATCGCTGAATGTAAACTAAAACTGCTCAGAGAAATGCTTTTTATTTGGCTGTTTCAAACAGAAATGAATGTACAATGAGCCCAGTTTTCTCTTTAGCTCTAAGTGCCTAGCTCAGGGCTACAGTGTTAGCCCAATGCCCTCCACTTCCCATTTAGTATCTATTGACTGAAGGATTGCACACTTGACATCAATGATCACTAACATACATCAACCCATGTGCAAAGCCGGCCAGGCCATTGTGTGTGCCTAGTGTTTTACTGGAGTTCAATAACAAAACTGGAGATCAGTTTCAATTAATTGTATGTAGAGTACAGAAAATACTCTGTCTTCCTGTGTCTGCTGACGTTTACTTAGTGATTGTATTTTCCTAGTGGTGAATGTTAATTTTATATTACACATAAAAGTTATATTTCATTCTCCCTCATTTTCTAAACTTTAAGAGTCTGTTCTTTTTATTTGTGTTATTTAGCATGCTCGAGACACGGCTATAAGGGCCTTATAAATATTAGTTAATGTGAAAGACAACACAAACAAGCTCTCATGTACATTTCTCTTGTGAATTCGGTAGCTAGTCTGAATTTTAGTAGAAGATGTTTCTGTTTATAGACAGGTCACAGAACGACTGCTACTCAGGCACTCATCATCTGTTTAATATGGAATCCAATACAGCCTCCTTGCAATCTGTCTGCCAACACGCTGGAAAGAACATGTGTCCCTTACCAGTCACTCCCCAATCCCTCCTCCCCCAGCCCCTTGCAACCTGCAATCTGCTTTCAGTATCTGTGACTTTGCCACTCTGGATATTTCATATCAATAGAATCCTACAGTATGTGACCTTTTGTGTTTGGCCTCTTTTTCTTACTTTTTTTTTTTTAAAGATAATGTCTCCAGGGTTCTTCCATCCATGTGGTAGCCTGTGTCAGTAATTTACTCCTTTCTGTTGCTGAACGATATCCCATTGTGTGGCTATTCCACATTTTCTTGGTCTCCCTGATAGAAATTTAGCTTTTTTCTTCCTTTTGGCTACTATGAATAATGCTGCCATGAACATTCATGTACACATTTTTGTGTGGCCCTGTGGTCTCCATTTTCTTGGTTATATACTGTGAGTGGAATTGCTGAGTCCTATTTTTGAGAAACTACAAAACTATTTTTCTAAGTGGTTACACATTTTACTTTCCCAGTAAGTATGCCTCTATATTTCAACTGACTGATAAAAATGGAAACACACAAAGCATATAAAGAGATTTTCACTTCAGGTTACATCTGAGATATTTGGCTATCTTTGAAAGTGGATATTCAGTATTTAACAATAAAACCTAATAACATGCCTCTTTATGTGCCTGACATTATTATGCTGGATGGCAGCAACACAATCACAAGGGAAGCACAGTCTGAGGGATTACAGAAATAAAATTGGAGGCATGTGGCCATTTAGTCTTCCAAAGCCCAATATGAAGCCAAATGACAGATTTTGGTCCAGTACTGAGATGGAAGCTGAAATTCGGTGCACCTCTCTTCCTGTCTTCCTCCATTCCCATAGCAAAAGAAAATAAAATTCTTCCTTACAATTTATTTTTCAGTGTGAGGAGCAAATGGTATCATGAGAAAGCTAAAGTCCATACCAGTAAGGAAACCTGATAAGAGACAGTTTGTCAAGTATGAAACGGGTAGGGCGTGACTTGTATTGAATGCTCACTGTATGCAGACACTATTGTAAGTTCTCTACATGATTAATATAAGCCTGGGAGGTAGGTGCTCCTGCTCTCCATATTGTGCAGATGAGGACATGAAAGCTCAAAAGGAGTAAGTGTCCCTACTTTATCTAAAACAGATGGTTAGTGGGAAGCTGCTATATAGCACAGAGGGCTCAGCTCAGTGCTCTGTGATGACCTAGAGCGGTGGGTTGGGGGAGGTTGGGAGGGAGGCTCAAGAAGGAGGGGATATATGTATACTTATAGCTGATTCATGTTGTTGCAACGCAGAAATTAATACAGTATTGTAAAGCAATTATCCTCCAATAAAACAGAAAAGAGTAAGTATCAGAGCTAACAAGTACAGAGCTAGAAATCAGATCTAGACAGGCTGGCTAGAGAGCATGTTCATTCTTTTTTTTAATTAGTGAATTAATTTATTTTACTTGGCTGCATCGGGTCTTAGTTGTGGCATGTGGGATCTTCATGGCTACATGCAGGCTCTCTGGTTGCAGCACTCGGCCTTAGTTGCTCCGCAACATATGGGATCTTGGTTCCCCAACCAGGAATTGAACCTGTGTCCTCTGCATTGCAAGGCAGAGTCGTCACCACTGGAACACCAGGGAAGTCCTGAGTGTGTGTACTTTTTAATTACTGCTCTATCTTGCTAAATGGTACCTGTTACTGCCATTATCTTATTAGGGACTTTAAATGTGTTTTGTGTAATACTTGGCAGCTTCACACACTATAGCATTTTGTATGCAAAGTTAAGTAAGTACCTGTCTCTAATATCTAACTTCAGATTTGCAGGTCTACTCTGGATATCTGAAGGGCATGTCCATCCACTAATAAACTGTTGACATATCTTGTTTTATGAGAAAGTACAATTCAGTGAGAATTTCCACAGATTGAAATCATGATGGAGGACTTTCATTGTTGTTGTTGTTGTTCAGCCATTCTCTCGTGTCCGACTCTTTGTGACCCCACGGACTGCAGCACGCCAGGCTTCCCTGTCCTTCACCATCTCCCAGAGTTTGCTCAAACTCATGTCCATTGAGTCGGAGATGCCATCCAACCATCTCATCCACAGAAATGGTAATTCCACTTCAACATTCATAGTTCAAGCAAATGATTATTTCCTGAGACTGTTCTCCAGGCTGTTACTGTGTGTGCCTGCCATGTCTTTTCCCTGAAAAAGAATGCTACCATGAGTGTCACCTCCAAGTTTAAAATATTTGAAGCAGGAGAGTATGTGAATTCTCAGAGACAAAATTGTGTCCAAAAAATATATGTCCACCTTTGATGAGCATGACTGTGTATCATAGATCATAGTTTTGGGGTCACTCCATTTCCTTCCAACAATGTTCTGTGTTTTTCAAAAGAAAATGTTGCTATACCATTTCAGATAAAGAAGGTTGCACTGCATGAGTTTTCTCTAAATGAAAGGGAGGAAAAAGTAATTCTTCCATGCTTTGAGGTTTAAACCCTGTCATTGATAGTATATCTGCACATGAAATCAGTCAAGGCTTTGCAGTAGATAATATATTTGGTAGGACTTCTCTGTTGTTTGAATTCCCATTACAGAAAGGAAAGTGTAAGAAAAATAAAAAATAAAAACATGTCTGTTTTCTCACTTGCTATTCAATAGTTTAGGGTCACTGTTTGGGAAATCATAAGAAACCATAATGGCTTGAATAAATAGTACAGAGCAAATGATTTTAACCTGTGCTATTTATCTATTTGCTTCTCCCATCAATTTCAGCTCCAGTTTTAAGAGAAAAATGCAACACAATATTTCTGACTTAGACCACATTGAAGTACTGCTTCTTCCCACCCTTGAAGAGGAATTTCACCCTTGCCTTCAAAAATGTGAAGTTAATTCATTGTCAGTGGAATTATATAGTTATTATAATGAGATAGTTATGAGGTGACAGAATCTTCTCAGACAGTATCTGTTCATCCATAAAGGGAGTATATATTTATATCATATATTAATGGCTGTATTACCCTTAAGAACCATTTATGAGTGTTCTTTGTATGTACATCTATACTTACATGTATGTATTTGTGTGTGCACCAAGCTTTGTGAAGGATGATGATGCTCTCTAAATGTCCTTCTTCTAATCTTTTATTTGAAGTTCTAAGGTCTGTGATCAGAGTCAGTGTCAAGGAAAGCACTGAACTTCATGACTGGGCTTTATGCTAAATTCCAGCAGTATTGGCTTGTTTATTTCATTCCAGGTTTAGATTTCAAATGTTTTTGTTCAATAGAGTGGGCAGGAGTTAATTACTATGGTCTACTGGAGGCAGGGAAGGGGGTTAACAGTGAACCAAGTGCTGACTAGCCTCTTCTCCTCTTGTTTTGGGCTTGCCTGGTGGCTCAGACAGTAAAGAATCCGTCTGCAATACAGGAGACCCAGTTTCAATCCCTGGGTCAGGAAGATTCCCCCTGGAGAAGGAAATGGCAACTCGCTCCAGTATTCTTGCCTAGACAATCCCATGGACAGAGGTGCCTGGGGGGTACAGTCCATGGGGTCACAAAGAGTTGGACATGACTGAGCGACTAACACTATCCAGAACTATCCTCTTGCTTTAGCCCTTGATAAGTAGGCACCTTCCACTTTCATTCCCAAAACTGTTATAGAGAGATGGCAGTCCGGGAAGTCTCCTACATACAAACCTTCAAGTTGGGAAGGTTTGCATAAAGATGCAAACATGTATTCGCATGTCCTATCACGTTAGTTCGCGTGTCTGGTGTACATTGTCCTGTGAATGCATTTGTGCTTTCATGTACTTTACTGCACAGTACTGTATAGAGTACAGTCGTACAGTATCTTTATTTCAAGTCCAGTATGTCTGGAAGCAAGTGCGAAAGCAGCAGTGATGTAGCTGGTACTGCTAAGAAGCACCGAGTGGTAATGATGGAAAGAAAAGTGAAAGTAATTGAGAGAGTGGAGTGAGGCCAAAAGATGGCAGCACTGTTGTACGGCACAGTACTCCTGTACTTTTTAAGGTACTATACTGGAAGATCCAAAAGCTCTTCTTTATTTTTTGTGTTTGTTTTTCAATGTATTATTTGTGTGTGAAAAGTTTTCTAAACCTATGATAGTACGGTACTATATAGCCAGTTGTGTTAGTTGGGGACCTAGGCTAACTTTGTCAGACTTACAAACAAACTGGACTTATGAATGCACTCCTGGAACAGAACTCATTCGCATATAGAGGGACTTACCTCTTCTCCATTTATCAGAAATTCTTATGGATCATTATTATTATCATCTCCTGAAGAATTCCTTTAAAGGATCCTGCAGTGATGCTATAATCAAGCTTTACCGCTTGCTACCTATTCAGCGTCATTTCCAGTATTTTGTTCTTGTTGTTGTTGAATCACATGGAAGAGAGAGTTGATAATATTACAAGGGGAAAACGTTTTTGTCTGCTCAAAATGTGAGAATTTGAAGTTATGCTAGTGGGTGGAGGCAAATACAAGTAAATATACAATGAGCTCTTACCATACAACTTCACTGAAATTGTGAGGAAATATTCTAAGGCTAAAAAGGCAAAGAGTTCATTCCTAATGTTTGTCCCTAAGTAATTGTTGCTTGTCTACATGCAACTAGAGATGGCACTGAGGATAAAAACTTTTTAACCTTGTCCTCACTACTTTTTTCTGCTAATTTCCAGCAGTGGCATGAGGTTCCATTACTTATTCAAGAACTGGATGTGTTGAACTATCATTGCTTCTCTCTCTGCACCCACAGGTTTCCGTAGCTCAGACATTTGCCTGTGAGTTTATATAGTGAGGATCTTTTATCTGTCCCTGTGTACTACCTTTAGCATAATTGCATTTAGATTTAGAGATTAAAGCTTATAACTTAATTAGGAATCCAACTACAAAAGGAAGAGTTTAATTTAAATTTATTATTTTTATACCAGCGCAGCTCAATTCATATGTATTCTTATTAAATTGTCTCTCATTGAATTCATCTTTGTCATCACCTTGGACAATCAGTGCTTTTTCAGAGTTTCTGGCTGTAGCAACATAACAGTGTAGGCCTGACATGCATGTGGACTAATCTTTAGAAAGTGTGTAGGCTAATAAGCATCTTTAGAGTTCATCTGGGTTAGGAAGTGCTTTGGGATGTGTGTGTCTGTGTGTGTGTTTGCATGCACATGTGCACATGTACACATATATATATGTCTTGCTATACTAGGGCCTGGACAAAGAACCTGATTAAAAATATACCTACTGGGACTTCCCTGGCAGTCCAGTGGTTAAGACTCCAAACTACTGGGGTTCGATCTCTGGTCAGGGAACTTGATACCGCAGGTCACAACTAAAGATCCTGCATGCCATAACTAAGGCCCCTATGATGCCAAATAAATATTTTAATTTACAAAGTAAAACAAAAAAATGCATGCAAGACCTGACCTAAAACAATAAACTATTGGAGATAATGTTTGCAATGATGTACATTTGTGGTCTCCTAATTTTGTGCCTTATGAACATACAACATTATATACATATGTATGGAACTCTATACACACAGCACACACGTATATGTAGATGGTACTTGTAACAGCAGGGTAATGATAAGTATTCAGGTATGAGAAGCCACAATTTATAGACACCCTTCAGTACTCTCTGCATCTCTTGCTCTCCTCCTCCTTCTCTCCTTCCTTCCTGTCCTTCTTGCTACTTCCCTCATCCCTTTCTTTGTTGCCAAAGAAGAACGGCTTAGTCAGGTAAATAACTTCTAAAGTGTTCCTTTTTAGAAAAAGAAAATGGAGGACTTTGTGAAGGTGTTTTGTTCTAAGAAATAACTGTACTTGCAGGACTATGGGAGACTAATCTGTGCATATCAGGCATTTTATTATCAATGGAAATCTTCCATTTGTCCTTAGGTTCACAACAATATCAGAAGTAGGAACATATGCAGTGTCTCAAAGGAAAGTGTAGGGGCAAAGAAGTGATTAAAACATATTGCAAGATGTAAGTATGTCCGACCAACAGTCTATACACCTTAAACTCATACAGTAAATATATGTCAATTATATCTCAGAAAGCTGGGGCCAACAGTGAGCAGTAGTGGGAGACTTGAATAAGTCCCTTTCGGAAACAACATTAAAGCAATAATAAGAAGAATTTAAAAATCTACATGATTATCACGCTAAGGTAGTAACTGCTTATTTTTCTCTCCATCTAGTTAAAATCCTAATTTATAAGGTTTTAGTGGATATAATTCTTTATATATATAAAAAACACTGCTATATTTATAATGGATAACCAACAAGGACCTACGGTGTAGCACAGGGAACTGCTCAATGTTATGTGAAAGGCTGGATGGGAGGGGAGTTTAGGGGGAGAATGGATACACATATATGTATGTATGACTGAGTTCCTTCTGTTCACCTGGAATGTCGCAACATTGTTAATTGGCTGTACTCTAATACAAAAATAAAACGGTTTTTTTTTAAATCCACCACTATGCAAATCCACTATACAAAGAATTGTTGTAAATTTTGGTTTCAGAAATTTTGAACTAGAGATGTGTCCCTGTAGAAATAATGTAGTTCAGACTTCTTCACCAGGTATTAGTGAGGTGCTTGACCCTGATGCTGGGAGGGATTGGGGGCAGGAGGAGAAGGGGACGACAGAGGATGAGATGGCTGGATGGCATCACCGACTCGATGGGCATGAGTTTGAGTAAACTCCGGGAGTTGGTGATGGACAGGGAGGCCTGGCGTGCTGCGATTCATGGGGTCGCAAAGAGTCAGACACGACTGAGCGACTGAACTGAACTGAACTGTGTCGGGAAAACATGGATGCTATGGTGAGGATCTGTCAACAGCTTGACTTCACACCAGGTAGCTCCACTTCAGTGTGTTTTTAAACTGTATCTTCTGGCTTCTCTCCAGAAACTAACCCTGAAGGCACCTTGATGTTGGGCTTCCAGTCTCTAGAACTATGAGAAAATAAATTCCTTTTGTTAAAAAAAAAAAAAGAGTGGAATGCTAGTTGTCAGGGACTGAAGGGAGGAGAAAATGGGTAGTCACTAATCAGGGGACATAACGTTTCAGTTAAGCAAGATGAACAAGTTCTCTAGCTATGCTGTACAACATTGTACCTATAGTCAACAATATTGTACACAGAGTAGATCGCATATTAAATGTTCTTACCACTATAAAATAAAGGTTTTTAAGTGAAATGAATGAACTAGAAAAAAAAGGAAAGAATAAAAAGAGTGCCATAAAATGAGAGCAATTGAAACCTAAACAAAATCACTGAGTAGGATTTTTATTTTGTACTTTGAGCATGATGCTTAAGGAGAGCAGATGGAGTTAGGGGAGGACAGGAGGTAGATGAAGTCTTTGGTGGAAATTGTAAACAGAATTAGGGCATTTTCAAAGGCCTTGAGCTTGAGAGAATCGTTCTATCCTAATTCACTTTCCATTTCCTAGTTGTTACTTTCATTACTCCTACACTTATTCATCATCAGGGTTGTTTGGGAGGTTACAAGTGAGTTAAAGAGCTAAGAGAGAGAGAAATCTCCTGTGATGATTAGACAAGCAAAGAGGGAAAATAAGTTGGGAGAAATGGTATGCTTTTGTGTGATGTGCTTGGGAAAGCAATAGTTACCCTGTGAGAAGCAAAAGAGAAACACAGGTCATCTGCCATTGCTAACCCCATTGACAAAGAAACTCATCAAGTATTTGTTCACTTACTTAATACTTACTGAACAAGTTTATATGCATACTGTGTCCTCAGTGAAGGGCATTTGCTGATGAACAAGACCTGCCTCGAGCTTTCAGTCTACTGGGATAACAGGCATAGAATAAAGAAGCAAATATCCTAAGTGCTAAAAAGAAGTAGAGTGGAAAATGAGAACCTATGATAAGGCACCTATTACTGTCTCAGTGTTGAGGGAAGATTTCTCCAAGGATGAAATGTTTTAGTTGAGACCTGAATGATGAGCACAAGTTAGGTTGTGTGTTGAGGGATGGGAACAGTGTTCCTGATGGAGGGAATAGCAAGTATTAAGCTGAGAAATGGATGTTGTGTTTTATATATGTATATATATATAATCAAAGACATACTCTTTCTGTGGTCTTCCCTGAATGATGTGATGAAGTCAGCATCCTTCCAGTTACAAAGCCAAAGACAGAGTGATTTTGGAGCCTATTTTCTTTGCCACTCCTGCATCTTCTTTACTCTTATTAATCATCATATCCATTTGATCAACAATTCTTTCCTTTCCTATCTCCAGATCTCTCTCAATCCCTCCTCCTGCACTTCCTCCTCAAATTTATTTGGGTATCAATCACTTATTGTTGAACATATAGCTTTCTCACTTCTACCAGAATTAAGTATTATAAATATTTGATCATGACATCCTCCCCACAAACTTACTGAATGACATAGCCCTGCCTACAGAGTAAGAGGATCATTTCTATATTGTCTCTCTTTCTCTCTTTTTTTAAAATAAAGACAGTTTTTTGGTTTTTTTTCAAATTATTTATTTATTTGGCCACATGGCATGTGAGATCTTGGTTCCCCCACCAGGGATCCAGCCCATGCCCTCTGCGGTGGAAGCATGGAGGCCCCATCATTGAACCACCGAGGAAGTCCCCATATGGTCTCTTGATAGAATCTAGATCTCTTCTCATCTCCCGCCCCTTTCTTCACCTTCTGGCCATATGCATCTCCTTGCTATTTCCTGACAATAGCAGGCACTCAGGGCCTTTAAAGATGCCAGCATGCCCACCCTCCCTAATTCCCAGTCACAGTTCTTCTGTCTACCCTGTTGATTTCCTGGTCACCATACTCACAGTTAATCCTGCCTGCCTCCTTGTGCTCCTATCACTTTTGCCTGCCTCTCCCACTCTCCAGCATTTGCTTCACTCTGCCTTATATTGTAATGTGTCATTTATCATCTCTCCAAACTAGATTTTAAATTCCATGAAATCAAGTAATCTGTCTTATTCACCTTTGTATTCCTTTGATGCCTTCTTTTTATAATTTTCCATAGTTGGAAATATAAGTGTATACTCTGGAGTTTTGCAATTTCCTACAACTGAGGAGAGGGGCCTGGGGAAGAAATGATAGTTAAAAGATGCTTGGAGAAAGTAATTTAGACTATTTGATGGTTTATATTCTCTTTCTGATCATCTGGGGATGCCCTCAGAATCTTGGTTGTTGATAATGACCTAACATGAATCATCCAATAAAAGAGACTCAGGCTTTGTCTCTATGAGGCAAAACACTCACCTTTTTCAAAATGAACATTTTTAGCAGCCACGGTAAAGCTCCTTAATAATATCTGGATGTCTGGTGCTAGAGCAGCTTTAAATGCTTGCTTTCAAAGGCTTGCATTAGAAAAACTGAAGATTTATGATCTCAGACTAGATGTTATTGAATATAATTTATTCATTCAACAAATACTGATTGATTACTCACTGCGGATCAGGTACAATAAAACCCGAAAGTCCTTCTCAGCTTTGGTCATGCTTGCTTTACTTTATTGCTAATTGAGTCTTAAGGCTCTCATCCAGTCTAAAAATTACCTGACCTCTATCGTTGGCTCCTTCCCTAACCCTGACTCTAATCACATGCAGACTCTGAGGTGGAGAGCTACCACATTCTCACCCTTTATGTTCGAGATCTTATTTTTCCCTTAACCAGTTTCTTGTAGAAACCAAGAGACATGCAGACAGAATAACAAATGAAAATCCCTTTCAGCCAACAATAAAATATTTCTGTAAAAATGGAAGTGCGCAAGATGGCAGCCATCTGTTGTTTAAAAACAAGAGAACTATATTTAAACTTAATTACTGTGAAAGGTCTGTGCCTTGAAAGCAAGGGCAAAATTGTTTACATTCATCCAAACAGGAGGAGCTTTTGTGTTCTACTTTGTCTTTGTTCCTCTGTGCTGGTATCAGATTGGGTAACTACTGACTGAATATAGTTACTTGTATTTAATTATAGGCAAGAATGGTTGAAAAAATTGCCCTTTTGTTATTCATGAGTCACGTGGACATGTCAAATTGGATGATTCTGCTATTTTTTTTCCTCTTTGAGTGGCTTGAAATCCAGATGTATTGGCTTAGCAAATCCATAAGAAATCAGTGACAATAGAAATCACTAACAGAGCCTGAGCTTTTTTTCATTTTCTTCCCCTGAAACCTTGAAACATATAAATCATGATATTAATAAAAATAACAATTATTAATATGACATTAATGATATTAATAGAAACATGAAATAATGCTTTCAGTGAAGTACATACTGTGAGTTAGGCCCTCACTAAAAAATATTCTTCCAGATAGTCCACAAAAGTGATACTGTTAAATTATATTGTTGATGTTGTTTACTTATTAAAAATGACTTCTATGAAAATCTTCTACATCATTCCAGCTCTCAGTATATTTTCAATGTTTATTAGAGGAATTGCATAAGTTAATCATCTAAAAGGTTTTCATTTGTCCCATTATGCTTTATATAAAGGAAACATGTGTGAGATATACATTCTTTGAAAAAGATGTTAATATCACTAATATTGCAGATTTTTTACAGAGGCTAATAAACTATGTCGAGCAAGCACATGCTCCTCACATATGTTTTTTTGTTTAATCTGCATGGTAATCTGAAAGCATGTGAATTGTTGCCAGTATTTTGCCAACATGAAAATCCAGATTCTTGTCTTCCTATATAAAGTTTGGGTAGCAAACATTGCATATCTTAGCTAGGAGGTAGGGTGTACATGTATGTTAGTTGCTCAGTCATGTCTGACTCTGGGCAACCCTATGGACCGTAGCCCACCAGGCTCCTCTGCCCGTGGGATTCTCCAGGCAAGAATACTGGAGTGGATTTCCATGCCCTCCTCCAGGGGATCTTCCTGACCCAGGGATTGAAGCCAGGTCTCCTGCATTGCATGTGGACTCTTTACCATCTGAGCCATGAGGGAAGCTTCCAGGATGTAGGGAACAATCTCAAAATACCTAAAATAAGAAATGCCAGTGCAGGACGCGAAGGGGAAGAATGTATTGTTCTTTTAAGAGGACTGTGCTCTCTGAAGCAAGGATTGAAAACGTAAAGCATTTCTACCTGAATGAGACAACTTATGAGGTTACATTTCAAATTTGGAATCTCCTTCACTAGAGTAGAAACTCCATAAAGGCAGAGATTAGGCACTGCTGTGTCCTCTAATCTACCAGAGTGTTGAATGAACAAATGAATGAACACACTTTCTTTCTTTCACCCTCATGTCATGCTTGTCTATCCTACAATATTCCTCTGCCACTTAAGGTTAGATCCTGGGCTTCCCAGGTGACTCACTGGTAAAGAATCCACCTGCCAATGCAGGAGATATGGGTTCAATCCCTGGTCAAGGAAGATCCCACATGTCACAGAGCCCCTGGAGGAGGTGGTTTAGTTGCTAAGTCATATTTAACTCTTTTTCGACCCCATGGACTGTAACCTGCCAGGGTCCTCTGTCCATGGGATTTCCCAGGCCAGAGTACTAGAGGGAGTTATCATTTCCTGCTCCAGGGGATCTTCCCGACCCAGGGATCAAACCTGGGTCTCCTACATTGCAGGCAATCTCCTGGCTGTCACTCATGGTTACCATTCTATTATTTGATGCCAGAAAACCCTCTGATGAGAGTACTCTCTGCCCTTCACTTTTACATGTATAGTACTAGAAGGAAAAGCCCCTGATGCTGGGAAAGATTGAAGGCAGTAGGAGAAGGGGACAACAGAGGACGAGATGGTTGGATGGCATCACCAACTCAATCGATGAGTTTGAGCAAGCTCTGGGAGTTGGTGATGGATAGAGAAGCCTGGCATGCCACAGTCCACAGGGTTGCAGAGTCAGACATGACTGAGCGACTGAACTGAACCGAACTAGCATCAAAGGAGCCCAAAATCCATACATTGAGCTGTGGTTTAGTCAGACATATTTCAAATTTAAGAGTGAGTGTATTAACTGCCTTTGAAATTGACCTGAAATGTTTTCTGTCTATGGCTTATCCCTCCATGTAACTGCAGGGCAAATTCCAAATCACAGATGTGGGAGTATCCAATAGGAAACAACATAGGCAGTCCAGTCAACGTTTATCAAGGCATGGAATGAATTTTACTTTAACCCCTATTCTAATTTAAACAAACAACAATAGAAAACCCACCCTAAAGAGACTTTGACCACAATTAATTGAAAATGTTCCTTTCCTTTGGCCCTGCTGTAATTCCTTATCTTGATTTACCTCTTAGGTTGAGCACAGGTATTTAATACCTTTACCAAAAAAATGAACAAATTCATTTCAAGTTCTAACTTTCATTCCTGAGCTGCTGTGTTCTCTGCTCACCTACACTGAATATTCTTAAATGAGAATTTCTGAAGTTTTAAATATTTATGACTGCATTTCCCCTTTTTAACTTTTGGTGTAGTGCTACTAGAGGTTGTGGCTATCATATTCTAGCACAAAATATGGATTCACTTGCAGTCTGAAAGTTTGAAAGTTAATGTACTGATTTTGCCAGTTGTGTTGGATGATGATATTTGAAAATCTGCTAGAACTAAAGCTGATACCAAAATTTAAAAGTGAGTGTATTAAGCCAAATGTATCTCTCATAATAAAATATAAACTATACGATGATATTAAAAGTTTCAAGTTGTACATGAGAAAAAACAGATCACCAGCCCAGGTTGGATGCATGAGACAAGTGCTCGGGCCTGGTGCACTGGGAAGACGCAGAGGAATTGGGTAGAGAGGGAGGTGGGAGGGGGGATTGGGATGGGGAATACATGTAAATCCATGGCTGATTCATGTCAATGTATGACAAAACCCACTGCAATATTGTAAAGTAATTGGCCTCCAACTAATAAAAATAAATGAAAAAAAAAAAAACAACTGGGGAGAAGGAGTCTAGTACTAGGCCATGTGTCCCAAACTTGATTGTTCCTGTGAATTGTGTGGAGATCTTGTTAAAATACAAATTCTTATTGGGTAGATCTAGAGTGGATCCTGAGAATCTGCATTTATAATAAGCTCTCAGATGATATTGGTTCGTGGACCACACATTGAGTAAGAAGATATTAATCAACTGATTAAATTATTCATTGGAAAACAATCATGCTTTGAAGCTATATGTGATAAAATTCATTATCAAACTGCTGGAAAAACTTAGATTGCTGAAAATGGCCAAATGAGACACATACTTGGAGTAAGAACTGTATAGAAACAGATTGGAAAGAACCTGAGATGTAATCTGTTGCCTCATATTGCACTATGGGACTTGGAAACCCAGAGATATTTAGTAACTTATAGAGAGCACACAAACCACTCTGATGCGGCACCCAATAGAAACGCAGGTTTTCTTATTCCTAGATCTACCCTCTTTAAAATAGAGCATGCTTCCTCTTAGATATTAAAATTATAGTAGCATTCCTTAAATAAAACATTAAAATGTATATTGAACTTTCAAATATACTTAATCTCACTCACTATTAAGTGCTTCACTAAAGTCAGTCAAAATGAAAGGAAATGGTGCATTTGTTTCCTACTAATATTCATTTCTTATGTGCAACATTTATTAAATTTACAGTTATTTCTATTAAATATTGAAAATAATACTTAAAAACTTTAGAATGCCTTTATCAAGCATTACTGAATATTAGATGATGAATGACATCAATAGACTAGTTTGTTTTTTCCTTAAGAGAAAGTTTAATTTTATGACCAACAACATAAAAACTTAGAAGAAGAAAGCAACAAAAATACCAAAAATTAATTTTACTGCTTTTACTAGTGCAAGATATGTTTCAATTAAATTTAATGGTTTTTTGGTTGTTTTTAATATGTAAATATTTCAGTATATATCTTTTTAAAATTTTGTATTTTATATTGGAGTATAGTTGTGATAGTTTCAGGTATATAGCAAACTGATTCATTTATGCATATACTTAAATCTATTCTATTTCAAGTCCTTTCGCCATTTAGGTTGTTAAAAAAATCTTGAGCAGAGTTCCCTGTGCTATACAGTAGGTCTTTGTTGCTTATCTATTTTAAATATAGCAGTGTGTACATGTCCATCCCAAACTCCCTATCCCTCCCTTTCTGCTCTTCCAACCTTGTGACATAGTTCATTCTTAAATGAGTCTGTTTTTTGGTAAATGAGTTATTTTGTATCATTTTTTTTTTTTTTTGGTTTCCACATATAAGCAGTTTCATGTGATATTTCTTTCTCTGACTTACTACACTCAGTATGACAATCTCTAAGTCCATCCATGTTGATGGAAATTATTTCATCCTTTTTAATGGCTGAGTAGTATCCAATTGTATATATGTATCACATCTTCTTTATCCATTCCTCTGTTGATGGACATTTAGGCTGCTTCCATGTCCTAGCTATTGTAAATAGTACTGCAGTGAACATAATTTTTGGAAATCCTCAGAGAGTCCCCTCAACTCCAATGTCAAAAAGGTTTCTATTTTATTCTATAGTCTTTCACATCTAATCAAAACCACCTTATTTTTACTGTATATGTGTATAAATACAAGTGTTACAAATTCTTAAGAGAATTATTTTTACCCCAGTCTGCTATCAAATAACTTGAAAAGTGAAATGATCTAGTGTGCTTAGATGCTTAACATTTCATTTGCAGTCTTGTCAAACTTGAAACAATTAGTTGGACTCAAGATTTAATCAGATTATATCACTGACTCTGAGATTACATATATCTTTGGGATCTTAATGGAACAATCTTGGGTTTTCATGGGGAAAAGCTGTTTTCATGTGGAGTATAAGAAGCCACCACCAGCTCTTCTCCTCTGTTCTATCTTCAGCCTTCTATTTCCCTGATCCATGTTAAAATTATAAGAGCAACAAATGGAAGCTTCTTCTGATACAGGTTGTAAGAGCACATCGCTATGATGTGGAGAGCATAGAGGGAAATGCAGGCAACGTAATTACTGTGCTAATTAGGTTCAGGCCATTAAAGATCTTACAGCATTTGTCTTGTTGTTGTTGTTGCTGCTAATATCACCTGAATATGGTCTCACAGATCATAAACCACTTCCTCATATGTTATTTTCATGTCACAGATTATGAAATGCTAGCATAATAGAGCATCATGATATTAAAAATATTATTTTAATAGTGTATGGATCCTTGATTTTCAGTGAAGCCATCTTGTTTCCATAGTGACTGTGAGTAACTAATTGTTATAGATTCTCAATCACTGTTTTGAGAGTTGACAACAGATGCTCGCATTTGAACAAAAAATAAATTAAATAATCCATGGCATGATCAGAGAACTGAAGTGGTTACTAGGAATTTTTAAAAATCATAATGATGCCTGGGTGATACCTAGAATTTTCTGCTACATAAAAATTCTTTGCTGGAGTCTTAAGAAGCTTTACTACTCATAAAAAAATGTATCAAAACAAATACTCTACAGTGGAGGTCAGTTGGGCAGCTCTTTTTTACTCACATGATAGCTTTGCCCTTATTTAGATGATGGAACTTATAGAATTTTTTAAAAGTTCATCTCTTGTATATTTTATTTTAATTTTACATATAATTTTTAAGAGGACCAAGCAGGCCTCTTCTCTAGTCTTTTATCTGGCAACCACGCCAGTAACTTCTGACTATCCTGTGTTTACGTCTCTGAGCTAATAACCCTCTTTTAAGCCTTGCAACACACATGAAAATGATAATACATTAAAGCCATTTTATCTACAGTTCTCATTTTGTCATGAGTTGATTTAATTCATTGCTTTGGTCCAGAGGATGAGCCAAAGTTAGTCCACAGAGAATAGTCATCTTGTTCATAGGGAAAGAGGGTGTGTGTGTGTGTGTGTGTGTGCATGTGTGTGTAAGTCACTCAGTTGTGTCTGACTCTTTGCAACCCCTGGACTATATAGTCCATGGAATTCTCCAGGCCAGAATACTGGAGTGGGTAGCCTTTCCCTTCTCCAGGGGATCTTCCCAACCCAGGGATCGAACCCAGGTCTCCTGCACTGCAGGCAGATTCTTTACCAGCTGAGCCACAAGGGAAGCCTGGGAAAGAGGATGGAGCTGCAAAAAAGTGGTGAGTTGTCATGTGCTACAAGGAGAATATCCAGATTTCTATGGGGCCTCTCCTTCCCTTCTGCTTTAATAAAACCCATAAAACCTGGATAAAGTGTATTGTTATAGTTGAACAGTATTAATGTGAATGTGTGTGGCATTCTGAACTTCTAAAATTATTTTTATACCTCTTGTCAAATGTACTTCAAAACAAAATAGCTATTGTAATATAGTGTGCTGTTGACTGCAAGTCTGTCTTACCAAGTGACTCTGGAAAGGTCACTAATTTTGAACTTCTTCAACATCCTTAAAAGGAGTTGACAACTGTCTCCTGCTGGTCCGTGTGGCTTGAAGGTATATTTTGTTTAGGTCATATACTGTTTCTAGTTTTGTGTCAAGTGGCTGCTCACATTTAAAGATTGAGAGTTCTCCCGACCACATCCATTTTTCCTCTTGAAAAACAAGATCTAGCAATATTGGACTCATGCTGAAGCTGAGTATCCCTCTCTCCTTTGGAAGGACCCTCTCCTGTCCAGTTTTCCAAGTCCTGGCAAACCTGCTTGTCTCTGTGGACACAAATGTTGTGACACCTATTGGCTTTCAATGCAGAAATGGCATTCCTAAAATTTGACCAATGCAGTGATTGATTGATTATTTCATAGAATTGAATGAACTATTTTCAGTTTTATTATTGCTCTGTTATACACATTGAATATATAAACTGCGGTGGAAGTTAGACTTTTAAATAGGCCAGTTAACCATCATACAATTTTAATACCTACCTTGAAACAAAGGGTAACTTTGAACATGTTTTTCCATTGAAAGCTACGTGTCTTGCAGGTATGAACATAGAAGGAAAACAAGAAATAGACTTTTGTATATCCTGCTGGTCCTAAGTGTGTAAATATCACATGTTTAAAGAGTTATTCATCAAGATTCTGTGCTGTGCTAGAAATGCAGTTCCTCTTCTCTCGTTCATGCTAGAGATGAATAGGATGTGCTCCCTAGTCCTGTCCCCATTGCAAAGTCTGATGGATATGAAACTAAAATATAGTAATAATTAAGATAGAATGTGCTTAAAGCTGTAGTACAGGCAGGTACACACCATATGGAAAAACTGGGCAGAAGTTATTCTGCCTGAGATAGTCTATGAAAGTCCTGCAGAAGTGTTCATGGAACATATTCTAGGCAAATAAGTGGAGTTTTATCTGACAAAGAAAATAGGAAAAGACATTCCAAGGTGGAAATGGCCTAAGCCAAGTCGTAAACATGTGACAATTGATTTTATATTAGTTAAAATTTCTGGCTGGGGTCTTCACTGGAGAACCAGTGGTTGAGACTACCTTCCAATGCGGGGGGTGCAGGTTCGATCCCTTGTTGGGAAGCTAAGATCCATATGCCTCGTGGCTAACAAACAAAAACATAAAACAAGCAAAACTGAAACAAATCCAATAAAGACTAAACATGGTCCACATTTTTAAAAAAACCTTTAATAATGTCTGTTGGAATTTTGGAATATGCTTGAAATGAGGGATAATCAAGGAAGATGTGGAAGATAGAATAGGTGGATAGTGAGATTTGAAAAGGCCTTTTATTTTTTCTCAAGGAGCTGGAACTTTTTATGATGGGCAATAAGGAGTAGTAAATGCTTGACAGGTGGATATGAGTGATTGGAAAGGCAACTCTGGCAACAATGCAGAGTTCTGATGAGCAGTGGGGAACAAGTGAGGTCAAGAGGCTCTTTAGGAAGCTTTGGGGATTGGCAGGCAGAGAAGCTGTGAGTAAGAACAGAGGTAATTGGCAATAGAGGGGAATCATAAGAGCAATAACTGAAAGCTATCCTTGAAGAAAATGTTCCCGATTGGATGAGGGTGCTGAGAGCACTCAATGAGTTTGAGGTGTGTAACTTGAGAAAGAGTGAAGAAATCATACCAAAATCAAAATCATGGTATCTAGGAAGGAAAGTAGCTCCCATTACCCTTCCCACCTTATAATTTTCTAGTGCAATAGATTGTCATTTGATGCATTCATGATTTGCATTGGTTGTTCACACACAGGCATATATCTTATATTCAAAATGCAATAGTGTTTATTGTTATTAAAAACATACTAAATCAGGGGTCTTTCCATCATAGGATTAGCCAAAAAAAAAAAAAGATTGTCCTTTTGAAGAATACATGTGACTATGAAAGATCCTGAGTAGCTGTTCTACTTTGTCAAATTCAGAATTAAAATAGGATTTAAGTGATTAAAAATAGAGGCATTTTGAGTTTATGGGCTTTCTTATTATCTTAAAAAAAAGTGATAGTAGGGTTTCCAGCTGAGAGGAATGGTTGTGAAAAACATTTTGTTCCAGTTAGTTAATTTTTCCCTACATGTGCTATATTCATCGTATCCATTTTAAAAGCAAATGAGCCGTCTCTATCTCCTCTCGCATTTGTGGCAAACTCTTGCTGTGCCAATTTCAGATTACATGTGTCTTAGGGAGAATAAGATGTTCTAATCTTGATTATAATTTTAAATTAAAAGAATGAAAATAGTTCAATATGAGGGTATTGCTAGATTGTGCTAGTCAGACTGCCTTTGTTTCTTTAAAAATAAAAATTAAAACATGCCTGTAAACTCAATGGTAGGTTCCTGTATTAAAATATATAATAAATGCATGATACTATCAATGCTGCTAGATTTCAACTCAATCAAGTAATCAGTTCATCAAAGCTAAAATTTGTTGATAAGCATGCTGTATATTTGAGAGTTCAGCCATTTTGCAAATAATTGCAGTGAACTTTCAATGAAATTATTTTCATTATAATAACAGATACTTCCCCAATGAAGATGTTAGTATAAGAATGGATAATAAGAACATTGAAAGATATTCAGTATGATTAGTCATCAAGGAAATGTAAATTATAACCACAAGGAGATATGATTACGTACCTATTGTTGTTTAGTCACTAAGTCATGTCCAACTCTTTTTGAGAACCCATGGACTGTAGCCTGCCAGGTTCTTCTGTCCATGGGATTCTCCAGGCAAGAATACTGCAGTGGATTGCCATTTCGTTCTCCAGGGGATCATCCTGACCCAGGGATCAAACCCACATCTCCTGCCTTGACAGGCGGATTCTTTACCACTGAGCCACATGCTAATAGAAGCCATACATCTATTAGCATGGCTAACAAATAGGATGTGGAGGAATGAATGAGTTGGAAAAACCCAGATGATCCATCAGTCTTTGTTTGAGCTTCGTGCTGTTTACAGAGCTGTAAAATCTGGATGTCAAGGCAGGACATCAGTGTGAAAAAGTCAATGTGTCTAATCAGAGGTTTAGCAGGAAGGATGGCATTCCTGCATCCTTCCTAAAGGAAGGATGGCATCCAGGTAAGATGAAGAGACAGACTGTTTCCAAAGAAGTAGAAAATGGGTAATAACAGTAAGGAAAGTATTGTACCCTGGGGTTAGTACTAATAGGGAGTCACTACTATCCCTAGGGCTTTCCAGGTGGCACTGGTGGTAAAGAACTCATCTGCCAATGCAGCAGACATAAGAGACAAGGGTTCGATCCCTGGGTTAGGAAGATCTCCTGGAGGAGGGCACGGCAACCCACTCCAATATTCTTGCCTGGGGAAATACATGAACAGAAGAGCCTGGCAGGCTATAGTCCTTGGGGTGGCAAAGAGTCAGATATGACTAAAGCAACTTAGCACACACACACAGGGTATAACGAGCAAAGGGGAAAAGTTAGCATGGTTTTATGGAGAGACCTCCGAATAGGAGGTGAAGTCCTGAGTAGAGGAATCCAGCAGAGCCATAGAAACCTGGCGGGAAGGGCCTTTGTTCTTTTTCTTGTGGCTGGAGTACATTCTCATGGGCCATACCCAACCTGGACCTGGAGGGATAGGAGGTCATAGGGGATCATGGGATCTAGGAGATTGTAGATGGTGTTGACAGTAACTCAGTCCTCAGAGCATGGAGAGTGGATCTGGAAGGGCATACACACCAAGATACCTGGTGTCATGTCCAGATGCTGAATTCTATATCATTTCCAAGTCCATTAAAGTTCCTCAACCCATCTTAAGTGACAGCCAACATATTTTGCAACAATGTAGATATTTTTATTGCTAAGAATTTTAACTTGGAATGTTGTTTTAGTTATGTATTCTTGTTTTAATACTGATTAGAGAAAGTTTTTCCATGTGATCAGTTTTTGCTTGAAAGTGAAAAGTGAAAGTTAAGTCGCTCAGTTGTGTCTGACTCTTTGCGACCCCGTGAACTGTAGCCCACCAGGCTCCTCCGTCCATGGGATTCTCCAGGCAAGAATACTGGAGTGGGTTGCCATTTCCTTCTCCAGGGGATCTTCCTGACCCAGGATCAAACCCAGGTCTCCCGTATTGCAGGCAGACGCTTTAACCTCTGAGCCACCATTTTCTGTGATTGTGGTTTTCATTCTGTCTGTGGTCTGATGGATGAGAATAAGAGGCTTGTGGAAGCTTCCTGATGGGAGGGACTGGCTGTGGGGAGAACTGGGTCTTACCCTGGTGGGCAAGGCCATGCTCAGTAAATCTTTAAAGCAATTTTCTGCTAATGGGTTGGGCTGGGCTCCCTCCCTATAGTTTGGCCTGAGGCGGCCCAGTCCTGGGATTTGTAGTCTCTATGGAATGGCTTTAGTCTCTATGGTAGGTGTAATGCGACCTCCTTTGGAGGACTTATGTCAACACCCCACACCTCCCAGGACTGCTGCTGCCGGTGTCCTTGACCCCACGGCAGGCCACTGTCGATCCACACCTCCGGAGACTCCTGGACACTTACAGGCAAGTCTGGCTCAGTCTCTTTTGGGGTCACTGCTCCTTTCTCCTGGGTCCTGGTGCACGCAAGGTTTTGTTTGTGCCCTCCAAGTGTCTCTGTTTTCCCCAGTCCTGTTTAAGTTCTGTAATCAAATCCCACTGGCCTTCAAAGTCAGATTCCCTAGGGATTCCCAGTCCCTTTGTCAGATCCCCAGGCTGGGAAATCTCTTGTAGGGCCTAGAACTTCCACAGCAGTGCGAGAACTTCCCTGGTGTAATTGTTCTCCAGGTTGTGAGTCGTCCACCCAGCTGCTCTATGGTGCAGCTAAATGGTGACCTCCTTCAAGAGGACTTATGCCACATGCTGCACCTCCCAGGACTGCTGCTGCCAGAGTTCCTATTCCTGCAGCAGGCCACTGCTGACCCATGCCTCCACAGGAGACCCTCTGACACACAGGCGGGTCGGGCTCAGTCTCTTGTGGGGTCAATGCTCCTTTCCCTGGGTCTTACTGTGCATAAGGTTTTGTTTGTGCTCTCCAAGTGTCTCTGGCGGGTATGAGTTTGATTTTAAACGCGATTGCACCCCTCTTGTTGCGACTTCTCCTTTGTCCTTGGAAGGTGGGTATCTTTTTTTGATGGGTTCCAACATCCTCCTGTTGATGGCTGTCCAGCAGCTAGTTGCAATTTTGGTGTTCTCGCTGGAGAAGATAAGTGCACGTCCTTTTACTCCGCCATCGTAGGGTAAAAGTTTTTCCACTTACCTTGTATAAAATCAGTCATTAATTAAAGAAGAAAAAAAGTATATGAGGGATTATGGAGTGCTCAAAAGCTGTAGACAACTTTAGCACTAAAGAGGCTCTTGAGAATACTAGACAGATGGAACTTAAGAATGCACACATTACTTTAACATTAAGACCTTGCTTAGGTGTTTGTGACATTTGGAGCTGGGATAAGGAAATCAGGTTTTATTCCATATGCTCAAAGGCTGTATTATGCTTGTTGTGAATCTTACTTAATCTTTTTGGCTATCACATTTAATTCCGTTTCTACATTTTGCTGCAATTGTCTAACAAAGACAGCATCTTTACATTTTATAATACAATCTATGCCATGGTCACATTGGCTACTATACTCTGTTTGGAAAGTGTGTTTAATCAGAAGATACTATTGTTAAAAGCATTGATATCAATTTTTAATGGTATCCTCATTTATAACAAATATTTAGTATTTGCCCTATATGTGTTGCTCTGCATTATTTTAAGTCTATAATCATACACTGATTGATTACCAACAGATAATAAAGGCATTAGAAGTAAATAGGATTTAAATTCTGTATGTGTGCATGCATGTGTATGTACAAATTATTCCAAGAGATAAATGGCTTTGAATTTATTCAGAACTAAAGAACATTCATTGATGCCACAAATATTTGTTGAGTGCCTACTATGTGCCAGACACTCTTCTAGGCACCTGGGCTACATTAGGGAACAGAGTAGTTCCAGATTCCTGTTTATGTGAATGTGATATTCTAGTGAGGGACCATAGACTATGAATAACACATATAATAAAAAATAAGTGCCCTAGTACGTTAGAAGGTGATACATTCTATAGGAGAAAATAGAGAATGTAGAAAATACAGCAGTTTTCATCAGGGTCATGAAGCAACCTTAATCCTACTCTAATCTTATCTCCTTGAAATGAAATTGAAGCTTTTGTAGTTTTTTTAGACATTAATTCTTAAATGGTCAAGCCAAGATCTTTATCAGAAATCCCTGATACATTCATGCTTGGTGTGTTGATGCTTTGAATCACTGAATAAATGTAAAACAATAGACCAGTCTTTCCATTTTCATTAATAACTTGCCATAATTAACTATGTTTATGCAAAGGAAGAGAAACAATAATAATTTAGGTAACTACATTTAATAATCTATCAATTCAGGATGTGTTTATTGTAACTTTTTATTGGTGCATCATTAGTCTTATTATTTATGCACATGCTTAAAGCAGTGAATCTGAAACATCAAATGTTATGCTTTGTTTTTTGAGGAATTCTATTCACATGAATTTTAATCCACATGGATATATCTTTCTAGTGTTAAATACAAAGGAAAAATGTTCTATTGTGTGTATGTGAGTGTTGGTTTTGAAGAAATTATATTCACATGTGGCTTAATCCACCTTAAAGTTTTCTTTTTATTAAAACTTATGGAAAATTACTGAAGTAAAATTTCATGATGGCAAGTTACTCAGTAACATTCCCCAAAAATAACTGTTAGAAGTTATTTTGTTAACTGTTAGAAGAATGAACGGAGGGCAATCTTCTCTTTAGGCAGTGGGCAAACAGCCCAGTTATGAACCCTGAACTCATTCAACTAAGTAATCTATACATGATACTGTTGTCTATTAAACTTGACTTCCTTTTAACCAGCTTTATGCTAGGTTTAGAGTCACACTTTTTATTGCAAGGTACACTGGAAAAAGTGAAGAAAAGGATAATCTTGTTCTGGGTGATTGGTAACTTTGGAAAAATTAAATTTCTTGGGTATCTTTTTGGCAATAGTTTGAAGTGAAACAACTTTTTTTTTCCCCCAATAGATTGAAACAACTTATTTCCTCCAGAGTAATAGAGTTTGCATTTGACATCAGATAAGTGATTCTTCTAATTTGTCTAGGCTTTCAGCAAACTATTGAAAAAAATCCTTTCATTTATTTTCCATCTTTCTTCTTGAGATTCTTTTTATAGCTCAAGGTGTTCTTGGAGATTGGGGGCTGGCAATCCAGCTCGTAATAGGAATCTCAGAATAAACTTACTATTAAGCGTTCGAGCTTCTCAAATGAAACTCAGTATTTAAGAGCAAAATAATATTATGCAGAGTTTTCTGATTATAAAAAGACAGATAGTTAGTGACTTTGGGGAGAATGATTGTATCTGTTAGCCATTGAATGAACATTTATAAGCCTAATACTCCTTGATGAATTTCCTTCTGTCTCATATTATTCTTGGGTATTTAGCTCATGAGGCTAAAGGAGAAGCTAATCAGCATAAACATTTTATCACTGACATATATTTGATGCCTTTCTGTTTCTTTAAAGGAAATAAAGTTTCTCTTTAATGTTTTGGTGAATTTATATGATTTCTTTGGGAAAGTTACCACGAGGATTCACCATGAATTACAGCAATATACTTAGTGCTATTCAGAAAACATTTCATCCCTTTCCCTGTTTCTGTAAAGGATTATTTCCTTTTAATGTCTCTTTAATTCCCCTTATTTAAAGCCTAAGTCTCAAACATTCATGGCTCTTATTACAGCCTATAAAATATGTGCTTAATGCCATTATCCTTTCTAAAAATTGTCTTGAATCCTTACAGTTTAATCACATATCTTGTTTGTAGCTAAACTCAACAATATATGTAAATTGTTAGAACTTGGGTAAAACAAAATGATGAAAAATATTATATGGTGTTGTGACTTTTTAGCAGTGGTTACATCACTTGTTTTATAAAATTATTTTATTTAACTTTTAAAGTTATATTTACACATCATCTTTAGTCTAATAAAATCAAACCAACATTTAGATAGAGTATTTTTAAAATCAAGAACCTTGGTGCCATTCTTGGTTTTTCCTTTTTTCTCACCTCTGACACCTAATCCATCAGGTCCTATTGGTTGTGTCTCACATTTGGCCCTGTACCTGTCCATAACTCTTCCATCACCATCTTATTCCAAGCTTCCTCATTCTTCTCTATAATCCATTCTCCACACAGCAGTGAAAGCCACTTCTGAAAAGTTAATTGGGTTGAACCACTTTCATACTTAAAACTGTGCAATTATTTCCTGGAATCAAGTACAGACTAGTTGCTACACCAACAGGCCGCCCTCCTTCCTTCCCTGATCTCATCTCCTGTCACATCCCTTTCTGGTCACATACCAAGCTCTATTAGAATTTTGGCTCTTGTTGCTCCTTCAAATGCCACAAACCTCTTTCTCTGCTTCTTGAGTTCTGCCTTCTCATCCCTCAGGTCTAAGCTCAGATATCATCACTCCAAAGAAGTCTTCTAACCACCCAGCCCAAAGTAGCCCAAAGTCAATCCCTATCATAGCTCCCAATTCTGTTTATTTCATTTTGGTTAGCTACATCTGAAATCACTTGTTTATTTATTTCTTTCCTTATTATTCCATCTCTCCCTCCCCACAACTCCCTTCTAATTTCCAAGAGATTACGGTCCTTATCTTAGTACAATACTTGAGATCCTAGGTCATGATCTAACACATAGTTAATACTGTATATAGGTGTGCTGAATGGATAGTATATTAATGTGTCAAAATTCAGGGCATGTATTGAACAAGTTTTTTTTTTTTTGAAGCATTGATTCTCAAACATTTTTAATCTCATGAAACTGTCAAGTTATTTTACTCTTCAGGAACTCCCTCCCACAAAACTGACAGTGTTAGCAGGCTTTTCTGTTCATTAGAAACACATTTCCTACCAGTGGAATTTAATTTTGGCAAAGCATTGAACAGATCTTTAGTTATAGAAATCATGCTCGAGTTGTCTTTCATCCTCACTTATTCCTGAAATCCCATGTTTAGAGTTTTTTTTTTTTTTTTTGGTTTAAATTTTGATTCATGTTAACATAGAAATATTCCTGGAAGGATTAGCGCTTTAAACTAGTTCAACCATTTGAGTATAAGGTCTGAGGCGCTAAGAGGATGTTCTGAGAAGGAAGAAGGGCAAACATGTCAATACCAGGAAGCTGAGATTTAGGCAGAATGGAAACACCCAGAGGGTGGGAGCCACTCAGAAATTATCTTCTTGTAGAGCAGGCAGAGGTGTATCTGCCTGGCTCTGTCACTAAATGTGTAAATTTGGACATGTTATTCTGTCTTTATACGAAAAATTAAGAGACTCAGCTGGTGTTCTCTAAATAATTCCAGGTTGGTGATTCTATACTCAGTCATTTTTACCCATGATCAACACTACTTCTCATGTATAATGGGAAAAATAAAAGAGCTGATGTCATTAAAAACCAATATGGTTTCTGTAAATGCAGTAACACAGGAAAAACAGCAAAAGACCTTGAATTCAATTTTTGGCATATTATTTCATTCCACATGTATTCATCGTGTTTCATTATGCATGTGTTCAGACATGAATGTATATGCATGTGCACATTCACAAGCACATTGCCTCCTTCACTGAGAAATTACAACAGTGTTATCCATCCAGAGGCACTGGCTCTGAGAAGTTAAATGGAAGATAGTTTTCTCTTATGCAGGATCTTATAAGCCACTCCAATTTCTGATTTTCTTCATTATATTGCATTGTATTTTAGCAGTATTAGTTTGAGCCACAACGCACACAACCGTAAGAGGCTGAGAAGATTAACAAGAGATTATCTATTTCTTCCTTCAATTCAACTTCCTTTCAGACAACTCATCTTGGTGATTCTCTTTTTTTTTTTTTAATTATTTTTTTTTTAATTTTTTTTTTTCCAGTGGGTTTTGTCATACATTGATATGAATCAGCCATGGATTTACATGTATTCCCAATCCCGATCCCCCCTCCCACCTCCCTCTCCACCCGATTCCTCTGGGTCTTCCCAGTGCACCAGGCCCGAGCACTTGTCTCATGCATCCCACCTGGGCTGGTGATCTGTTTCACCATAGATAGTATGCTTTTTTTAAATTACTTTCCTTCCTTTCAGCTAGCTACTCCCATGATTAATCTATGAGTATACGGTCCATTGTAATTGGTAACGTGATTGTTAACATGTAGTTGGTGATATGATTGTTGTTGTTGCTGCTGTTTAGTTGCTCAGTCATGTCTGACTCTGTGACCCCGTGGACTGTAGCCCGCCAGGCTCCTCTGTCCATGAGATATTCCAGGCAAGAATACTGGAGTGGGTTGACATTTTCTTCTCCAGGGGATCTTCCCAATCCAGGGTTCGAACTTGGGTCTCCTGCATTGCAGGCAGATGCTTTACCATCTGAGCCACCAGGCAATGTGATAACCATGAGCAATTACTGTTGCAGTCATAAAAGACTTAATATTTTGTGAGTATTTTTATTCTCAATCAGGATCACAATTACACTTATTATATTATTATACTTAATACACTTATTGCTTATTATATTTACAGTAATCATCATGATCAAAAGTGATCCACTGATTCTTTCAGGATGCACTCAATACATAGTTGGGGAGTGAGTGAATAAATGTAATGTTGGAATTAAAATGCTTTCTAAACATTTCCACAAAACACTTCATTAAAAAACATGGGGCTGGGAGGAGCACAGGGTTGGAGGCTATGTACCAGAACAGTTATATCTTTTTTTCCATTGCATGAGATCCTGTCCTCATTAAAATACATATAATATGTAGCTATTGCTCCAAGAGGACCTGCTGTGTCCTGTTGAAATTACCCTTGCTAGTCTGTGGATTAACTAGCAGCAGGGGAGAAGAAAGCTTATGTTTGTTTGTACCTGTGTTTAAATGACTGAAAAACACAAGTAGTAATGATTAACATTCTGCTTTTAAAAGTATAATTATAAATTTGACAAAGGAGCAGCTTTATTTTTAGTGTACTTCATCTGTGTGTTATGAATGGGATGTTCAGGTCATGCTTTTTTTTTGCATTCATTTTCCATTTTTGTGGAATTGGAGCAAACTCATCCAATGTATTGGTGAAATTTAAAACTGTACTTGAAAATGAAAGAAGGCATTATTTTTAAAGAGTGAGTATAAATAAATCATCAAAAATTTAATACCGTTCCAAAAACAGTCTATAAACATATTTACCTCAGTTTGTTGTTTCCCCCAAGTAGATGCTTTAAATTTCAATTAGAAAAACTAACCAGACCAATGTGTCCATTCAGCAATTTTCAGGTTCGTAGAGCCAACTTTGTTAGAATCCTACATTTAGAGACAGGTGGTAGATCCATGGGTCTTCCCTGGTGGCTTAGACGGTAAAAAGTCCACCTGCAATGCAGGATACCCGGGTTCAATCCATGGAAACCTGCCAGATTAACCAAATTCTGTCAAATGTACCAACACTTAGTCACAAATAAGCACAAAAACTGCTGCTGAGCTTAGGCCTTTAAGTCTTAACTCTCAATCTGTAGGAACTTCTAGTCACCATGATAAACGAGAGACATTCATCATGAGGACAATCAGCCCACTGTCCATTTAGATCAGAGGACAGAATCTTCCATGAAATAGAGTATAGGGCAGACCAAAGAGAGTTTAGATCTAGACCTAGTGCACTTATCTGAAGGTATTAGTCTCCAGTATTGCGAAGGACTTGTGCCTTATTCATGGTAAGGCCCATAAAATCTCCTTAGCTATCTGAACATCTTGAACACCACTTATTTCATCAATGAATAATTATTTTGAGCATGTCTTTTTTGAATTCATGAAACCTCTAGTGTAGTGCTTGATAATGATACTTGAAATTCTTATATAACCATTTTTAAAGTGTGAATTTTTATTAGGGAACCAAAAATGCTCTCCACCTTAGATATGAATCAAAGTTAATTTATAGATACATAATTCACAAGGAAGTGAATTTTTTTATTAGTGTAGTGTTTTAAATTTAATTGGAGGATAATTGCTCTACAATACTGTGCTAATTTCTGCTGTGCAGCAGAGTGAATCAGCTTGCTGTGTACTGTGCTTAGTCGCTCAGTCCTGTCCAACTCTTTGTGACCCCATGGACTGTAGTCCGCCAGGCTCCTCTGTCCATGGGGATTCTCCAGGCAAGAATACTGGAGTGGGTTGCCATTCCCTCCTCCACGGGATCTTCCCATCCCAGGGATCGAACCCAGGTCTCCCACATTGTAGGCAGATTCTTTACCATCTGAGCCATCAGGGACGTGAATCAGCTATAAGTATACGTATATCCCCTCCTCCTTTAGTCCCCCTACAACCCCCCATCCCATCCCTCTAGGTCACCACAGCGTACCTGGCTGAGCTCCCTGCGCTATACAGCACCTCCCCACTAGCTATCTATTTTACACGTGGTAAATGTGTCCATTTTTACCATGTCATTGCTACTCTCTCAGTTCGTCCCACCTTCTCTTTCTCCCATGTGAGAGAGGGTGTGTGACTTGTGTCCACAAGTCAATCCTCCATGTGTGCATCTTTCTTCCTGCCCTGCAAATAGTTTCATCAGTTCCATCTATCTAGATTCTGGAAAGCTCTGGCCTCTGATATTCACATATGGTTCTTCGATATCCAAACCTCAAGTCATATGTCACACTGCTTTGAGAGCTTCTCTACCACCTTCCCTTGGATATCTCAGCAACACCCCCAGCCAGGCACTCCTTACATCCATACCTGCTTTCTATTCTCCAGAGTATTTTTCACCAACTAGAAGTTTCTTATTTGTGTTGATTGCTTTTTGTCCTTGTACTGTAAATATAATATAAATTCAGTAAAATCAAGGATCTTGCCTCTTTCCCACTCTATTTTATATAATTTGGCACATAATAGGAGTCCAATTTGTTGAATAAAGGAACGAGGACTCCCACCTGGAAAAGTTATTATTTTAAGAAAGGGAGAAGCTATGTGACTTTTTCCAGTGTGGTTGAGGTCCTTGGTAATATGCTGACTTGCGAGAGCTATTCTGAGGGACCCAGAAAATGGTCCACCATACTTACGTCCAATTCTGACTAAAGTAACTGCTCAAGGAGCCACCAGAGCACCAGTAGGATCACTCTGAGTCTTCCCACTCCCTCAGCCCGCCCTCCTCATCCTTCTGTTTGATAAATCACTACAAGAGGAAGAAGCTGCTGCTGCTGCTAAGTCACTTCAGTCGTGACCGACTCTGTGTGACCCCATAGACGGCAGCCCACCAGGCTCCGCCATCCCTGGGATTCTCCAGGCAAGAACACTGGAGCGGGTTCCCATTTCCTTCTCCAATGCATGAAAGTGAAAAGTGAAAGTGAAGTTGCTCAATCATGTCCGACTCTTAGCAATCCCATGGACTGTAGCCCACCAGGCTCCTCCACCCATGGGATTTTCCTGGCAAGAGTACTGGAGTGGGTTGCCATTGCCTTCTTGGCAAGAGGAAGAAGAATGGTATCATATTCAATGACAAGGATGGCCAGTGCTCATTTGCATGTTTCCAACGAGAATCCAAAGCCACTGACTCAATCTCAGAACCCTGGAGCAGTGGTTCTTAAAGTGTGATCCCTGGACCAGCAGCATCGCCACCACCTGGGAACTTGTTAGAGATGCTCATTCTAAGGACATGCAGAGTCTGAAACTTTAATTCTGTTTGAGCAAGCCCTCTGCTAACATATGAGATCTCTTGTGCTAGAGCAATACTGCCCAACCTCTGTTGCACTTTATGATCACCTGAGCCACCAGGAAAGCCCCTTATAGCCACCTCAATTTGGTTCAGTCACTCAGTCATGTCCGACTCTTTGAAACTCCATGGACTGCAGCACGCCAGGCTTCCCTGTCCATTACCAACTCCCAGAGATTACTCAAACTCATGTCCATTGAATTGGTGGTGCCATCCAACCATCTCATCCTCTGTCATCCCCTTCTCCTCTTGCCTTTGTTTCCCAGCACCAGCGTCTTTTCAAATGAGTCAGTTCTTCACATCAGGTGGCCAAAGTATTGGAGTTTCAGCTTCAGCATCAGGCCTTCCAATGAGTATTCAGGACTGATCTCCTTTAGGATGGACTGGTTGGATCTCCTTGCAGTCCAAGGGACTCTCAAGAGTCTTCTCCAATACCACAGTTCAAAAGCATCAATTCTTCAGTGCTCAGCTTTCTCTATAGTCCAGCTCTCACATCCATACATGACTACTGGAAAAACCATGGCTTTCACTAGACGGACCTTTGTAGGCAAAGTAATTTCTCTACTTTTTAATATGCTGTCTAGGTTGGTCATAGCTTTTCTTCCAAGGAGCAAGCGTCTTTTAATTTCATGGCTGCAGTCACCATCTGCAGTGATTTTGGAGCCCCCCCCCAAAAAATAGTCTGTCACTGTTTCCACTCTTTCCCCATCTATTTGCCACGAAGTGATGGGACCAGATGCCATGATCTTGGTGTTCTGAATGTTGAGTTTTAAGCCAGCTTTTTCAGTCTCCTCTTTCACTTTCATCAAGAGGCTCCTACCGAGAGCCACCTACCAAACTTTAACATTTCTCATGCCTAAGCCTCTCTGCTAGAGGTTCTGATTTAGTTGGTCTGTCATGGGCCAGGGCTCTGTTTTATTTTTAAGTTCTCCTAGGTGATGATGATAGATCTCCCAAGTTTAGAGCACTCCCCTAGTATGGGAGCAGGGTAATTTCTAAGGATTTATCTTAAGTACTTGGCAGAGGTTCTTCCTGGAAAGGAATATAATTTGGGATTCAAAAATTGTTTGCCTCACAATTTTACAGTAGGGCAGAGGGGAAATGACTTGGCCTAAAACACAGCATAAGGTTATAAATGCTAGTATTATATAGCCTCATCCAAAGCATCAATTCATAGGGAAACATATTAAAGCAATGTAATGTTCAAAACCAAGTTCCGTGGTAAGCATCCGCTATAATAGAATGACTTATTCCAGAAGGGAAGTTTCATTTCAGGGAGCTTATCATGATATCAAATATGTTTTGAGTTAATGAAAACGCAGGAAGCACCAAGTTAATAGGGCAATTTTAAACCATAAAACCTAATTTAACTGCACTAAGAATGACAATGCTCCACACAAAGGAAGTTTCACAACCTGATTGATCAAATGGAGAATTACTAGGATGCTTTGTGGCATTTCTTTTGAAGAAGAAAAGTTGGCTGGGAGAGGCAGGCTTCTTTAGAATATGGTTATTTACTTCTTAATTAAACACAGAATGATTAAAAAGAGATTTCACTTTAGAAGGCTACAGAACTGCTTGTTTGATAAAATTGTTGTAAGCCTTGAGACTCATTTTCATTTTAGTATTAATTCCTTATGTTTGTTTCAAAAATATTTAAATAGAGGTTCTTCCAGTTCAGTTTATATATGGGTTTTTTAGTTGTTGTTAGAAGTAAGAAAACATTTGAATGATGGGAGAAAATGTGTTTATTCTCATTAAAAAAAACACCCTTATTTTGTATAATACTGAAACTATCCCTTTTGATATACATAACTATATTTTAACTGCTTAATTTCAAATTGAGTTATTTAGTTGAAAAATTAAGTCAATACTAATGAAACTGAGCTACTTGTTTTCCTCATTTTATGGATATTTTATAAAATATAAAGCCAGCTGTTTCATTATAATTTTCCTGAATTGAATCTCCTTAAGGGCTCTGCTGAAATTATATTTGATCAATAGTTCTTTTAAAACTTCTATAAAATTTTCTTCTTAGTAGTATTCTCTTTATGTATAAAAACTGATACCACTGTTGTGTGTTAAGACTTATGTTAGATCTTCTTAGTTCATTAGAATGCCATATTACGGTTTCCAGAACCAATTAGGCCAACTACTAAACAGAATATAAAAAGTGTGCTGCATGCAACAAGCAGTGTGCTACAAGTGGTTCACTTTTCTAATTTTGTAATTAGTTTTGGAGCATAATACATTTAGAAAGGGTGAGTAGTTGAATTTAAGGTTAAAAGAGTTTAAATGAAATATTACAAATTTAGTTCCTCAGTCACACTAGGTACATTCCCAGTGTTCAATTGCCATATGTGACTAGTGGTTACTGTATTGGACAAAACATGGAACATGTCCATCATCCCTGAGTTCTACTGAGCAGTGTTGGATAGGCCTGACTGTTAGAAATATTTTTTAAAAAGCATTGCTTTCTGGAATGTAATAGGATAATTGTGAGAATTCTTAAATAGAATCAAATGAAATATTCGATAAGGAAATATTATGCCACATGTGGACTATTTCTTAAAGCTACTGACCCTCTAGAAAAAGAGCCCTGAGTGCATTGCATGCACCATTTCCTATCAGAGTTGGTCGCCTGGAGCTGTTGGACATCTCAGCTCTGTAACTAGGTCATAAGGGTTTTGAAGGCCACATCTTTTAACCAGTGTCCTCACAGCACTAGCACCCGGAAAGAGTGTTGTGCATAAAGGGGACACTCAACGAATTATTACTAAAAGCACCAAAGCAATGTAAAGCAAGGAGAGACTCATAAATAGTGACTGTGTGCTTGAACACTAGTTTGTCTGCTGACCCAATCCAGCACTCCACGGTATGGTCATGCTGAACATTACTAAGCCGTGTCCTCCCTCTGAGTCAGATGCTTCGTGGTAGAGTCACAAAAGCAATGTTCTCTCAACCACTCCCTGAGCTAGAAGTTACCTACACCAATACAGAGCTCCTATTCCCCATCATAACCTCCTTACACTCAGTCTAGAACTGGCCACTGAACATATACTGGCTCACCCTGTTTCCTTGATTTAAGTATTCACCTTAAATTGCAATATGGCTACCTCCAGAAAGTTGACCCATCTTTAATTGTCTCTACTGCTTTCCTTATTATGGGAGATTGATACTCCAAATACACACACACACACACACACACACACACAACCACACGCTCACTCTCTCTCACATATACATAAAAGCAGTGATGAACTTTCTCCCAAAATCAGTA
This sequence comes from Cervus canadensis, assembly GCF_019320065.1. NCBI lineage: Eukaryota > Metazoa > Chordata > Mammalia > Artiodactyla > Cervidae > Cervus > Cervus canadensis. The sequence continues at coordinate 70,684,246 of NC_057419.1, read as the reverse complement.
ATATCATTTTATTTCAAAATATTTGCAATGTGTAAATTTCACAAGATGCTGACCTTTCATTTAAAATTTAATTTAAGAAAGATTCTTCAGAAAAAAGTAATCTTTGAATGTTAGTTTAAAACCTTCAGAAGCACACACAAACAGCTTCATTTCTAGATTCAAGCAAGGCAAATATTTCCAAGTATTTTCTAATCTTTTTATGATTATTTAACTCAGAATAGCATATCTCTTTTCCCACTAGACTGTATGTATTGAAAAGGTACTGAGATTATTGCAAAAGAAGGTAGGATTGGAAATATTGACATGATTGTGGTCTGAAAATCTTCCCTTAATACATCACGTGTGTTTTTGAGACAGATGTTTGGAGGACATGTTTTTTAGGGCGGAACCAGCAGAAGTGTAAAGCTATGGCTGGACACCTGTTAAGCCCTTCCGTGCCATCTGCTTACAGGAATGTACACATGACCTTAAAATGGCTGCTACTTTTGGAGGTCATTTACTAGGGTTGAGACTATACCTCCCACAACCATGAGACTTAAAAAGAGATTTATCTCAGAAGGCAATGTTGTCTCTAAGCATGAGCTTCATTTTATGAGCCGAGCTCAAAGTCCCTGACATTTAGAAACGAGAGTGTGTCAGTGTGAGGTTCTTTTGAATAATCCTTCTTGGTTTTATCAGCTTTGTAAAATGTTACTAAGTGCCAGTATTCAGTTTATGAAATGTTTTAACTGTTGAGAATGTGATGTTGACCAGAAAGGATAGAGTCTTTAGCTAAGATTGATCAAAGATAGTTCAGTTAGTGACTGTTTTAAAAGTGGAATGGTGGTGGTGGTGTTTGATGGTTTTGAAGAGAGATAAAAGGATTCCTTAGTTGTCGTTTTAAGATAAATGTTCATTTTTATGTCTTTTAAAAGGTTTTATGTCATAACATTTTATGTTTGGAATTACAATGAATTAAGGAAATGTTTTTAAAAATATTCATTATTCATAGTTAAGAGAAATATAATTCTGCTATCTAAAAAGGAATTTAACGACTTCCAATACATCTTAATATTAAACAGTTACATGATCATGAATAGTTCTTGGAAATTTTATGAATGAATATCCCAAGAATGTGCATGTTTCTGTGTGTACAGATATGTTTGTCTGTGTTTGATTTAATGGAAGCCATGGACAAATTACTATCCTGTTTATTTGAATAACTTGCTCAGTGTAAGAATCACTGAAAGAAGGCATAGAAATGTTTAATAACTAGCTTTTAGTAGACTCATCAGAGAAGAATTGTGATAGAGGAACTGAGACTTTAAAAAGCAAGCTTGGTAATGTCCTAGATTGGTCTATGTGAGAAAGAAAAAATTAATTTAGCTTTTAGAATTATAATAACATTAACCGCAATAAAACACACCAATGATTCTGAAACTACCTGAGGTCAAGTACCAGGTTTTTCTGTTTTGTTTTGCTTTCATTTCCAGTTTCTTAAGGATCAATACTTCAGTAAAAAAAAAATCATAAAAATCAATAACTAGAAATGGTAATTTTTTTAAAAAAACAAAGCCATACAAACATAGCCAAGGATTTTTATTGTTTCATTCAGAAGATGTTATCAGAGTGCTATAAAAGTTATTAAATGCTTACCTTCACTTTATATACTTCTTTTATGGAAGAACAATAAAAACAATTTGTAGACTAACTCTGGTCTGTGGCCACATTTTAAATAGAATTGCTCTACAGCACCATGTATTAAACTGAGTACATGGGTATATTCTCAGGGAGTTATGAAATACCTGCAGAAAAATAGTATATATTTATATATTAGGTATATCATATTTTATTTTGGTGATAATATTAAAAATAGTATAAGTGCATTCTTTATTATCTGACTGACCAGAAAGTACCAATGCATGATATAAGTGTTCACATCTGTGTTTGTGTTTTCAATCAAGTCGGCCACAAGTAATATTCTAAATGTCAAGGTCTGGTGAATAAAGACAAGAGGATAAATAAAGAATGTGATATTTTGGAGAGTCACTTTTATTGAATGGGAAATCTGGGCCTTCAATCAAAGTATTTTAATTCCAACTTTAATGTGCTTTATTTTAGTTTTAATACAAATGCATACCATAAATGAATTGATTTATGGGAGTCTTTCATTTTGAAGCAGATTTTATCACTTCATACCATATAAGAAAGTAGTAAAACCAGACCCTTAATTCCACTGTTTTTCTATCACAACTTACATAACATTTTCCCCTGTACTACTTTTATTTGTATAATTGCACATTTTAATGCAAAAGTAGAAGCCAATAATCAAATATTTGTGAAATCCATCTTTGACTCAATGAGGAAGCACATTAAATGTAAATATTAGAGGCATGGCCCATATTCTCGAGGTTTTTAATTTTCCTTCTTTTTGGGGGGTATGTAGGCCAAGAAGAGTTACAGGCATGTAAATGCAGAATAAGATCTTATTTATCAGTAGCCCAACTTATGTATTAATATTTCATAACTAAATATACAAGGAATTCAGAGAAGAGGAGGCTCAAGCTCAATTTGAGCTGGCTTCGTCAATGGTAGCCTCACCAAAGAGCCTGACCAAACTTCAGTATGAATTGTGTTTCCCTCCTTTAAAAAAAAAAATAGATGTACAGTTGACCCTTAAACAACACAGATTTGAACTGCACAGATCCACTTATACACAGATTTTTTTTCAATAAATATGTACGACAGTGCTACATGATCTGTGGTTGGTTGAATCTGTGGATGCAGAACCAGGGACATGTAGGATTCACTGTAAAGTTATATACTAATTATTGACTCTGTGAAGGGTCAGCACCCCTAACCCCTGCCTTGTTCACAGGTCAACTGTATATTATGGCTACTTGAATGATTTTCTAACACTGAATATCTGAACATTAATTGTGATGTAAAAAATAAACTAAAAACTTTTGTAGGTCCCACCAATTTAGTAATAAAGTGAAGTGAAGTCGTTCAGTCATGTCTGACCCTTTGTGACCCCATGGACTGTAGCCTACCAGGCTTCTCTGTCCATGGGATTTTCCAGGCAAGAGTACTGGAGTGGGTTGCCATTTCCTCGTCCAGGGGATCTTCCCGACCCAGGGATTGAACCAGAGTCTCCCACATTGCAGGCAGACGCTTTACCCTTTGAGCCACCAGGGAAACAATAATTTAGTAATAAAGACTCTGACAATTAGTTATTTTCCTTAATGATTGCAGAAAACTGAATATTAGTTAAATCACAAATCTTTTATTCGTAGATGAGTTTTCAGTATTTCTACTTTTTATATAATGTCATCTCCCAATGACAAAATATTACTTAGTGAAGGATTTGAGATCATATTAAAGTTATTCAGCATTCATTGCAATGGTACATGGTGAAATATGCACTTCCATTTGTGTAATATGTCAGTCACCATTTCACCTTGACAAAGGGAACAGCAGTAAACATTTATCAGTGAAGAATTCCCAGGGTCACATTGTAGCAGATGAGTTGGGACTGATATAGCTTCCCCAAATGTCCCATTAAAATAGCTACACATAAACATGTGCTGGTGTGCAATGTGATGTGCTTGTGTAAATGTTTCCATTTAGGGAACTGTCCAGCATTAGTACTAAAAATACTCCACTTACTTTGTGCATATGCCAGGCCTGAGTAAATCGTTTCTCATTGGATAAAGGGTCTATACCTAACTTTTCTAAATAGTATCTATTAAAATTGTTCTATATTATAAGAGAAAGGTAAGATTTTCCTGAAGGTTCAAAGTAGCAACATTTTTCTGACAATATGTTCCCACTAAAAGAGGTGAAAAGTTTAGAAGATATCTAGGTGTCCTCAAAAAGAAGTAAGAATACATGATCACTATTAATTAAAAAACTGGGAACACTAGGGAGAAAATTTAATGATGAAGGGCAGAGATGCAAAAGAACCTGTTAAAACAAGAAAGGAATGAGAGGAAAATCAAATGCAATGAGGAATCTAAAAGCTGCATTTAAAGGTATTATAATATGAAATGACAGAGAAAGCTGAACAAATTGTATCAATGAAGCAATGTCTCCAGAATACAAAGTAAAATAAAAATAGATAAGAGAATGAATGAGTTGTAGGGGGCAGAAAATAGATATATAACCTCATAAATACATCTGATTTAGATGAAGAAACCATAGAATCAAAAAGTGGTCAGTATATTTGCAACAAATAATTACAAAGACACGATAATGGGAGTGATGTAGTCTAGGAACACTGCCGCAGTTCCTGAAGCAGTCTTATGACCTAACTTCAGTGCTGCTCTTCCATAATCAGAGACATTCTTGCCCCTCCAGGGACCCACCCAATGGGCTAGGCAAAAGTCATGCCTATGGGCACCCCTGGTAATAGGTCCCAAGACATGACTGTTCCCTGAAGCAGACTTGAACACGCAGAAGAAAACTCAGTGACCCTAAGACAAGTCATTTGAAATTATCCAGTTGGTTAAAAAGAGTGAAAAACAATGAAAAAACTTACATGACTTATCGACCACCATCAGGATAACCAGTATATGCATTAAGGGAGCAAAAAAAGGAACAGAGAATGAGAAAGGGTCAGAAAGCTTATTTAAAGAAATAATGGGGAACATTTTCCAAAATCTGGAGAAGGAAATGAACATTCAGTTCCATGATGTTCAGAGAATCTCTAGTAGGCTGAACTCAAGACAACTTCAGTGAGACACTGAGACACATTATATTGTCAACAATCTAAGACAGACTTCCAGTTTCTGATTCCATACGTAAGGAACTTGGAGGATGCCCCTCCATCCTCACAGCAACTAAAACGCTGAACAAACTGATAAACCAACAGCTCTTCATGGGTCCACCAGAGAGATGAAGAAAGAATAAAGACACACACAAGGAAATACAAAAGAGTCATGGCTCACTAGAGCAGAAACTCATGAATAATAACAGCTACAGAAAACAGTGCTGGGTAGGAAAACTTGAACAATAACTAACAAAAAGTTATCTTTTCTGACCACAGTGGTATGAAACTAGAAGTTAATAACAGGAGAAAAGATAGGAAGTTCACAATTATGTGAAAAGTAAACAACACACTCCTGAAAAACCAAGGGAGTAAAAAAGAGAAGTGAAATTAGGCAATACTTGAGATGATTAATCATACACTGAAGAGATATTTGCACTCCCATGTTCATTGCAGCATTAGTCATAATAACCAAGATATGACAACAACCTAAGTGTCCATCAGTGAGATGAGTGGATAAAGAAAATTATACATATACACACTGGATGATTATTCAGGTGTAATAAAGAAATCTTGCTAATTGCAACAAATGGATGAACCTGGAGAACATTATGCTAAGTGAAATAATCCAAAGAAAGACAAATACTGTATGAGCTTACTGCATGATCTCATTATGTGGAATCTAAAAAAGTCAGATTCACAGAAGCAAATAGTAGAATGGTGGTTGCCAGAGCTGGGGAGTGGGGGAAATGAGGAGGTATTGGTCAAAGACTACAAACTTTCAGTTATACAGGATGAATAAATCCTGTTGTTCAGGTCGTTCGGTCATGTCTGACACTTTGCGACCCCATGGACTGAAGCACGCCAGGCTTCCCTGTCCTTCGCTATCTCCTGGAGCTTACTCAAACTCATGTCCATTGAGTCGGTGATGCCATCCAACCATCTCATCCTCTGTCGTCCCCTTCTCCTTCTTCTTGTCTGACAAAATGTGGTCCACTGGAGAAGGGAATGGCAAGCCACTTCAGCATTCTTGCCTTGAGAACCCCATGAACAGTATGAATAAATCCTGGAGAAGTATTATATACATCATGATGACTGTAGTTAATAATATTCTATTGTGTACTTGGAATTTGCTAAGATAGTGTATCTTAAGTGTTAGCTCAAAAAACAGGTAACTATGCAAGGTGACGGAGAAGGCAATGGCACCCCACTCCAGTATTCTTGCCTGGAAAATCCCATGGATGGAGGAGCCTGGTAGGCTGCAGTCCATGGGGTCGCTAAGAGTCGGACGTGACTGAGCAACTTCACTTTCACTTTTCACTTTCATGCATTGGAGAAGGAAGTGGAAACCCACTCCAGTGTTCTTGCCTGGAGAGTCCCAGGGACGGTGGAGCCTGGTGGGCTGCTGTCTATGGGGTCGCACAGAGTCGGACATGACTGAAGTGACTTAGAAGTAGCAGTAGCAGTATGCAAGGTGATATATGTTAATTAGCTTGATTGTGGTAATCATTTCACAGTATATATGTTTATCAAAACATCATGGGAACTTTCCTGGAGGTCCAATGGTTAAGACTCTGCCTTCCAATGCAGGCGAGGCAGGTTCAATCCCTGGTCTGGGAGCTAAGATCCCACATGCCTCATGGTCAAAAAACTAAAACATAAAACAGAAACAATATTGTAACAAATACAATAAAGACTTTAAAAATGGTCCACAATAAAAAAAAAAACCTTAAAGAATAATGTTGTACACATAAAATACAAGTCTTATTTATCAATTATGTTGCAATAAAGATGGGGGGAAAATATGGGTCTAACTTAACTCATCTTAATATGAGTAGACAAGTCAATGGATAGGAAAAATGACCCTGAATTAAATAAATAAAAATATAAGTATTAATATATACACAGACACACATATAGACATACATATATGTGTGTATTTTTATATAATAATTTAAGGAGCTTATATGAAAAATGAAACCATAAGACATGTGGAAAAGTTACTGGTTAATGAGTCTCAAGATAGATAACAATTTTCCATGATTTTTTTTATTAAAAAAGAAGAGAGATGGTACTCACAAGAGAAAAGATTTTGACTACATTAAAAAGAACAAAATCAAAAGATAAAAAACTTAATGACTAGCTAGGTTAAGTATATTCAACAGGCATGAAGGGATTGAATTTCTAATACAAAAATTGTTCTGTAAATCCACTTTTGAAAAGCAGCAAAGCTATGCTCGCTTCAGTAGCACATATACTAACATTGGAACAATACAGAGGAGATTAGCATGGCCCCTGTGCAAGGATGACACACAAATTTTTGAAGCCTTCCATATTTTTATGAAAGAGAAAAACCTAAAACCCAGATTACTGTACCCAGCAAGGATCTCATTCAAATATGAAGGAGAAATCAAAAGCTTTACAGACAAGCAAAAGCTGACAGAATTCAGCACCACCAAACCAGCTCTTCAACAAATGCTAAAGGATCTTCTCTAGATAAGAAACACAGAAAAGGTTTATAAACTCGAACCCAAAACAACAAACTAAATGACAATGGGATCATACTTATCAGTAATTACCTTAAATGTGAATGGGTTGAATGCCCCAACCAAAAGACAAAGACTGGCTGAATGGATGCAAAAACAAGACCCCTATATATGCTGTCTACAAGAGACCCACCTCAAAACAAGGGACACATACAGACTGCAAGTGAAGGGTTAGAAAAAGATATTTCATGCAAATGGAGACCAAAAGAAAGCAAGAGTCGCAATACTCATATCAGATAACATAGACTTTAAAATAGAGGCTGTGAAAAGAGACAAAGAAGGACACTACATAATGATCAAAGGATCAATCCAAGAAGAAGATATAACAATTATAAATATATATGCATCCAACATAACACCACAATATGTAAGGCAAATGCTAACAAGTATGATAGGGGAAGTTAACAGCAACACAATAACAGTGGGAGACTTTAATACCCCACTCACACCTATGGATAGATCAACTAAAAGGAAAATTAGCAAGGAAACACAAACTTTAAATGATACAGTGGTCCAGTTAGACTTAATTGATATCTATAGGACATTTCACCCTAAAACAATGAATTCACCTTTTTCTCAAGTGCACATGGAACCTTCTACAGGATAGATCACATCCTGGGCCATAAATCCAGCCTTGGTAAATTCAAGAAAATTGAAATCATCTCAAGCATCTTTTCTGATCACAATGCAGTAAGATTAGATGTCAACTACAGGAAAAAAACTATTAAAAATACAAACACATGGAGGCTAAATAACACGCTTCTGAATAACCAACAAATCACAGAAGAAATCAAAAAAGAAATCAAAATATTCATAGAAATGAATGAAAATGAAAACAAAATAACCCAAAACCTATGGGATTCAGTAAAAGCAGTGCTAAGGGGGAAGGTTCATAGCAATACAAGCCTACCTCAAAAAACAGGAGAGAAATCAAATAAATAACCTAATTCTACACCTAAAGCAACTAGAAAGAGAAGAAATGAAGCACCACAGAGTTAGTGGAAGGAAAGAAATCAAAAATTAGGGCAGAAATATATGCAAAAGAAACAAAGGTGACCATAGCCAAAATCAACAAAGCTAAAAACTGGTTGTTTGAGAAGATAAATAAAATAGACAAACCATTAGCCAAACTCAACAAGAAAAAAAGGGAGAAGAATCAAATCAACAAAATTAGAAATGAAAATGGAAAAATCACAACAGACAACACAGAAATACAAAGGATCATAAGAGACTACTATCAGCAACTATATACCAATAAAATGGACAATTTGGAAGAAACGAACAAATTCTTAGAAAAGTGTAACTTTCCAAAACTGAACCAGGAAGAAATAGAAAATCTTAACAGACCTATCACAAGCACAGAAATCAAAACTGTAATCAGAAATCTTCCAACAAACAAAAGCCAAGGACCAGATGACTTCACAGCTGAATTCTACCAAAAATTTAGAGAAGAGCTAACATCTATCCTTCTCAAACTCTTCCAGAAATTTGCAGAGGAAAGTAAACTTCCAAACTCATTCTATGAGCAAATCACCCTAATACCAATACCAGACAAAGATGCCACAAAAATAGTAAACTACAGGCCAATATCACTGATGAACATAGATACAAAAATCCTTAACAAAATTCTAGCAAACAAAATCCAACAACATATTTAAAAGATCATACATCATGACCAAGTGGGCTTTATCCCAGGGATGCAAGGATTCTTTAATATCCACAAATCAATCAATGTAATACAACACATTAACAAATTGAAAAATAAAAGCCATATGATTATCTCAATAGATGCAGAGAAAGCCTTTGACAAAATTCAACATCCATTTATGATAAAAACCATCCAGAAAGCAGGCATAGAATGAACATACCTCAACATAATAAAAGCCATATATGATAAACCCACAGCAAACATTATCCTCAATGGTAAAAAATTAAAAGCATTTCCCCTAAAGTCGAGAACAAGACAAGAGTGCCCACTCTCATGACTACTATTCAACATAGTTTTGGAAGTTTTAGCCACAGCAATCAGAGCAGAAAAAGAAATAAAAGGATTCCAGATTGGAAAAGAAGAAGTAAAACTCTCACTGTTTGCAGATGACATGATCCTCTACATAGAAAACCCTAAAGACTCTACCAGAAAATTACTAGAGCTAATCAATGAATATAGTAAAGTTACAGGATATAAAATTAACACACAGAAATCCCTTGCATTCCTATACACTAACAATGAGAAAACAGAAAGAGAAATTAAGGAAACAATTCCATTCACCATTACAACGATAAGAATAGAATACTTAGGAATAAATCTACCTAAAGAAAAAAAAAGATCTATGTATAGAAAATTATAAAACACTGATGAAAGAAATGAAAAAGGACACAAATAGATGGAGAAATATACCATGTTCATGGATTGGAAGAATCAATATTGTCAAAATGACTATACTACCCAAAGCAATCTATAGATTCAGTGCAATCCCTATCAAGCGACCAAAGGTACTTTTCAGAGAACTAGAAAAAATAATTTTACAATTTGTAAGGATGTACAAAAAACCTCGAATAGCCAAAGCAATCTTGAGAAAGAAGAACGGAACTGGAGGAATCAACCTGCCTGACTTCAGGCTATACTACAAGGCAACAGTCATCAAGACAGCATGGTACTGACACAAAGACAGAAACATAGATCAATGGAACAAAATATAAAGCCCAGAGATAAATCCACGCAGCTATGGACACCTTATCTTTGACAAAGGAGGCAAGAATATACAATGGAGAAAAGACAATCTCTTTAACAAGTGGTGCTGGGAAAACTGATCAGTCACTTGTAAAAGAATGAAACTAGAACACTTTCTAACACCATACACAAAAATAAACTCAAAATGGATTAAAGATCTAAATGTAAGCCCAGAAACTATAAAACTCCTGGAGGAAACTATACAACTCCTAGAGGCAAAACACTCTCTGACATAAATCACAGCAGGATCCTCTATGACCCACCTCCCAGAGTAATGGAAATAAAAGCAAAAATAAACAAATGGGACCTAATTAAACTTAAAAGCATTTGCACAATGAAGGAAACTATAAGCAAAGTGAAAAGACAGCCTTCAGAATGGGAGAAAGTAATAGCAAATGAAGCAACTGACAATTAATTAATCTCAAAAATATGCAAGCAACTCCTGCAGCTCAATTCCAGAAAAATAAATGACCCAATCAAAAAATGGGCCAAAGAACTAAACAGACATTCCTCCAAAGAAGACATACAGATGGCTAACAAACACATGAAAAGATGCTCAACATCACTCATTATCAGAGAAATGCAAATCAAAACCACAATGAGGTACCATCTCACACTGGTCAGAATGGCTGCTATCAAAAAATCTGCAAACAATAAATGCTGGAGAGGGTGCAGAGAAAAAGGAACCCTCTTATACTGTTGGTGGGCCCACTGTTGGTAGGCCAACTAATACAGCTGCTATGGAGAACAGTGTGGAGATTCCTTAAAAAAAACTGGAAATAGAACTGCCATACAACCCAGCAATTCCCACTGCTGGGCATACACACTGAGGCAAGCAGAATGGAAAGAGACACGTGTACCCCAATATTCATTGCAGCACTGTTTACAATAGCCATGACATGGAAGCAACCTAGATGTCCATCAGCAGATGAATGGATAAGAAAGCAGTGGTACATATACACCATGGAATATTACTCAGCTATTAAAAAGAAGGCATTTGAATCAATTCTAATGAGGTGGTTGAAAGTAGAGCCTATTATACAGAACCAAGTAAGTCAGAAAGAAAAACACCAATACAGTATATTAATGCATATATATGGAATTTAGAAAGATGGTAATGATGACCATATATGTGAGACAGCAAAAGAGACACATATGTAAAGAAGAGACTTTTGGACTCTGTGGGAAAAGGCAAGGGTGGAATAATTTGAGAGAATAGCATTGAAACATGTATATTATCATGTGTGAAACAGATCACCAGTCCAGGTTCAATGCATGAGATAGGGTGCTTAGGGCTGGTGCACTGGAATGACCCTGAGGGATGGGATGGGGAGGGAGGTGGGAGGGAGGGTCAGGATGGGAAACACATGTACACCCATGGTGGATTCATGTGACTGTATGGCAAAAAACACCAGAATATTGTAAATAGCCTCCAATTAAAATAAATTTAAAAAAAAAGAAAAGAAAAGCAGCAAAGCACATAATTGAACAGGTTAAAAAATGATAAGAATAAATGAAATGGTCAAGAAATTTATGGACTGTTTTCAACATCATGAATAATTTGGTAATCAAAGATATGCCAATCAAAATAAGATTATAATTTTTCCTGATAGTATTATCAAAAGTTTTGTAAGATAGATACCTTTGTATCCTGCTGCTAAGAGTAAGATTAGTAAAACTTTTGTGCAACACCTACAGGGAATTTTAGGTCTAAAAATTCACAAACATGATCTAACAATTAAAATACTGGGAATATACCCTTAAGAAATTAATTAGATTCTTACAAAGACTTATGTAATAGGAGCTTTGTCACAGTGGTATTTATAGTAGCAAAAATTTAAATTACCCAAATCACAAACAATAGAGTAATTATGCCATGATCATTCAATGAAAATTTAAGATGCCTTAATAGTATGTTGTATAGTAATTTACTTTTTTCCAATAAGTGAGCTGTCCCTTTTTTTTTGGATTAGGATTTTTTTTTAATATGATTTCACATACAATTTTAACATAGGAGATAAAAGCAACATTGTATTAGGGTAAATTTATTTAATGATTACTAATCTTTTAAAATTTATAGAGTTGCAATAAGGCTCATCATATTATTGTCAGTAATGTTCCATGTGTGTTTGAAAAGCTTTTGTGTTCTGAAATTTTTGGATAGATTAGCTCAAGCTAGTTGGTTGCATATCTCAAACGTTATATATTGTGCTAATTTTTCTTTTTGTTTTTGCCTGCTGTATCTATCAGTTGGTAGGAAGAATTTTGAAAACATTTACTCACTGGCCTCTTTGTGTATTTGTCTTCACAATCTGTCAAGCTTTAAAACATTATGTATTTTGACAGTTTATTTTGAGATGCATAGTTTTATAGTCTCAGTATGTATTCTAGATACGTCTTTCTGATAAGGTGAAATTCTTACTATTATATGGTGGCCTTCTTTATATCTAATAACACCTTTTCGTTAAAGTCTATTTCATGTATTATTAATATTGGCAGGCCAGCTTCATTTTGTTTGTATTTGCTATATATGAATATTTTATATACCATTTTGTGCACTTTTAATTTAGATGTGCCACTTATGAAGACACTTAGTTGGATTTGATCTTTCTGTTCCTGTCTGAAAATCTTTGTTAACTATAATTTTTAGTTCATTTTTAATTGGTATTTACTGGAAAAAATGAACAGATTCTTAGAAAAGTTCAATCTTCCAAGACTGAACCAGGAAGAAACAGAAATTATGAATAACCCAATTAGAAGCACTGAAACTGAAGCTGTGATAAAAAATCTCCCAAGAAAACAAAAGTCCAGGACCAGATGGCTTCACAGGAGAATTCTATCAAACATTTAGAAAAGAGCTAATGCCTTCTCCTTCTAAACTCTTTCAAAAAATTGCAAAGGAAGACTTCCAAACTCATTCTACGAGGCCACCATCACCCTGTTACCAAAACCAAACAAAGGCAACATAATAAAAGAAAACTACAGGCCAATATCATTGGTGAACATAGATGCAAAAATCCTCAACAAAATTTTAGCAAACAGAATTCAGCAACACATCAAAAAGCTCACACACCATGATCAAGTTGGGTTTATTCCAGGAATGCAAGGATTCTTCAGTATATGCAAATCAATGTGATACACCATATTAACAAACTGAAAGATAAAAACTGTATGATAATCTCAATAGGTGCAGAAAAAGCCTTTGACAAAATTCAGCACACATTTATGATTAAAACTCTTCAAAAAAAATGGGCACAGAAGGAACCTACCTCAACATAGTAAAGGCCATATATGATAAGCCTCCAGCAAACATTTTTAATTGGTATTTGGAATCATCTCTACCATATTTTGTGCTTTCTATTTACCCGACATTTTTTATGTATCATTTTGCCTGACTTCTTGCCTTCTTTCATACTGAGTTTAGAAGTTTTATACTTTATCTCTGTTCTTTCCATTATATCCTAAAAATTTTCATATACACTTAATTTAGGGAAGTTTACTCCATCAGAAAAAAAGTAAAAACTTTGGAAGACTTTATTTCTGCTGCTTTTCTCAACTTTTCTTATTGCTGCTCAGTATCTTAGACTTATTTTAATCATGAAATGTGCATTGTTATTGCTTTATACAGACAATATTTGTTTAGGTAGGCACTAGACTGGAAGTTCCATGAAGGCAGGAATTTTCTTTGTGGTGGTTATTCTTTGCTATACTTCAAGTACTTAAAACAAGGCCTACCACATAGTCATTACTCATAAATAATTATTGAATCTGTTGATTGAATGTACTCAAGTATTTAACTTTTTTTTTTGCATATGCCTTCCTACATCCCTCTGTAATCATTTTATTAGTGTCTAAAGATTAATTCTTTATACGTTCCTTCAGTGAGGGTTAACTGCTACCAAATTCAGTCTGTCTGTTGTCTAAAATGTTTGTATTTTTCATTCATGAAAGGTACATTTAGTTCTAAATTCTTTTCAGCACAGTGAAATATTATTCCACAGGCTTTTGACTTCCATTGCTGACTCTGAGAATTTGTTTGTAAGGTTCCATGTAAGTAATCTTGAAGGTACTTTGTCTCTTCTCTATTTTAAAAGTTTCCTCTTTATATTTAATTTCATATAATTTCATTATATATACCCTTCAGAGGATTTCCTTTTATTTATCCTTTCTGATAGTCATTAGTGTTCACGAATCTGAAAATTGTTATCTTTCATCTGTTATGAAAATTCTCAGATGTTATCACTTCAGATATAGGCCAGTCCCATTCTTTCATTCTTTTCCTCTTCTTATGGAACTCTGCTTAGAATAAGACATATCTTCTTACTTTATTCTCCATATCTCCAACCCTATTTTATATTTTCCATGTTTTTGGTTTTCTTCTGCATTGTAGAATATATCTTTAAATCTAAATTTCAAATCACTAATTATTTCTTTAGCAGTTTGTAATCAGCCATTAACCTAAACATTCAATTATACAATCATTTTTATATTCAATGATAATATTTTTATTTCTGAAAGTTATAGTATTTTCATTTCCAAATCTACTTTGTCATTTTCCATAGTCTCTTGCTTCTTATTCATATATTCACCCCTTCCTTTTCTTTTCATAGCATGTTAAACATATTTTATACTCAGTCTTTAATGATTCAAATATCCCAGTAATTTGTTAGAAGTTGTTATCTATATTTTCTTCTGGTTCTCAATATGCTGCCTGGGAAGGGCTTCATGATGGAATGTTGAGTAAGTAGAATAATACACAAACTAATTGTTCACCTTATGATAATGATTTTATAAACATTCAAAGACAGAGAAGACAAACCAAAATATTTGCAATTGTTAGTTGCCTTAGGAAAGTGGAATTGCAGGTAATTTTTATTTTCTGTTTTATGCTTTTATTCATAGTCCATATTCTCTACCATGAATATGCATTCACTTCTCTCATAAAAAATATTTTAGAAAATGACTCAAAGAACTTTCCCAAATAATTCTTTTTATCTTTCAATAAGATGGCTTTTTAAAGAATTCTCTCTTAGAGGATTTCAAGCAGGTCAAGAAAATTGTTCCAAACTGCTGAGAGTCTTATGGTGAATGTGACAAGGTTATATTCCAACTTTTGACATGTTCATCATTAACGTTTCACTGGTCCCTGGCCTGTCTGAATGAAGAGATGAATTCATTAGAGATGGGTAAATAAAAAAGTGATTTTCTCTCTAAATTAATATAATGACACACTTTCATGATGAATTTTCTAAATCATTTCAGGTTATACCTTCCTCTCTGTGAGTTCAATTATCTTTGTCATAAAAAGCTTTTTTTTTCCACAGACAACCTTTACCCATTTTTCATAGCCTAATTTAACTATAAAGCTGTTAACATCCCATTTTAAAGCTGATGATAAATTGCCTTTTAACCTATTTGAAATTTTTGAAATTAGGTGGTATAATATTCATAGATATAACCTTACCAATTATCAGGAGAAAAAAATGAAAACATAAATATGGCTTTAACCTTGAAACCTGACAGGCGTTTGGATAAGAAAGAGATGAGCCTTTTCATGTATTTAAATTTGTCTAGACTCATAGCCCTGTGTGTCCCTGTTATGATTAGACCTTCTTAACATTTGTCTCCTACTAAATGTGTGGGAAACATGTTTCCTATTGTTGGTGACTCAATAAGAGAATTGCATAATCTAACAAAGTTTCAATAATAAAGAAAATTAGCATTAGCATTTCCTGGTTATTTGTATATATGCTTCACACCTTTTTCTTTGTAAGTAATCAAAATAGTGTGAAAATTCAGACTGAGGCTTAGAACAACAGTGTCTCTTACCCTAAGTCTCTTAGAAAAAGTCCCTAAAATTAATCACAGTGGGCACCGTATCTTATATTTTAAATGAATACCTTCTAATACCTTTTTAATTATACCATGCCATCTACTAACCAAATCCATTATTCTGACATAAAATAGTAAGCAACTTATAAAACCATAAGATGAATATCTTTTTAAAAGTTAATCTGTTCGGGGCTTTTATCTTTGTGAGCCATTATTTTCTAGCATTTTAACAATTCATGTGTATTCCAACTATCAATGATGCATTTTTGTACACTATTTTTTTAAAAGGGCTTTTAATGTGTCTCTTTTTTCCTCCTTTTTCTGACATTTGCTTCTACCGCATGGTTTTTGTTGTATTTAACACTAAGCAGGTGTCTTAGGAAGTAATCCAATATCATCTTGTAAATGAAGTTCTGCAGTACCCTGTATGATAATATCATTTATCCTTCTGTCTTGTAACCAAGAACTTAGTGTGAGGGATTTTATTTTAGTCATTTATTCTCTCTCTGTCTCTGTCTCTGTCTCTGTCTCTCTCTCTCTCTCTCTCGCACATTTGAGAACCTTAAAGCCCCAATCAGGTATTTCAATTCCTACATGCCATATCAAGTATAGTTTGGGAACAGTGGGAGCATAGGACACATTGTCCATTTCTTCCTCTTTGTTTGGTGCACAGTATCTTTTGGCTTGAATGGAGTCGTCTTCTATTTCCTGCACCATTAGCCTAACATTCACTTCAGTTTCAGGGGTCCCTTAGCCTGCTTTGGTGGTACCAGCCTATCGGCCTCATAGATTATAATGCATCTCACAGTACGTATTTCTTGGTTGTCCCTGTATAATGTGGCTGATGAAGTTACACTTGCTTACCAATTTTGTAGAAATACTTCCCAGTTGATCTGCACTATACCTATGGTTCATTCCCCTGGATTGGCAAAACCCTTAACTGGAAGGAGTGTGAGATAGAATGCATTTTCTTAGCACATTCTTGGTAGCAAGTTGGCTCTAAATGTGCTAATGCATATAGTGTATTTCTACACTGATGTCTCTATGGGAAATCCCATTTAATTAGAGTTACAAGTAGCAAAGATAACAGTAATAGCATAAATGCAAACTTCTCAGAACTTTTAGAGGACAAAAAATTTAGACGATTCCTAAGAATTAAGGTACTTTTGGCTACAAGTAACAGAAATTGATTCCAACTGACTAAAAAAACTAAAGAACAAAAGATCTCACTTGACTGGAAGGAAGTTCAGTGGTGGAGTGGGCTTCAGGGCAGAGGGATTCAGCAAGATCATCAAGGGCCCCAGTGCTTTCTATCTCTCTGCTTGTAATTCCAAGTGTGGCTTTATCCTCTGTGTAGCAGGATGACTGCAGCAGTCCTCAGAATCATATCTACATCCAGTAATATCCAGGGGACATTCCTATGGCTATCTCATAGGGGCAAGGAATTTTCCTTTTCTCACTGAAAGAATTCCCATTCAGGTCAAAGTGGAAACATATGCTTGTTCCAGAACCAATCATAGGCAAGATTACTTTTGAAAGAATCCCTTCCTAAAATTGGGGTAAGTTCAGTTTCCCTTGAGACCTGTGGCTACATGGAATTAAGGATATATTTAATTGAAATTGAGTTTCTAAGATACGAAAAAGTGGATAAATGAATGCTAAATAGGCAAAAATAGTCTCTACTACCTGGTTGTATCATTAACATTGGACCCTGAAAAAATACAGAGGGAAATGAGAGTCACTGTGGCTAACTTGCTATGATCAGCATGTGTTTTCTGAAGCATAGGTTGACAAAAAAGTAAAGGACAAAGAGATTGCCTATCTTTTAGCCTGAAGCTCAAATAATTAATATAATTCTTTAGTGAGCAGATACTATAGCTTGGCTCACTCAACAGCCTTTCTATCCCCCTTTTCCTGTTCTTTAGTGATTGTAAAGTACTGTCCTTGATTTCACAGCCTCTCAAACAGCTTGGGTTGGCCATGAGCAGAGTTATGACCAATGAAGTTTAAGAAGTCAAGGGAACAGGCTGCCTTTCCAGGAAATAAATGTTACATTTGGGTATGGTGTTCATAAGTTCAGTGTCTGCCTTGAAACCGGGGAAATAAAAGTCACATATTAAAGATGGTGGAAGAAGAAGGCCACTAGGGTCTCAATGGCATCCCTGAGCTGCTCGATGATGAGCAGCCCTGAACTATCTACCCTCAAACCGTGGGTCATGTGAGGAGATACCAGTCACAGTAGTAGCTGAAAGTGATAGTAGAAAATATAGATTATCCACATCATTTCTACACATGTATTCATATTTTATCTCACTGAATTTAGCCTCTTGTTGTTTCCCAAAGGCCAAATTAGAGAAATTCCTTAAATAGCCTGTATCACAAATACCTTAACTAGTATAAACCCAGGAAACCAACTAATCATGCTCTTGGTGCCTAAACAGAGATGGTGACCATTTATATGAATAAAACTTTGCAGGTACAACTGCCACATGAACCACCACAAGCTTCACAAATCAGCAGTCCAGTTTGAGCCCACATGTCAGACTTACTGAAACACTGACTGCAACTTAAGTGAGCAAACAACAGTTAATTATATTTTATCATGTAAACTGATCCTGAGATAGGTCTGAAAACATTAACATGCATGAACGGGGTTGTATGACATCAAGGAAATGAAGATTTATTTAAGGATACTTTGTTTAACAATAATATTTGAGCTCCATAACAGTCAAATAGTAAGCAGACGGTCTTTTTTTACTTGATTAAAAGCACATTGCTTAGAAAACAGAACTTTTGATTACATGCAACCAGATGATAAAAGATGTTAGCTGGAGGGAAATTTGTTTTCTACCAATACATAAAAAGTACCTTTAAAATACACCATTATGGCATGGAGAAACTATTTTTAGTTTAGTATTACAAACTCCTCAACTACTTTTATACCACAGTTTCATTCCATCTGCCTCTCAACTCTTCCTACTGGGGCTTCTGCAGTCTGTTGAGGGTTTCCATTACCTTTGAAAAACAAAACCAGCAATCATTTTTCAAGAGACACTAATGTTGTCAGTATATACTTATTGCTGATATTAAGCATTCAATATATTACTGAATGTAATGCACACATAGACTACCTACTCATTGGGATAAACTGACATTCCCCCAAGAAAGACTTTAAAAAAGTTCTCCAGTATAAATATGATCTTAGGTAAAGTTGGGACAAAGAGGTCCCTGTGAGATATTATACCAAAATAGTTTCATTAAAGGTAAGATTCTGCTATATTTGGAATCTGATTTCCATCAAGATAGCTCATAATTGTCTAATTTCCTACAGGTAAAAGAGAAATGGAAGGATGAATGTAGATAAACACGAAGGGGCTTTTGTCCATGCTCATTTATAAAGTTGGGCTTCCTTAGTGGCGAATTCAGTTGCCAATGTAGGAGACCCGGGTTTGATCTCTGGGTCCGGAAGATCCCCTGGAGAAGGGAATGACAACCCACTCCAGTATTCTTACCTGAGAAATCCCATGGACAGAGGAGCCTGGCGGCTACAGTCCATGGGGTTATAAAAGAGTTGGACATGACTGAAACGAGTAAACAACAAACAAATTCATAATGTTAAAAGTATTAATATAAGCTGCTTCATGGTACATGGATAGTTTATTCTCCTCAGGAATACCAACCATTGACATCGTATATCACAAGAGAAAGATGAAGTGTTCAGGATTCAATAATATACTGGGGAATTTGTCACTAATAGATGTGTGTAAAATTCAAAGACAGTGACTTTAAAATGTTTATATTACTATTTTTAGCAGTGTAATCCTTTCTTGAAACCAGAGCTACAGAGAAGCCAGTGCAGAATACAGATAAAAACAGAGCTTATGATAAAGCAGAGCTGGCATTTAAAGTCTGGCCTTCTTAGCTCACACATCCCCTGAGCAGGCTCCTGGGGCACCTCTGGAGAAGTATTAGAATCCATCATAAGGTCCCTAAGACATTTGAGACACTAATGTTTTCTCCTCTATCCCTAATCATTGTACCTATTTTAGATTCCCCGTGGGGATGATTTACATGGCCAAGAACTGGGCAGAAGGATCCCTCTCCTGGGAAATAGGAAGAGTCCTGAGTTCTAAACTGCACTTCCTATTGTCTCTCTAGTCCTCTTAAGATATCTGATTAGTGGTATACAGGGGGTGTCTTAGGGTTCTTTGGTATTTCCTAAATGGAAGTTCCAACTCACACTTTCTGTTTTCATAGCTGTATAAAGTTGATACTGCTATCAGATGACTACACAATAGAGACTCTTTTTTAAAATATTGGTTTACTTATTTGGATGTGCCAGATCTTAGTTGAGACCTGCAAACTCTTAGTTGTAGCATGTGGCATCTAGTTCCCTGACCAGGGATTGAACCCAGCCCCCTGCATTGGGAGCATGGAGTCTTAGCCACTGGTCCATGAGTGAAGTCCCCCCAAAATAGAAATCTTTTTCCCTTCTTTTTTTCCCCTGTTTACTTTTTCTCATGTATCATATAGCATTGGATACTCTCCTAGTCAGTGTACGTTGTACACATACATGTATGTTTCCTGACTTGAAGTTTAAAACCCTCCAGTTAGCTTTGGGCCAATTCTGAGAAGTCCACAGAGCTTATATTAGTATTGCTTTAAAACCTTGCTGTTAAAACCTATAAAAACAGAGTGAACTTTAGAAATGGAGTGAATATGCTATTTTGTTCTGTTGCACTAAGTCCATTAAGCAGAGAGACTAGCCTCTGTGGGAAACATAAGGAACCACATGAGATATGCCTTTACTTCAGATTGGATACACATCTTCATTTTTCCTAGTTAACACTTGGGCTTCTCCTGGATACATTAGGCTTTTTGTACCATACCAACAGTATACACGTAGACTCTCATGTATTGGGGTGTATTCAGTTAGAGTTAGGTGGCAAACTTAATGCAGTTGTGAGGAGAGAGAACTTGATATGGCTGCAAGGGGGAGTGGGGATCTGCCCAACTTGACCTGTGACTTTTGATAAAGGGACACAACCAAACAAAGAATGCTCAGCAGAGAGCTGGGAAAATAAATGTCTTGACTCCATGCTGTCCCACTCTTCTGCTGGCGCTTCCCATTGGTCATACCCAAACTAAAGCTGAAGTCATCTTCTAGCAGGTAAAGAAAGGTAAAGAAAGGCAGGTAAAGAAAGTTGGAAAAGTAGAGCAGTAAATGGGGGTGGGGGTGGGGGAGGGAAAAACTAGCATTCTTGTAAATGCCTTTCATGTCTAAACCTTCTTATCTGGAATGTGTGTGTGTGTGTGTGTGTGTGTGTATGTGCAGGCTCAGTCGTGTCCAACTCTTTGCGACCCCATTGACTGTAGTCTGCCAGGTTCCTCTGTCCATGGGATTCTCCAGGAAAGAGAATTGGAGTGGTTTGCCATTTCCTCCTCCAGGGGATCTTCCCAACCCAGTGATCAAACCCATGTTTCCTGTGCCTCCTGCTTTGGCAGGTGGATTCTTTATCACAGAGCCATCTGAGCTTCCCTAATATCAATAACAAAAGCTATTATTTAGCTCAAATTTGCCATATTCCAGTTTCTATAGTAAACATTCTGTAGGCACTATTTAAAATCTAAGTACTATTTTTCTTCTCATTTTACCTACAAAGAGTGTATAAACTACAGAGTTTATTTTTCAAGAACTTAAATGCAAGTAAATATAAGTCAGGTCTTGAACCTAAGTAGGACTCTAAAATTCATGCTTTTCATTAACTTTTATGTAGTCTCTGTTTGGTACCCCAGTTGCATTCTCAGTCAGCTGAGAATGGTTTTCTCAGCTGGTTTTCTCTGTTGGAATTCTTGAATTCTTAGACTGCATTAGACAATCCCTTCCTTTATTTTTTTAATTTTTATAAAGTTTTATTGAAGTATAGTTGATGAACAATCTCTTTAACATATAAGGTTGAAACTATAGAGCTCCATATTGTCACTTAATTGTGACAACATTAATGAGAAAACCATAAAGCTTTTCTCTTTTGTAGGAGGATGATATAACATACAGAAGTTTGGGGAGAAGACTAAAGAAACCCAGTAGTATCCACAGATCTAAGCACTTAGCAGTTAAAATGATGAATGGGTGACCTTCTAGAAATTGAAAAAACCCTTACCTCTTATTCGTGCAGACAAATAGTAATGTAACCAACCTGATACTGCCCCATTAGTAATCAATTATTTCTCTCTGAGTCAGGTACCATAGAGAATGGATTTCAAAGTCACATCCTTACTTAGAACATTAGTTTATTTTCCCCAGGTTACTTACAAAACACCACTTTTTTATGACAAATTTTGATCATGACACAACCCACGTCATTAGCATGGCATTTAAGAGTCTAGTTTCAAGCTCTTTCTATTCAAATGGCTAGGACTAGAGCTATATAGAAAATTAATTTAACTTTTGAATATGTGAAACAATTTTCTGCAGCAATAATGGCTTTCTTTTCAAAAGGGAGAGTTTTGTTATCTGAAGACACTCATTTTTCTGAACTAGAATGGACATAATCCTATACCTTAGACATTTTATTGTTAGCACTCTAGCTTTCTATTGAATTAGACTGAAAGATAGGTTGGCTCTCAACGGGACTTCATTTTCTGATGAGAGCAAGTTGACATTGATCTGAATTATCTTGTATGCTTGTTGAATACGCCATCCAAGCTTCCAGCATTGTGTGTGTGTGTAACATATAAGTATCAGAGTGAGGGGAAATTTGCCTTAGTTATCTTCCAAATCCTAGCTTACAATTATTCATATAGAAGCCAAAAAATGAAGTCTAAGATTTCAGTTTTCTTATATTTATTATTCTTATATTTAGCATCATTTAGAATAACAATCTGGATAGTTACTCTCATGTCTTACTTATTAGTTTGTTTGAAATCATGTGAACATGACTGTCAAGAAAATGCATTGAATTATTACTGCCTCTAAATAAATTCAGATTAAAACACATGTGGTCAGTATTTGCAGAAAATTATTGCATGTAGCAAGCATGTAAATATTGTAATGTTAAAGAACTAGTAGAATTAATTAACAGTGGAGGTTTATCATGTGTAAATCAAAGAAGATCAAGAAATTATTGACAGTAGAGAAATGTATATATCTGTAATTTATATAAAAGACTTGAAATTTTTCAAACTTCTTTTGTCTTCATGTTTAAAATATTTTTTTTCTTTTTATGTCTGCATCATTATCATTTAGATATTCTGAAAGTTAATCTGGTAAAAATCTTCTTCCTGAATAGAATTTCCTGTTAATTTATTGTGTTATAAATCAGAAGTTACATTATTGAAAATGAGATGGACTACTCATTATTTATTCCACATATATTTTTTCAGTACCAACAATGTGCCCAACATTTTACTGGACAGTGGGAAGACAAAAATTAGATTTTATTCAACTTGGCAGCTTCCATAGTGTCTAAAACATTGTTTTAGAAGGTACTGGTGTTCTGTAAATATTTGTTGAAAGAATGAAGACAAGGTCCTTGACTCTGGGGAATTACACACGCAGATAATGACAATGTTGTACTATAGGAGAAGGATAGTTCTGATACTTACAGAGCTCAGAACTTCTGGAGAAGGAATGGGAAGTTTCCATGAAGGGGAGAGATTATGACTTGACATTTAAAAGATGGGTAGGAATTTGTTATGTGGATATGGTAATAGGAGATAGTGTGGTCAAAGGCACAGCTTTGGAAAGAATTAAGTATGCATTTTTAATATTTATTTATTTGCTACACTGGGCCTTAGTGCAGCATGTGGGATCTGGTTCCCTGACCAGGGGTGGAATCCGGGCTCCCTGCATTGGGAGTATGGAGTCTTAGCCACTGGACCAACAGGGAAATGCTTAAGTGAGCATTTTTGAAAAAAGAAGTACAGACAAGTTTGGCCGGACAAAGTCCCATGATAAAGGGAACAAACTTGGAAAGGTTGTTGATGTTTTCAGATGCAAGCTGAGAAGGTTGAACTTTATTTGGGAGTCACTGGAGGCTTTTGAGCATATGCATGGTAAGATTGAACCACTTTTCATGAAGATGAATCTAGCTGCAGTGTACACGATGAGTTGTCACAACAGGAGATGAAAATGGGGAAATCCACTATGAGATGAATGTCATTGTTCAGGTGGAAAGTAATAATAGTCTGAGTGACCAAACAGTGTTCCTATATTTGAGACCGATTTTGTTTCTCCAAAGTGCTTCAGACTGTTTCGAAGAGATTTCAAGAAGTTTCAAGTGTGAAGCAACCTGTGTTACTCTAAAATAGAAACATACTGTGTAAAGCTACTCCATTTACTCACTTCTTGAGGATATCAGGCATTCTAAAATGTGCAAAACACTGGACACAGTTATAAATCTGAACTTTTTGAGAGTCTCCATTGGAGACTATCTTAGACCCTCACCAAGCATCTATTTAAACTTCTAAATACAATTTAATGAACCATATTACATCAATTACTATAATATATGAGATTAGAAAAAACTAATCAGAAGGTGGCTATAAGCTATCAAGAAGCACAGACCATTCTGTGTAGGCAGAGAAACACCTGAATAAATTCTGATGCTATTAGTGTTCAGTTTCAGTTCAGTTCAATTCAGTCTCCTTCCCTGGTGGCTCAGATAGTAAAGTGTCTGCCTACAATGCGGGAGACCAGGGTTCAATCCTTGGGTCGGGAAGATCTCCTGGAGAAGGAAATGACGACCCACTCCAGTATTCTTGCCTGAAAAATCCCATGGACAGAGAAACCTGGTAGGCTACAGTCCATGGGGTCGCAAAGAGTCGGACACGACTGAGCCACTTCACTTCACTTCACTTCAGTCTCTCAGTCGTGTCTGACTCTTTGTGACCCCACGGACTGCAGCACGCCAGGCCTCCCTGTCCATCACCAACTCCTTAAGCTTGTTCAAACTCATGTCCATTGAGTCAGTGATGCCATCCAACCATCTCATCCTCTGTCGTCCCCTTCTCCTCCTGCCCTCAATCTTTCCCAGCATCAGGATCTTTTCAAATGAGTCAGCTCTCCGCATCAGGTGGCCAAAGTATTGGAGTTTCAGCTTCAGCATCAGTCCTTCCAATGAATATTCAGGACTGATTTCCTTTAGGATGGACTGGTTTGATCTCCTTGCAGTCCAAGGGACTCTCAAGAGTCTTCTCCAACACCACAGTTCAAAAGCATCAATTCTTCTGTGCTCAGCTTTCTTTATAGTCCAACTCTCACATGCATACATGACTACTGGAAAAACCATAGCTTTCACTAGATGGATCTTTGTTGGCAAAGTAATGTCTCTGCTTTTTAATATGCCGTCTAGGTTGGTCATAGCTTTTCTTCCAAGAAGCAAGCGTCTTTTAATTTCATGGCTGGAGCCCAATAAAAATAAATTCTCTCACTGTTTCCATTGTTTCCCTATCTATTTGCCATGAAGTGATGGGACCGGATGCCATGATCTTAGTTTTCTGAATGTTGAATTTTAAGCCAACTTTTTCACTATCCTTTTTCACTTTCATCAAGAGGCTCTTTAGTTCTTCTTTGCTTTCTGCCATAAAGGTGGGTTCATCTGTGTATCTGAGGTTGTTGATATTTTTCCCAGCAATCTTGATTCCTGCTTGTATTAGTGTACTTTGGTAAATAATATTCAGAGTGATACTAGTTATCACAGAGTACTTAAAATGTTTATCACAAGTTCTTTTTAAGAAAGCTAGAATATTCTCTTTGAGGAAACTGAAGTTGTATATCTTGTTTTCACTTCATAACCAAAACCAATGTCTTGAAGAGCGAAAATTGAAGTTGGAGAGGCAAATAAGACTGTCTATAAAATCACCACTTTTTAAAAGGTCCGAGTCTTAAAAACACATTCCAGCCTCCTGGAAAATATATTTCCAACATAGAACTTAAAATAAAACAATGATGGATGTTGAGGTGTTGTGACTCCATATTCATGGAAGCATTGTTTCTCCATGCAAATGCCTTAATGTATCATTTGAATTTAAAAATTAAGGAATTTTATTTCATTCACCGTCATTTAATTTCCCTTATTTGATTTTTTTTTCCCTCTGAAGAACAGCTGCTCTAAAGTCAATATTTCTCCCATGGTGATAGCTGCATGCATGCATGCTAAGTCACTTCAGTTGTGTCCAACTCTTTGTGACTCTATGGCCCATAGCCTGCCAGGCTCCTCTGGTCCATAGGACTCTTCAGGCAAGAATATTGGAGTGGGTTGCCATGCCCTTCTCCAGGGGATCTTCCTGACTCAGGGATCGAACCCAGGTCTCTTAAGTCTCCTGTATTAGTTGGCAGAGGTTCTTTAACACTAGTGCCACCTAGTCCTACTCAAAATTTTGATATTGGTAAAATTTGTTGTGCAAGGGTGTGTGAGTGTGTGTGTGTATGTGTGTATGTACTCAGCCTTCCTTCTTTTCTCACTTCCGCAGATAACCAATATCCTTATGACTTTCATCAGTTCTCAAACCTTAAAATACATACGTATCACCAGAAGCAATTCTGAAAAATATGTATTCCTGGTCATACACTCCCTGGAGATTCAGATTCCATAGTGTGGGAAACCTGAGACTCTGCATTTTTAAAACTGCAGCTCTGTTTGTTTGTTTGTTTGTTTACTACCGTGTTGGATGCTGCATGGGCTTTTCTCTACTTGTGGCGAGTAGCAGCTACTCTCTAGTTGCGGTGTGCAGGCATCTCGTTGTGGTGCCATCTCTTGTTGCGGAGCACCGTCTATGGAGATCACAGGCTTCAGTAGTTGTGGCTCCCTGGCTGTAGAGCTCAGGCTCAATAGTTGTGGTGGCTTAGTTGCTCCATGGCATGTGGGATCTTCCCGGATCAAGGATAGAACCTGTGTCTCCTGCATTGGCAAGTGGATTCTTTACCACTAAGCCACCAGGGAAGCCTGGGGACGCTACAGTTTGATCAGCCCCTCTAGGTAATTCTGAGGCAGGGGTAACTTAAGTTTTCTGTAAGTGGCTACAACTTAAGCCCTCTGTCTCTTTTCTTTTGTTGGGTGTCATGGTCCTGATTTTCAATAGCTACTATCAATTGCTTAGGGCTTCCCTGGTGGCTCAGTGGTAGAGAACCTGCCTGCTAATGCAGGAGACCCCAGTTCAATCCCTGGGTTGGGAAGCTCCCCTGTAGAAGAAAATTGCAACCCACTCCAGTATTCTTGCCTGGAGAATCCCATGGACAGAGGACCCTCTTGGGCTACAGTCCATGGGATTGCAAGAGTCGGAGACAACTGGATGACTAAGCACATCAGTTATTAAATTCATTTAATGAGTAAAGTCAAGCAGTGTAGATAGCCAGGAAATCTCTACGGAGTCAGAAAAATGATGTTCCCATATAGAGTCCGATCATTATTAGCATCACCCCACCTTGAGAACTGCAGTTTTACACTGTCAATCCCTAGATGTTTTATAGCAAGTTAAATGATCTGATTTATACTAGGTGCTGAGATGTTTCCAAAAACAGATCACTTCCAAGGGTAGTTCCTTTTATGCATTTAATTACATTTGGGTTCCAATCCAATTCAAAACCATGTCTACAAAGGTTGGCATTTAGTCAGCCAAACACTTGAATGCTTCTTTGTTCCTAAGGAAGAAAGTACAAGACTAATTTCTGTTCAGGTAATTGCAGGTGCAGGTTATGTTTGCAGTCTTGAAAAAGGAAGTGTCTCAGTGAAGTAAAATTAAATGAGAGGGTTAAGCACATGACCTGGAAAGGATATTTGAATCAGTTGTGATTTTCTGTCCTGGTTTAAAATTCAACTTTCCTTTGAGGTGGGATCACATTACCAGTTGTGTCCTCTTAACAGGAGCAAGTTGGGTACTGGAGGAAGACAAAAGATAGAAAAAACTAGCCAATTGCAGTTGGCTTTTAAAGATCTATACAATAAAGGGATAAATAAAAACACATTATGAAGAAAATAATGGAATGCTTCCCCATCCACTAAAGACAATGACACTCCATCTTTAGGTCTCCTTTTAAACAGTTTGCTTTAGAATGAACTTTCTCAGCTTCAATTTCAGCTGTCATTTTGTTGTCAGAAAATATATCCAAATTATTCAATCTGATAAAGAAGTGTCTCTGGGGAATATCAGCATTACTAAGACAAGTAACTGGAGACCCTCTTGCCTTCAGTGTGGAGACCATGAGCACCTTTGTCCTTCTAACAAGCTCCCAGAAGTTACTGATGCTGCTTGTCCATGGGCCACACTTGGAGAAGCACAGATTTAACATGTACTGCATACTCCTAGTAAATATACTATGCAGTGCATAATTAATTTTTCTTTATATGCATAATCATTGAGCTGTACTTGAGATATTGAATATGGAGGAAGAATTTATTCCTCAAGATTGTACTGAGAACCTACTGTATACCAAGTACTATTCTAGGCATTGGGAAATACGTCTCTTCATAATAGACAAAAGTGGTGCTTATGCTCAAGTGGGAGAAGATAGACAATAATAAGTAAGCATGTAACATATCAGGGGATGATATATGCTATTAACAAAAGTGAGAGAGAGTGTGAGGCTAGAGAGGGAACAGTAGGCGAGAGTAAAGTGACCATCGAAGGTCTCTCTGAAGAGGTAATATTTGACTAAGGATTTGCAAGCAGTGAGAGAGCAGGAAATGCAGACTTGATGCACGTTATGGTCAGAACCTGAAGTCAAGCCAGGCAGAGTTCAAATCCCTAGTCTGTAAAATGGGGGATAATAGCAACTCTCCCCATAGTATCATTATGAAAATTATTTATTTTTTTAATTTATTGAAGTACAGTTGCTTTACAATGTTGTGTTAGTTTCTACTGTTCTGCAAAGTAAATCAGCTGTATGTATACATATATCCCCTTTTTTGGGTTTCCTTCCCATTTAGGTCCCCACAGAACACTGGGTAGAGTTCCTTTTGCTACACAGTAGATTCTAATTAGTTATCTATTTTAGATGTACCACTATAATAACATAGTATATTAAAGTCATTCAAATAGTGCATAGTGTACAGTATTATATGTGAGGTAGATTCACTATGAGGATAATGAAGCTAAAAGTTCAGTCCCCTCACTCATATGTACCTCTTCTGAGGCCCTCTATTAAATTTTGTATATGAAATGTCATATTCTTTCTTTTAAAAAAAATACCTAAAAAAAATACCCTAAATTGTATGAGCCTCAGACCTTACATAACCTGAACCTGGTCCTGATCTTAGCTACCATTTGTTGATCTCTGGGATAAATGATTCCAGACAAAGGCAACAAGATGTGCAAAGGCCCAGAGGCCAGAAGAAGACATTGTAACTGGAGGAAAGTCCGTGAGAGACGAAGAGAGTGAGTGCAGAGGTGAGTCACAGGTGACCGGGGGTAGATCATGGGCTGAGGGATATGGGAAGACACTGGAGGTTTTGAGAATAGGGGAGATATGAATTGATTCATCTTTTAATAGGCCACTCTGACTAATGTTTAGAAAATAGATAATTGGGTGGGATAGGATTAGAAGCTGAAGTTCCATGAAGAGGCAACAAATTAGGAAGGAGATAATGGTGCCCAAAGCTAAGATGAAAGTGGTGGGTGTTTATTGTTTCTGAATATATTTTGATAATGGAACAAACAGGATTTGCTGACAGAATGTGTATGTGAAAGAGCTGTTACTGAAGATTGGAAAGTTTGTATCTGATTATGTGACTGAGAATCAGGATTGGACATGTATGTGAAATGGAAATCAGGTGTTTGCTGTGAGATGCCCATTTTATCTGTAAGATTAAGGCTTTTTCATTCCAGGATATATTTTATATATATATATATATATATATATATATATATATATATATATATATATATATCTCCTTGATGAACATTTTTCAGAATCACTGCAATTAAATTACTTTATAGTCATATGCATGTTATAAAATTCTATCCAGAATGTACCATATAGGCTCTTTGGAGCTATAGCACAGATGATTTTATGGCAAATTAATTTTTGAAATAGGATGGAAGTAGCTTTCTCCTAATAAAGCCTATACTACATATATCATTATCTGTTGACTTTTTAGGAGCATCTAAAACATTCTTTATTACTTTTCCATCTAACACAGCATTTTAAGTCCATCTTAGCATCTTCAACACATTCTATTTTGTTTGGATTTAGTTCTTACACCTTGCACAGGCTTTAAGTTTTTCCATGGGTATGGGATTTTTAAAGATACTTCATAGTATCTTTTAAAGATACTATGTCTAAAAGAGCTAAGTTTATTTTTATTTAAGAAAATACTTATTAAATGATATGATCATTGATCCCAGAGTTCAAGCATTAGCTGTTCTCTACACAGAGAAATATCCATTGAGTTTCTTTTCTTTTTCTTTAATTAAAAATACTAAATATGTCAAACTTGTAAAAGATAAAAAGAAGGATTTAAAGAATAGGCTTATATTTTCTCATTTCTCTTGGCCTTTATCAATTTACCCTCCATAGCACTATCATGAGTCCTTCCCTTTTATTCCCATGATATGGAAGATTTCAATTTAAAATATCTTATCTACCTAGATAATACTATCCATATTATTAAAAATATTTTCTTCTGCTAGACACTAAGGCCCTGGGGAGAAGGTTCATGTTCACTCATCTTCAATAATCTACTTCCTGCCTCTGTGCTTGACCACTGTTCTGTGCTGTGCTTATTCGTTCATTCGTGTCCAACTCTTTGCCACCCCACACCTTCTTGACCACAGTAGGTGCTAAAGCTGTTACATGAATAAAATTTTTAGTTATTTGTGTTGAGGATGCGCTCTTTGTAGCATTTTATTTTTGTCTAAAGGAGACCTCATATCCATAAGGCAGTGACTACCAAACAGCTTAAGAATGGGTGGTGTGTTAAAGGCATGTGACTTCAAATTCCAAGTCCATCCATTTTTAGTTTTATTAATTTGTCTGAACTTTATTTCTGAAATGGAATTAATAGTGTTTGTCCTACTTCACAGTGTTGTATTCAGAATTGAGTAAAATACTATATATAAAAACACGATCTAGAAACTACCAAAGATTGTATCTGGACCTATCTAATCTGGAAGAAATTTTATTGACAGTGTCTAATCCTTATTCTGAGAATAATGTACTTTGCTATAGTTTCCAAACATTGTGCATAGCAGTGGCAAAATGGACTTTCAAAAACTGCATTTTCCTTAATATAATTTACAAAGGTTCAATCATTTAAATTCAACTCCCATTACAATATAAGAGTATTTTAAGGCTAAATTAGCTGTCTTTTGAGATTCATATGTGGAAAATAATCCAGTACAGGAAGGCTTACTGAAAAAGTCCTCTGACATTTGATTTTGAATTTGACATTTCAATTCAATTATTCTGAACTTAGGGTTTGTTAAACCAGTGAATAAATTTGAGGGATAAAATATCTCTGTACCTTTGCATATCATTCATAACTTCTTACACATTAGCCAGAATTAGAAAAAGAAATAATCATCTACCCTACCTTAAACTGAAATGGAATAGTTGACACATTTAAACAATAACGATGAGAATAAGTGACACTGATAAAAGTTTCACTGAGTCATTATGAAGCCCATCATAGCTCTATTGGGTGATCATATGCAAATTTCCCTATAATTCAACACGTTATCCTAATTATGGGCTTCCTAGTTGACTCAGTGGTAAAGGATCCACCGGCCAATGCAGGAGACTCAAGAGATGTGGGTTCAATCCCTGAGTCAGGAAGATCCCCTGGAGGAGGAAATGGCAACCCACTCCAGTATTCTTGCCTGGGAAATCCCATGGATAGAGGAGCCTGGCGGGCTGCAGTCCATGGGTCTCAAAGAGTCAGACACAACTTAGCGACTAAACAACATCCTAATTATACTAATATTTCAAATAATATTTATTCTTTAAATATATTTTCTTATTTTCCCATCCTTCAACAAGTATTGATTCACCATTAACCAACTTGCAGACTCTTTGAAGAGATAGTTGAATGGAGCTGACCCAATTAATACAGATTCTAAAGAGCAGAATCTGGGAGCTCCTTATGTCCATATCTCTACTTCTCAAGTAGCAGAGAGACTAAATCATGTTCCTGGAAGTGGGCCTGAGAGCCAGGGAAGAATGGAATAAGATATAATGCTTCTAAATTAGAATTCATGAGAAAAGTTAGAGACAGTGTCTCTGGAGACTGAGGACCCTGTTGCTTTTATTCACTATTGTAATTTCCATGGGTAGTACGTGAAACATAAATATTTATTGGCTTGCAAAATGCTGTTGTTCAATTGTGTTTGTACATGCTCCTGCTAAGATGTCATGTGAGCAAACCAGATGCAATGAGTAGACTAAGGAAAGGAAGAACAAACTGCTGAAAACAAAAAGGTGAATAAGGTGTGGTTCTTGCCCTCCAATTCTAGGCAATTAATCTCCCGTGGAACTCAGCTTAAAGAAGGCAGCACTTAGATTTTCTGGAAGAGAAGAGTCTCAAAGGATGCATAGAAACTGGCCAGAAGACAAAAAAAAAGGAATGAAATCCTAGGAAGAAGCAAAAGGATGTGCAAAATCTTTGGGCTGTACAAAATTACAGGTTGTTTGGAAGATGTCTTACAATTTAATATGAATGTGATAACAAATGACAGGAGGAAACTAGACATGAATCAGATTATGAAGCATCTTCAACACTATGCGAAGGAATTTGGAGTTTGTTAAGACTAAGCCTCAAATAGTTCTAGTTTAAGTATGACCCAAATATTTTACCCTTTTTAGAGGGAAATTTAGTTTTGTAGTAAAAGTATTAAACTGACCTAAAGGAGCATACTTTTAAGTCATGAAAGTGGAGAGCCTTTAGTTCTAAGGAAGAAAGAAAGTATATACTTTGTCAGAAGCAGTGATAAAACAGTCACCTCTCCCCTCCCTTTCCAACATTATCTACTTAAAAATCTTTCATCTCAGCCTTCAGGGATATTAGGTTCCAATATATGTACCCTCTAGTTTTATTTTATAAGAGTATTAATAACCTCATGTGTATTTCTGATTATAATTAATATACATAAAGGATTAAATTTATGGTAGTTCACAGTTTTAGTCATTGTTCATATAGTTGTTTTTTTTTTTTTTATCATGTTGTCAATCTGTAGAACCACTGATGACATTATCAGGAACCAGCATCACAACTCAGAGGGTATGTGAACCTAAAGTAGCAGAAGAAGATATAAGACATGGTCATGAGACAAAAAGAAATGATTCTGTTTCTCTTAGATTCTTTGCAAGGACTGAGAAAACATCATATTCTAGGTATATTTGGTAGGAATAATTTAATGTGTGCCATTGAGAAGAATGGGATTATAAAGGATGAAATGAAGCCATACTCTATCTGCCTTGCAAATAAAATACCTATATTATCTCTGCACTCCAGAATATCTTGCATCCTTATATAAAGGAAAACAGTTAACAAGTAATTATTTCTTTCCTACCTATCATATCCAAGCCATCAAATACAAGCCCTGTTTTCAGTTTGAAGAAAGAAGGAATAGTCCCCTACTAAACTTGAGGATGTGAGTAGGCAACTAGAGGTAAAAAAGGAGAGTTGGAAAGAGAAAGCTTTATGAACATCCATGACTTTCTACTACAAAGGAAATTGAACATTTCATGAATAAAAGCAAATATCTCTTGTTAGGCAGCATATGATCAAATCAAAGGAGTAGCAAATATCACCTGCCATTGACTGACTGGTAAAAGGAAAATGTGCTCATGTAGGTCAGGACTCACTTCTCCATGCCTCACAAGCTCTCCCACCCTACTCTTATTTCTTCAGCAAATACCCACTGTCACTTTTTTGGCAAGCAAGTGTGCACACATGTGTGCATACACAAGCTTACACAGGCACATTGTTACATATCACATTTCCTTCTAGATCTGTTTATTGTTTAAAGTCCTGCCTGGATTCTTCCTTAATGAGTATCTGTTGGCTTTGATGTTCACTGTCTGGGGTAAAGGATTTTTACAAATGTTTGATGCATGCTGCTCAAACCTGTGACATTGAACAAGATGTTATTCATTGATAAATGGTGGGGGAGAAGCTCAAAGATTAATAAATGCTGTCATGGTTGCTGATGGAATAGGATACAAAAAAAAAAAAAACTACCCCCTATTGCCCTCTTGCTAGTTTAAAGTACAAATATAGAGAAAAAAACAATATGTATATTTAAGGTACTTGGTCTAATAAAATTCTCCTCAGATATACAGTAATCATTCTATTGGTATAGACTTAAAAAATTCAACCCCATAAATTCTTCCAGAATTACCTTATATGATGAGATAAAAATATAAAGTTCAGAATATATAGATGCATATATATATGCCCACATACATACACATGTATGTGATAAAATGGATGATAAATAGATATTAATGGATGATAAATAGGTAGGTAGATAGTCTTCATTCTTCCTTGCTGAATTAAAGAGGCAGAAAATGAAAATAATTTTATTTATATGGTGGTCAGATTTTCATCATATTTAGTAAGGGGCTTGAGAAATGCTGGGCTGGATGAAGCATAACCTGGAATGAAGATTGCCAGGAGAAATACCAATAACCTCAGATATGCAGATGACACCACCCTTATGGCAGAAAGTGAAGAGGAACTAAAGAACCTCTTGATGAAAGTAAAAGAGGAGAGTTAAAAAGTTGGCTCAAAATTCAACACTCAGAAAACTAAGATCATGGCATCTGGTCCCATCACTTCATGGCAAATAGATGGGGAAACAGTGGAAACAGTGGCTGACTTTATTTTTTTGGGCTCCAAAATCACTGCAGATGGTGACTGCAGCTATGAAATTAAAAGATGCTTACTCCTTGGAAGGAAAGTTATGACCAACCTAGACAGCATATTAAAAAGCAGAGACCTTACTTTGTCAACAAAGGTACGTCTGGTCAAGGCTATGGTTTTTCCAGTGGTCATGTATGGATGTGAGAGTTGGACTGTGAAGAAATCTGAGCGCCAGAGAACTGATGCTTTTGAACTGTGGTGTTGGAGAAGACTCTTGCGAGTCCCTTGGACTGCAAGGAGATCAAACCAGTCCATCCTAAAGGAGATCAGTCCTGGGTGGTCATTGGAAGGACTGATGCTGAAGCTGAAACTTTGGCCAATACTTTGGCCACCTGATGCAGAGAGCTGACTCATTTGAAAAGACCCTGATGTTGGAAAAGATTGAAGGCAGGAGGAGAAGGAGATGACAGAGTATGAGATGGTTGGATTGTATCACCAACTCAATGGACATGAGTCTGGGTGATGGACAGGGAGGCCTGGCATGCTGTGGTTCATGGGGTCACAAAGCATCGGACACAACTGAGCGACTGAACTGAACTGAACTGATCTATTTTTATTTTTAGATCCTGGTTATTCTGACCCACACTTAGGTTCTCAGCTGTGGAGCTGAAGGTTGCCTAAGTGGTCTTACAGTATCACACCTTCTTATATGAATCCCCTATAGTGCATTTTCCCAGGATGTCCTCAAACACTTCCCAGAGATTTTAGGGACAATGTTCCACTCTGAACACTTTTAAATTTAGAAACTTATTTAAAATCTGCCTCTGGGACAATTGTGTTTATTCTCCTTGGAGCTCACCTTAGGAATTGTACTTATTTCTGAGTTGACAAATATAAATTTTGTCAGTTGAGAGAAGTCCCACTAGGAATAGCTGGCTGGAGTGTTAGGAACAATTCTAAGATATTTCTCATCAGGGAGGGCCGCTGTGATCTATTAGTGATGCCTGCCATGGCAGGGTATAGGACTGGCTAGTTTTGGATTGAATCTAATGCTTCTTCCCCACAAAATTCCCTCAAGTATGTGTCTAGAGCAGTCATTCCTTTTAAGGAATATCTTTTACCTACATCTGAAATCTAGCTGCCTCACAATTCATGGTGCACATCCTTTCTAGCCTCCCAACAAGGTAAAACTAGTTCTATGACTGGCCTTCTAATTAGATTGGTGCAAACGTAATTGCAGCTTCAGATCATGAATTTTAAATCATTATAATTAGGCTCAAATACATCTTTATTAATCACACTAGGAACCATTACAATCAACACATTTTTGCCAATAAGAAATAAGGTGGTTTATTCCTGTAGTGTAAAAATCCATGCTTTAAGATTCGATGAACTCTTAGAAGCATTTTCTGCCTCCTGCTGGCTATGGGAGCATTTTCTCTGCAAAAAGTTGTCGAGATGCTTGAAGTGGTAGTCGGTTGGTGAGCGGTCAGGTGAATATGGTGGGTGAGGCAAAACTTCATAGCCCAATTTGTTCAACTTTTGAAGCATTTGTTATGTGACATGTGGTGGGGCATTGTCGTAGAGAAGAATTGGGCCCTCTGTTGACCAATGCCAGCTGCAGGCATTACAGTTTTCAGTGCATCTCATCGATTTGCTGAGCATACTTCTCAGAGGTAATGGTTTCACTGGGATTCAGAAGGCTGTAGTGGATCAGACCAGCAGCAGACCACCTAACAGTGACCATGACCTTTTTTTCTGGTGCAAGTTTGGCTTTTGGGAGTGCTTTGGAGCTTCTTCTCAGTCCCACCACTGAGCTGGTCATCACCAGTTGTTGCATAAAATCCACTTTTCAAGGCACATCACAATCCAATCGAGAAATTGTTCATTCTTGTCGTGTAGAATAAGAGAAGATGACACTTCAAAACGATGGCTTTTTGATTTTCAGTCAGCTCATGAGGCACCCACTTATCAAGCTTTTTCACCTTTCCAGTTGGTTTCAAATGCCAAACGACCATAGGATTGTCAACACTGAGTTCTTCAGCAGTTTCTCATGTAATTATAAGAGGACCAGCTTCGATGATCCTCTCAGTTGGTCATTGTCAACCTCCCATGGCTGGCCACTACACTCCTCATGTTCAAGACTCTCATCTCCTTTGTAAAACTTCTTGAACGACCACTGCACTGTATGTTCATTAGCAGTTCCTGGGCCAAATGTGTTGTTGATGTTGCAAGTTGTCTCCACTGCTTTGCAACACATTTTGAACTTGAATAAGAAAATTGCTCCAATTTGCTTTTTGTCTAACATAATTTCTGTAGCCTCCAGTACAATAAACAGCAAGTAATGTCATTAGCAAAAAAAAGAAAAAAAAAACATAAAGCAAGAAGTGTGCATTAAAATGATGTATGACATAACCACATTTATTTAAGAAGGTATTCCAATATCAAACAGCAAAGTTCAACAGTGTGAAACTGCAATTACTTTTGCACCAACCTAATAGTCATTCCCCTCACCCATAAAGCACAGAGCTGTTTCTGTACTTGTAGAAGTTCCCCAGGAAAACCTTTCTTTCAGGGTCACAAGTGAAGCTTGAACACTTCTTAAAAGTTCCTCTGAGTTCATATCTATATGCAATTCAGTGTGCTAAAAACAAAACATCATCTTGTCATTTGACTACTAAGATAGCTTGCCATAACCATCAAAAATGTGCTTAAAATTGCTTTTTTTCTTTTTTACTCTGCTCTTAAAGGGCATTGCTGATCAGCTACATATTCTGTTTCTACCTTGAAGATTTTGTATCCTTATATGTCTGTATGGACATAGCTAAGCGTATATTGATGACTCTAGTAGTGAGTGTAAAAGCACAGTTGACACGAAAACTGCTTACACGTGTTAAATCCAGCTCTGGAAATATCACAGCACAGCCCCTCACCCCTGCCCCCTGCCAAGAGGGTGGGAAACCAGCATGAATTTTTTGTTTGTATTTCTATTGGGATGATGTACTTTTAAGAACTAGTGAGACAAGGTGGAATGTTATCACCTTTAGTTCTGCTCAAGTCTGGAATCCAGGTGCCCTCATGTAATGGACTTCTGGAATAGCCTTGCATCAACCAATAAAAGATCAAATGACATACTTTGAATTGCAAGCCTATCAGTGCAAAATGATCCAGTTGCAAATATCCTCTGTTTATGCTGCATTACTCGTTAAGTAAAACCGTGTAGACGTTATGGTGGACTTCCATTCATATTTTATTTTTGATGTACTGGTATGTTTAGGATTTTATCTTTCCATTGTATATGCTGGGTTATCTTACATAAACAACATATATAAAACTGTTCACGTTTCCTGTTGTGACAGCTGCACAAAGTCCATGTCTTCAAGCCGTATACAAAGCAGCAAACAATAACAAAACACAGATCTGTTTTGACACTAATATGGATTTCATGCTTGTTCACAGCCCCTTGGCCAAACATTCAAAAACATTGTAGTACCCAGTAAATAACAATCCAGAAGCAAAATCCAGAGACTGTATCTATTATTTCAGATCAAAAATTATGAGATACAAGAATGTACAATACCAGATACGGTCGTTATCTACATTTTGCACTTTATTCTGTATCCTGGTCTTAGGATTAAAGTACTTTGCTCCCCAAATTAAAAATGTGACTAAAGGTGCAATCAGAGGCTTCTTTAGAGGGTTCTGTTACATTTAAAACAAAAGCATTGCTGTTTTGCCACCAGTCATCTTGATTTCTTGTCAGTTTACTATGCTAGGCACCTTTTCCTGCATTGTTACAAGACCTAGGTTGTGTAAGTCTTAAGAATGACCCTATTAGGTAGATTATATTATTGCTGCATGTCACAGGTGAAAATAAAGAGGCTCAGAGAGGTTTAGTGACATGCTGGAGATTCCAAAATAGTAGTAGTATGGTCAGGATTTGAATCTGGAAAGTATGGCTCCACAACCCACAGTAACCAACATATCATACAGTCTGGTATGTACAATATAATAAACTTGAAGGGTTGAGTAAGGTACTTAAGTTTGTTGAGTCTCTACTCTATACCAAGAATTATGACAGTCAACATCAATTATCTTAATCCTCACAACAGCCCCTGTTAGGAACCAGCATTGCTTTCTTTTGTAAGTACAACTTGAAAGATAAACCAAATAGGCAATAAAATTAAAAAAGTGAAAATGACCTTAGTCACACATCTGGTAAGGGAAAAAAGCTGGATGTAAACTCCTATCCACTTACATCTGAACGAAACAGTTCTTTCAGCTTTCACATCACCTCTATTCTAAAACGAAGTCTCACCTTAATAAAGTTGTCGACTATGTTTTCTTATCTCTTTTCTCATCTTCATTATCTTTCTATATTGAAGTCCAAGAAACTGAATGAACTTGGATGAAACAGAACCTACCCCTGTGTTTAAATATCTGCAAGCCACATTGAAGTCATTTTAGAGTCATCTCATGTTAACTTTTTCTTGGAAATGGAGTGGCATTGTTAGTGTTTTGAAAGGTGGCAAATATAACTGCATATTATATCATAAGAATAGACAATTATAAAAAATATACGATGAAGTACCTTTACACGAGCTGTAATTGCAGCTGGTAATTAAACTGAAGTGTTTCATTTTCCCAGTCAGCTCATCAGTGACACCAGAAAATAAACAATTTGAAAGTGAAATCCTTAGGGGCAGACAATTGTAATTAATTGCATTTTCCAAGGGAAAAAAAAGCATCACTAAAGCCCGTTTCGGGTGACCTCTTGAGCAACATACACAGTGATTTACGCTGTGAGCAGGAGTGTGGGGTTCAGAACCAGACCTGATTTAATTTGAATATTCATGAAGTCTCCAGCATGATTTATACTTCAAATCTATCTCCATTGTCAAATTTATCATCCCTTAGGTGCAAAAAGAAAGCAGATTTATATTCTGAATAATTCACATTGCACAATGAGACGATCAGCATGGAAAGACTTTACCATGGTGAAAATGCATAAAGTGAGGCTGCTATTCATTTGTTCCAACTTGGAATCTCCTCAAGTATCAAGAGCATTGTCTTTGAGATGCTTGGGAGCCGAAACAAAAATATTTATACGTATAAATGTAGGTCCGTATCTCATAGCCCAATTGAATTAGAATCATAAAATTCAGGCAGTCTGGTTTCATTTGCACAGAAAGCGACATTTGGGATTTGAGCACATCTTTTTGGCCATTCAGATCACAGGGAACAAATTACTGTGACTTTAACTCTGATTTGTGCTGCTTGCTTTGGGACCTGACCTGGGCTTTCTTCAGTATAATTTCACATAATTTAATCAAGAGCTCTAGCACCTCACTTCTCTTCTGTTATTTATGTTGTGAACATGGTCTTTCAGACACAGAGAGGCATGGATACAGAGCTCAACTCACTCAATCAGTTAGCTTTTCCCATGTAACAAAGAACCCTACAACTTAGTGGCTTAAAATAGTAGCTATTTATTTAGCTCATAATCCTGTAGGAAGGCAATTGGGGCTGGGTTCTACTAGGTGGTTCTTTTGGTCTAGGCCAGACCCACCTGACCTGAGCTAAGGTTCACATATGTGTCTGGAAGGAACTGTCAGGTTGGGTGGGGTAGGGTGGCCTAGGGAGGCTCTTGCTGGTATTGCCTATCTCTGCTCCATGTGGTCTTCTACTTTTTAGCAGGCTGACCCGAACTTTGTCAGATAGTGGTGTGGCCAGGATCCCTAGATCATTAAAGGAGGCTGAGTCCAAAAACGCATGCACTTTTCACGTCTCTGCTGTTGTCCCATTGGCCTCATGGCCAAGCCCACAGACAGAGTAAAGGTTGCTACCAAAAACTAAGTATACTGAGAGGCATGGACAGATTGGAAGCTATTACAACAGCTTGCCATGCACCAATATAAGAAACTATGGGCTAGTTTCTTAATCCTTCATTCCCAATTTCAGCATCATCTCATAGGGTTGCTGGTGGGATTAAAATGAACTAATATAAGTAAATTTGATGGGTAGACTGCCTGGTGCATGGAAGGTACTTAATAAAAGAAGGATGCTTGTCTCTTTAAGAAATCAATGTAGTCTCATTTATTAGTTACACAATGCAAATGTTTTAAATATGAGAGCAAACTGTTAGTGACATGTCATACCACTCATCTCTGTTTAGAATTTAGTTGAGAGGCTAGCATCTCCTTCTTCCTTGACAATCTCATGTCAATCTCTACTGAAGCTATGCATTAAATTGGAGGATAAGCTTCTGCAAAGCAGTATATTCCTGAACCTAATGTGTAGCACAGGGAACTCTTATTTAATGCTCTGTGGTGACCTAAATGGAAAGGAAATCCAAAAAAGAGAAGATGTATGTGTACAAGTAGCCGATTCACTTTGCTCTACCATAGACACTAACACAACATTGCAAAGCAACTATGCTCCAATAAAAATTAACTTAAAAAAACAAGGCTAGAAATTATTAATACTAATGTATGATAAACTCCAAGCTTGTTATACACTGTGAGTAAAAGGAAAGACTCAAAAATAAAGAAGTATATTCATAAAATAGTATGTGAATGCATGCATGGATATAAACTGTATTTCCATGAAAACAGAACATTTATGAGCCATTTATTTAGCTTCTCTCTTTTTTTTTTTTTTTTTGCAACCTACCAATCAGGCAAAATTAGACCAAAACAATCCATGCCTTGCATTGGGAGTCATGGGGTAGAAGAGGCAGACCATAAAGGTTCCAAGTTTTCAAAGTGTTGACCATGGCCATGGAAGCTGTTAAGGCATTTTAAAGTTAGCTTGACATTGTAAGCAAATAATCAAAAGAGCCCTTAAATTGAACTCAACTTTGGCCTGATTGTCTTTAAAACCTGGCTCCGATATTAATGCACGGATGTTCACATCTTTAATTTGGAACTAGGCCACCAACACAATAGAGTAGATGAGCTTCTGTAATTTTCAAGTGCACCCATCCTTTTTCCCATTGATCTGTGGATAATAGATCATTGTATTGGCATCACTGCAGCATTCAAATATAGTCTGCATAATTCAGAACTCATCAGTAAATGTATCACTGAAGTACCTTGACCTGAAGATCGTATAAATGAAAATCATTAAAAAAATCAAAATAGTTCACTGTACTTGTCATATTTACTCTGTGAAATGCACAAGTTGTTTATTTGACCAAAATACACTTCTCATACATCTATTATTTCCTAGGTCATTGACATAGTGCAGAGCATATCAGGTTTCTTTCAGTGTGCGAAGCCATCTTATCTGTATCTCTTGGATCTTTTAGGATTGAAGATCAGAAACCTTTCTGATCTTTGCTGACTTTTTAAACAAAAAGTAAAAGAGCATTTGGTCAGCATGAGCTGAGGCAAAGAGCTGAGTTTATATACTTGACAGTGCTTTGCTATTGACTGTTTCGACAGTGGGAGAGTGAAAGAATTTGAAGACTTCTTTGGGATCGTATGTTTATAGGGGAAAAACCAAAGAACTACTTTTTTTTTCCCAAAGAACTACTTTTTAATATAATATTGTGCATATCTAAATATCCTTTTCTATTATTCCAACAATAATTTAACATATATATTTTTTAAAATTTTTGATTAATCTGTTTCACTGAGTCAGTGCTAGAAACCAAAATGATTGGCTGTCTCATCTCAGAGCTTTCTGAGATGAAAAGATTTTAATTTTATTTTTGTAGTTGAATGAATCACTTCTAACCAGATACAGGATTCCAGGTAGTAACTACTTGTATTTCTTATTACAACCTGATTAACTCAAAAGAATGAAAAATCTGAAAAATGACCACTTGTGAAATCTGTTCAAGGGGCTTAACAGAAACATTAATAGGGTAATTATTGATTTGTCAACATTTATTAAGAAGCAAAGTTTTAAGACAAAACTATTCATGAATTTGCTGAGATTCTATCTTAAAATACTACATGAACACCACAAGATTTTCTGAGGTGTTTCCTATATTAATTTGATTATTGGTGACCAGTCACCATCTCTATGGCAAAACAGTCTTTCCCCAAACATACAGTGATTTAAAAGCAATCAATTTAAGGGAAAATGTAGAATGATAGTGCTTTACAAAGTGTGCACATCTAATCAGAGAAGATCAAGCATATAGGAAATAAAATGGCAATTACTTTTATTTGCTAGTTACAAATCATGACAAATGCCATTCTGAAAGTAAGATTCAAAAGTTAGATCTATTTGTGTGGACAGTATATGTGCTTTATTATATTGTCATATTTTGCTTTATAATCAAAAGTCTGTTTATATACTAGATAGTTGGCTTATGCAAAAATATCTTTAGTTATCAAAAAAAAAAAAACTAAGAATATAAGGATGCCAAAATTTGTGCTTTTGGTTTTATTCCTGTGATTGTATTTGATTATCTTCTTACAAGTTGCACCTCTGATAACCATTCCACTGAACTAGTATTTATTGAGCAATTATTTAGTTTATAGTCTCTGTGCTAGAACACAGTGATACAGAGATGAATAAAGCATGATTCCTGTCCTTACAGGAGATGGACATATACACAGCAACTGAAATATGTCCTTTAAAAGCCATGCAAGCAGTATATATTGGGTTATTCAAAACAGTCGAGGGTATGATTCTTCCAGGGTGGGAGAAATGGGAGAAGGTGACGGTGGAGCTGAGAATACAGGGAAGTATATCAAAGGTCCCCAAGGCCATCCCTAGTTTCTATGGTTCACTAGACAGATTCATAGGACTTCGCATATAGTTGTTTCCACGGCTGTGATTTATTATGGCGAGAGGATACAAAACAAGAACAGCAAAGAGAAAGGGGACGTGGGGTGAATCCCAGAGGAAACCGGACACAATGTTCCAAGAGTCCTCTCCCAGGCAAGTCACACAGGATGCACATAATTCTTCCAACCAGGAA
Source organism: Cervus canadensis (assembly GCF_019320065.1). Taxonomy (NCBI): domain Eukaryota; kingdom Metazoa; phylum Chordata; class Mammalia; order Artiodactyla; family Cervidae; genus Cervus; species Cervus canadensis. The sequence goes on along the minus strand of NC_057419.1, from coordinate 70,640,652 downwards.
TTGTGACAACACAGGTGAAATGTTGTCTGTCAGGGAAGCTCATTAGAGACACAGCATCCAGGGATTGTATCGAGGGTTGGTCACATAAGCACCCTCTGCCTGGCACATCAAAATGCCAGACTCCCAGAAGGAAAGCATGCTCAGATGCTCAGCGGGAAGCATGTTGTTTGCACACCATTTAGGCACAGTGAGCCATACTTATCAGGGAATGATGGGAACTCTCCCAAGATCTACGTTCCCGCAGGCGGGTGGAGAGCTAACCTTGAAATCCAGCCTTTCTAAAGGGAAGCAGGCTCAGTCCTGGTAGGTTAGCTCTTTTCTGCACAGGACCTGTCCAGACAGTTGGTGGAGAAATGATTTCAGGCTGAGGAAACATCAAGAAAGGACTCAGAGGTATGAAAAATGATTCAGAATATTTCCTTCAGCAAGATGTTAAAGTCTAAATACCGTTGGAGCTGCTCAAAATGTAAAACCCACACTCCTTAGGCCCTGAGGTCATCCCAGAGTCCCTAAACAGGCATCATCTTATAGAGAGGAATAAAGCAGTGATTGTGTTCATTCAAAACATTTTGCCTCCTTTGTCTACATCATTCATATTGGGATGTATTTCTAGTTTGGAATATCTTGCTATTTGTCTTGGTTCAGTGTTTTGGGTTTTTTCATAGTGTGTAGAGTTTCTGACCATCACACATTTGAACTTTTATAGTTCAAAGATCTTTCTTATAGTACAGTGGAGAGTGTAATGTTGTCCTTGGTGAGGAATATGTACTATCAGAGATGACACTTCAGAACAGAGCACATTTATAAAAGTGATCAACACAAAATGTTATTTTTATCACTAGTACTTACTGCATTAACTGTAAACTGTGGAATTGTGCTCTTTTTCCCAGCCAGATGAAGACATGCTTCAGTGTCTATCAGATCCTATACTTGTACAATCAAAAGCTGAACCATCCCTCTATTTCACTAAAAGAGAAATGAAAACTATTAAGCTCATAAATATTTCACTACAGATTGCTATGTATTAGCTGCTCACTGTTGAATGCAGCTGCTGCGAAATGCTGATAATTCTCTACTGAGGGCTTGAGGACAACCTCTATTTCAATAAATATTATGATTCGTACTGATTTATGAGTTCCATGCTTTCCCTGACAGGCAAGATGGAATATGTTAGCCTTATTAATGCAATTGGTATAATGTACTCAAAGAACTAGGCCTCAATTTTAGAGATTTAGCTGCTTGGGTATGTTACCATTAAAAACATGCATGGGCCTTAGTGGTATAGAAACACATATCTTATAAAACACTGTACAAATAATATCTCTGGTTTAGTTCAGAAATATATTAGAAAAAATATATTGTTTATCTTTCATTTTGTTAAACTTAGAAAATTTTGAAGGAATTCCAAAACTTAAAAAAGGCATAAAAACAAGTTTCTTATCTTTTTTGTTCTCTTCTTTATGGAAGATAAATTAGGACTCTGAAAGAAATGTGTGTGTGTCCTATTGCTGGTTTAACAAATTACCACAAACTTAGTAGCTTAAGGGCTTCCCAAGTGGCGCTAGTGGTAAAGAACCTGCCTGCCAATGCAGGAGACATAAGAGAGACAGGTTTGATCCCTGGGTCAGGAAGATCCCCTGGAGGAGGGAATGGCAACCCACTCCAGTATTCTTACCTGGAGAATTCCATAGACAGAGGAGCCTGGAAGCAACCCCAATATATTATCTTACAGTTGTGAAGTCAGAAGTCCAAAATGGGCTTTACAGGGCTACAACCAAGGTGTGGGCATGGCTATGTTCCTTTCTGGAAGCTTGAAGGAAAAATCTGTTTCCACCTTTCTCAGCTTCTAGAAGCTACCTGCATTCCTTGACTTGTGACCCCGTTCTCCATCTCCAAAGCCAGCAGCATAGCACCTTCAAAGTTCTCTCACTCTCACCTTTGTTTCCATTGTCACATCTTTTCTGACTCTGATACTTTTTAAGAAAGATTCTTATCATCAACAATGGGCCTACCTAGAGAAACCAAGGTTATCTCCCCATCTCAAGAATCACATCAGCAAATTCCATTTTGCCATGTAAGGTGTCATAGTCCCAGGTTCTGGAGATTAAAATGTGGACATTTGGGGACTTCTCTGGAGGTCCAGTGGTTAAGACACTGTGCTTCTAATACAGGGGATGCAGTTTGGATCCCTGGCTGGGGAACTACAGTCCCACACACTGCATGATGTGGCCCAAAAGAAAAATAAATGTGGACATTTTGGGGAAGTCCTTATTCTGTCCGTAACAACCCCCGTATCTCTATTTTGTATAATCATAAACACTATAAAAGTGATACTGAAAGTGAAGTCACTCAGTCGTGTCTGACTCTTTGCGACCCCATGGACTGTAGTCCACCAGGCTCCTCTGTCCATGGAATTTTCCAGGCAACAGTACTGGAGTGGGTTGTCATTTCCTTCTCCAGGGGATCTTCCCAACCCAGGGTTCGAACCTGGGTCTCCTGCATTGCAGGCAGATGCTTTACCATCTGAGCCACCAGGAAAGCCAAGCACTATAAATTATTCAAAGCCAATTAATAGTATTCAACCAAATTTGGGCCATTCAGTAAGTATTGACTGAGCACCTCCTACTTGCCTTGTAATATTCTGGATGCTGAGGAAACAGCAGGTAGCCAAATAAAATGTATTCTCAGGGAGATTACATTCTAGAAGGAGAAATAGATAAATTGATATTTGAAATACTCTGAATATTTGGTACTATGAAGAAAAGTAATTCAGAGTTAGATGGGAGAGTGTGATAGTATATGTATTATAACTACTGCTCATTTACCATTGAATGTGGTCAGTGATGACCTCTCTGAAGGTGCAATCTAACAAGTTGAACAGTGCCCCCCCCCAAAAGATATAGTGTGTTAGTCACTCAGTCTTGTCCAATTCTTTGTGACCCCATGGACTGTAGCCTGCCAAGCCCTTCTCCAGGGGATCTTCCTGACCCCGGGATCAGACCTGAATCTCCTGCACTGCAGGTAGAGTCTTAACCTTCTGAGCCACCAGGGAAGCTCCCCAAAAGATATATCCAAGTCCAAACCCCTGGTATTTGTGAATGTGACCTTATGTGGAAATAGTTTCTTAGCAGATATAATTAAAGATGTTGAGATTATTCTTGTTTCAGAGTGGGCCTCAATTCCAGTGATGGGTGTGCTTAAAAGAGACAGAACAGGAGATGACACAATGATGATGGTCATTTAAAGACAGGGGCAGAGACTGGAGTGACCCATCTACAAGCCACGCATCACCAAGGATTCCTGGCATTGCCAGAAGCTAGGAGAGGGGCAGGGAAGGGATTCTCCCACTCAGCCTTCAAAAGAAACTAACCCTGCTGACACCTCGATTCTGGACTTCTGGCCTCAAGAATTGTGAGAGAATACATTTCTGTAGTTCTAAGCCACCCAGTTTGTGATCATTTCTTACAGTAGCCTTAGGAAACAGACTGTCTCTGCTTGAACTTAGACCTGTTTGGAATGAGCAAACAAGTCATACAGATGTTTGAAGGAACAGCGATATAGACAGAGTACATGGAAGTGGGAGCAACTTTGTACTATCCAAATAACCACTAAGGGGGGCAGTATGAGTGGAACCCAGAAAGGAAGGGGGGAGAAAATGTTTGAAGATGACTTCCGAACTCCTCTACAGACCAGATCTGGCAGGGAGTACCTTGTGAGCTATAGTAAGGATTTAGGATTTTACTCTGTTATATACTTTAGTATGGGCTTCCCTGGTGGCACAGATGGTAAAGAATCTGCCTGCAATGCGGGAGACCCAGGTTCAATCTCTGGGTTGGGAAGATCCCCTGGAGAAGGAAATGGCAACCGACTCCAGTATTCTTGCCTGGAGAATCCCATGGACAGAGGAGCCTGGCAGACTAAGTATAGTTGTGACCTAGTAATAGGTAGAATTCTATATTTAATACTTTACCTTTTTTCTTGTACATGACAGTTTTTAATAGCCAGAGGAAGTAATTGTGACATAATTCACTAATCACAAAATCAGATTATATTCTGATAGGCTCCAGCAAATTCCAGTAACTTAACTATCAAATCTAATATCTAAGTAATATTGGCTTTGGCCTGAACTAAGATTGATTGGTTCCTCCACCTCCAACACACAAGCATGCCTTTCCTTTTGTGTCTGCTTATAGAAAAATCTGTTCAGCTCCTTAAGCAGCACTATTCCGTATACAGTAGTACTGCTGATACACTCTGATACTCACACAAGATAACCCTGCCTATCAGTGAGACCAGAGGTCACACACTGTACAGTGAGAATTCCACACAAAGTCTAAAAGCTTTACTTGCTCATCAAAGTGGCAAACTGGTAGCAAAATGAATGAATCTGTTTCACCCTCCCCTGCTGGTCTCCACTAATGCTGACTCAAGAAACCAGAAAACGCTATCAAGAGGTGGCTGAAGAAATAGACTCAAAATTAATGAATGGCTTATTAAAATTTGCAATGTGTTCTCATAGTTGCTAGAAGTGTGGTAGAAATAAGAAAATTATAATGGGATAAGAGGTCATATCTCTAATGACATCTCTAGGTTAAGAAATAAAGGTCAAGTCTTAGAAAATGAAAGATAATGTTCTAATGACTTTAAAACTGTGTAATTTGGTAGGGTCATCTCAAGGAAATGAGTAATGCAAAGAAACATTATCGATGTGAGTTTGCTAGGAGATGCTCTACTTTTGTAATACTTGTCCCTCCCTCTACTCTGTACAATGTAAATATTTGCATTGTATATCCATCAATGAAACTAAAATCAACCATCCTCCAACTTCTGTCTCCATATGTGTTTATATACTTTGTATACATATATATACAGTGAGTCCTGTGGGCAGGAAAAAGAACAAAAGACGCATATAAGATTGTATCTTTGCTCATTTTCCAATGCTCTTTCATTTTGCTTTTTATCTCATATTAAAATGTTCTATGTGACAAAAGAAAATTTCAGTTGTGTGAAATTAAACATCATAAGAAGACTGAGTCTTGATTTTAGAATCTTAGCTGTTACTTAGAACATATCACACCCTTTTCTAAGGGAGCACCTGCTAAGTTCATTTGATTCCAATGTGGAAATCTCTGTAACACTTTAAGTAGCTAAGGATAATCTAGAAATGTGAACATGAGCAGAGGAATGATGACAGTTCCGTGCAATCAAGTTTGAAATATGCCTACAAAGTCTTTGCTTTAATAAGGGCTATTGCAATCCAGTGAAAGTTGCTCAGTCATGTCCGACTGTTTGTGACCCCATGAACTATACAGTCCGTGGAATTCTCCAGACCAGAAAACTGCAGTAGGTAGCCTTTGAAGGAATCTATCCATATAGGCCACTAAATTCTCTTCAGAGAGATTGTCACCATACACTGATGCAGTTATACTGAGTGCCAGGGTTAGCATTGCAAACCCAGGGTTCTAGTTCTGCCTTTATTATTAGCAGGATGAGTGACCTCATGCAGGTGACTTAACCTCACTCTAATTCTGCTTCCTTAAACTTAAGCCTATATGCAGGTCAGGAAGCAACAGTTAGAACTGGACAGGGAACAACAGACTCGTTCCAAATAGGGAAAGGAGTACGTCAATGCTGTATATTGTCACCCTGCTTATTTAACTTATATGCAGAGTACATCATGAGAAACACTGGGATGGAAGAAACACAAGCTGGAATCAAGATTGCCAGGAGAAATATCAATAACTTCAGATATGCAGATGACACCACCCTTATGGCAGAAAGTGAAGAAGAACTAAAGAGCCTCGTGATGAAAGTGCAAGAGGAGAGTGAAAAAGTTGGCTTAAAGCTCAACATGCAGAAAACTAAGATCATGGCATCTGGTCCCATCACCTCATGGGAAATAGATGGGGAGACAGTGGAAACAGTGTCAGACTTTATTTTTGGGGGCTCCAAAATCACTGCCTATGGTGATTGAAGCCATGAAATTAAAAGATGCTTACTCCTTGGAAGGAAAGTTATGACCAACCTAGATAGCATATTAAAAAGCAGAGACATTACTTTGCCAACAAAGGTCCGTCCAGTCAAGGCTATGGTTTTTCCAGCAGTCATGTATGGATGTGAGAGTTGGACTATAAAGAAAGCTGAGTGCCAAAGAAGTGATGCTTCTGAACTGTGGTGTTGGAGAAGACTCTTGGGAGTCCCTTGGACTGCAAAGAGATCCAACCAGTCCATCCTAAAGGAAATCAGTCCTGAATGTTCATTGGAAGGACTGATGCTAAAGATGAAACTTCAATACTTTGGCCACCTGATGCAAAGAACTGACTCATTGGAAAAGCCCTCGATGCTGGGCAAGATTGAAGGCAGGAGGAGAGGGGACAACAGAAGCTGAGATGGTTGGATGGCATCATCAACTTGATGGACATGAGTTTGAGCAAACTCTGGGAGTTGGTGATGAACAGGGAAGCCTGGTGTACTGCAGTCCATGGGGTCACAAAGAGTCTGACATGACTGAGCAACTGAACTGAACTGAACAGTAACCAAGACTCTTGCAGAAGAATGTACCAGTTAGGTTGTAGGAGAATGAACACCTATTATCATGCATGTAAATGAAAATTGTTGACTCAGCCTCATAATCTATATGATCTGTGTATTTTCCTCCACTTTGGGTTATCTCCAGTTTAATTATTTTTGGTCATACCTTTTCATTGGAACTAATATATGCTCCTGGTTCCTTCCTAATCTTCTGTGGCTAAAACTTTCTAGGTGCTATGTGGAAAACTAAAATCAAGTCAACACATCTGTGAGTTGAAGCTTTTTTTTTCCTTTTCTCTAATAGAGCAAGAGTATATTTTATTATTTTATCCCCAAAGGAATAGCCCTTTTGACATATGTGTAGGCCCTCTCACCTCAGGGATTTCAAATAGTGGCACATAGGATGTTGGTGATACAGACTTTATATAAAAGGCAAAAGCAACTTTTGTTTGTATTTAATATTATTTTTATTTGGGATACTTTAGCCATGTTTTTCATGGAAGCAATAAAGTTTGATAGAAGTTGGACCAAACAGAGACTGGACCAATGTAAAGAAAATTGTGCTCTGGTCTGGACTATACCACTGACTTATTATGTACCTCCAGTTTACTGTCCTTAAAATAAGAACATCAAAACTTGCTTTTGTCATCCTCATGAGGATAACTGCAAGAAAAACTATAGTAAACTGCTAGAAAAATCTTTTCTTTTTAAGAGAAAGTACAATTTGATCTTTGTTGCTATATTATGAAATTCTCACTCATATCTCGATTTATATTAAACTTTTAAAATGTACCTGAATATTGCTAGCCTGCCTCGAGGCCTGCCTCTGATACCAAAAACTTGAAGACTTGTCCCAGTTATACAATCTGTATTTTCTGAGATGTAGTAGTAAGGCAGGAACTTGTCTAGGTGCTGGAATGCCTGATGACCAAGAATAAACAGTTCCTCTAACAGTTTGTATTTCATGGAGTAGACAGAACTCTGTACTCTATATAATGAGACATTTTTTTCTCAGGTATTGATAAGTACTCTGAAGAGAAGAATGCTGTATATTGAATAGGAAGTGTCAGGAGAAGGGGATACTTCGGTATAGAGAGAGAAGAGAAGATCTTTCTGAGATGTGTGACCTGAGAGTTGAGACCTGACAATTGAAAACAACTGAGCAATCCAAAGGTCTTAGAGACAAACATTCCAGGCAAAGGAACAAAAGGGCTTAAGACTCCTGAGACCTGAAGGAGCTTGGCAAGATGGAGGAACCTGAGGCTTACTGGACTGGACAGAAGTGAAGTGGGCCAAGAGCATTGGATCAGGTTGGAGAGACAGCCAGAGGCCAGATCAGATGAGACCTTGCCAGTCAGGACAAGGTGTTTGCATTTTATTCTTAGTCCAAAGGAAAGCCATTGGGGAAATCTGCAGATTGTTAAAACGAATTTCCTCAACATGACAGAATTGGGGCGGGGAGTGTTTACTCAGCATATTATCTAGAAAACTTCACCCCAATTCTTCTACAGCTTTCTCTGTCTCTTTCCCAACAAGAATGAAATGGTTCCATTGCCTTCCCCACTCCCTCCCCCCAACAAACACCTTGCTCTTTGGCATTGGTGTACCTATTTTCAGCCCTCCTGGCTGAGGATAGTACATTGGGAATATAGTTTCTCTTCTCAACTCTTCTTCTTGCAATGAGAATCCTCATACTTTTCAAAATGGGAAAAATTCAGGTGAGTAAAATTCTTCCATTCTACATACCATCTACCTACTTAAGCCTTTGCCCAAGGGCATGGTATTTATTTGTACATTCAAGCGTACTTCCTGTTCCTGGCCTTGTGGAACTCTTCTTCTGGATTTTTCTCAAGGACCTTTGGAGATGCTTCCAGGTTAGGCATGATCATGTATTTCAAAATTTGGTCCATCAATTCTAGGACCTCGCACATGTGCCAACTATCTGTGCCAAATCTCACTCGGGTTTAATCAAGACCCCACCAAGGCCTATCCAAGGAACAAGAAGATGTGATTACTTTATGAAACGACTCAAGGTATTGGGTTGGCCAAAATAACTTTGTTTGGGTTTTTCCATAAGCTGTTGGCCAAACATTTTTGGCAAACCACTACAAGATCACCACAAGTGAGCTGGTGTGGATCATCCTCTCCCTTGCTGGAGTTCACAAGGTGGTCTGGGGTGGGTGGCAGCTGTGGAGGGCAGGACAAGAATATAGTAACCTTCCAGAGGGCCCATAATTTCATTGAGTTAGACAAGGCTGTGGTCCATGTGATCAGTTTGGTCAGTTTTCTGTGACTATGGTTTTCATTCTGTCTGCCCTCTGATGGATAAGAGCCTTATGAGAGCTTCCTGATGGGAGATACTGACTGAGGAGGAAACTGGGTCTTGTTCTGATGGGTGGGGCCATGCTCAGTAAATCTTTAATCCAATTTTCTGTGTTCCTTCCCTCTTGTTTGACCTGAGGCCAAACTATGGTGGAGGTAATGAATAATGGCACCTCCTTCAAAAGGTCCCATGCACTCACTGCTGCACTCAGTGCCCCCAACCCTGCATCAGACAACCGTCAACCCATGCCTCCACTGGAGACTCCTGGACACTCACGGGCAAGTCTGGGTCAGTCTCTTGTGGGGTCACTGCTCCTTTCTCCTGTGTCCAGGTGCACACAAGGTTCTGTTTGTGCCCTCCAAGAGTCTGTTTCCCCAGTCCTGTGTAAGTTCTGGTGGCTCTATGGTGGGGTTAATGGCGACCTCCTCCAAGAGGGCTTATGCCATACCCAGGTCTGCTGCACCCAGAGCCCCTGCCCCTGCAGCAGTCCACTGCTGACCCGTACCTTTGCAGGAGACACTCAAACACAGTTCTGTCCAAGTCTCTGTAGCGTCTCTGGGTCCTGGTGCACACAAGGTTTGTTGGAGCCCTCTGAGCATCTCTGGCAGGTAAGGGGTTTGATTCTAAGCATGATTTTGCCCCTGCTACCATCTTTCTTGGGCTTCCCCTTTGCTCTTGGACATGGGGTATCTTTTTTTGGTGAGATCCAACATTCTCCAGTCAAAGGTTGTTCAGCAGCGAGTTGTAGTTTTGGAGTTCTTACAGGAGAAGATGAGCACACGTCCTTCTACTCCACCATCTTAAAAGTCACTGTACACATGGACATCACCAGGTGGTCAATATTAAAATCAGATTGATTATATTCTTTGCAGCCAAAGATGGAGAAGCTCTATACAGTCATCAGAAACATGACCAGGAGCTGACTGTGGCTCACATCAGGAACTCCTTATTGCCAAATTCAGACTTAAATTGAAGAAAGTAGGGAAAACCACTAGACCATTCAGGTATGACCTAAATCAAATCCCTTACAGTTATACAGTGGAAGTGACAAATAGATTCAAGGGATTAGATCTGATAGACAGAGTGCCTGAAGAACTATGGACAAAGGTTCATGACATTGTACAGGAGGCAGGGATCAAGACGATCCCCAAGACAAAGAAATGCAAAAAGGCAAAATGATTGTCTGAGGAGGCCTTACAAATAGCTGAGAAAAGAAGAGAAGCTAAAGGCAAAGGAGAAAAGGAAAGATGTACCCATTTCAATGCAGAGTTCCAAAGAATAGCAAGGAGAGATAAGAAAGTCTTCCTCAGTGATGAATGCAAAAAAATAGAGTAATATAATAGAATGGGAAAGACTAGAGATCTCTTCAAGAAAACTAGAGATACAAAGGGAACATTTCATGCAAAGATGGGCACAATAAAAGACAGAAATGTTATGGACCTAACAGAAGCAGAAGATATTAAGAAGAGGTGGCAAGAATACACAGAAGAACTATACAAAAAAGATCTTCATGACCCAGACAACCACGATGGTGTGATCACTCACCTAGATAGAACCAGACATCCTGGAATGTGAAGTCAAGTTGGCCTTACGAAGCATCACTATGAACAAAGCTAGTGGAGGTGATGGAATTCCAGCTGAGCTATGTCAAATCCTAAAAGATGATGCTGTGAAAGTGCTGCACTCAATATGCCAGCAAATTTGGAAAACTCAGCAGTGGCCACAGGACTGGAAAAGGTCAGTTTTCATTCCAATCCCACAGAAAGGCAATGCCAAAGAATGTTCAAACTGCCACACAATTGCACTCATCTCACACGCAAGCAAAGTAATGCTCAAAATTCTCCAAGCCAAGCTTCAACAGTACGTGAACCATGAACTTTCAGATGTTCAAGCTGGTTTTAGAAAAGGCAGAGGAACCCAAGATCAAATTGCCAACATCCATTGGATCATCGAAAAAGCGAGAGAGTTCCAGAAAAACATCTACTTCTGCTTTATTGACTACACCAAAGCCTTTGACTGTGTGGATCACAACAAGCTGTGGAAAATTCTTAGAGATGAGAATATCAGATCACCTGACCTGCCTCCTGAGAAATCTGTATGCAGGTCAAGAGTAAATGGTTAGAACTGGACATGGAACAAGAGACTGGTTCCAAATCGGGAAAGTAGTACATCAAAGCTGTATATTGCCACCCCGCTTATTTAACTTATATTCAGAGTACATCATGCGAAATGCTGGGCTGGATGAAGCACAAGCTGGAATCAAGTTTGCTGGGAGAAATATCAATAACCTCAGATATGCAGATGACACCACCCTAATGGCAGAAAGCAAAGAAGAACTAAAGAGCCTCTTGATGAAGGTGAAAGAGGAGAGTGAAGAAGTTGGCTTAAAGCTCAACATTCAGAAAACTAAGATCATGGCATCTTGTCCCATTACTTCATGGCAAATAGATGGGGAAACAATGGAAACAGTGAGAAACTTTATTTTGGGGGGCTCTAAAATCACTGTAGATGGTGACTGCAGCCATGAAATTGAAAGACGCTTATTCCTTGGAAGAAAAGCTATGACCAACCTAGACAGCATATTAAAAAGCAGAGACATTACTTTGCCAACAAAGGTCCTTCTTGTCAAAGCTATGAATTTTCCTGTAGTCATGTACGGATGTGAGAGTTGGACCATAAAGAAAGCTGAGTGCCGAGGAATTGATGCTTTTGAACTGTGGTGTTGGAGAAGACTCTTGAGAGTCCCTTGGACTGCAAGGAGATCCAACCAGTCCATCCTAAAGGAAATCAATCCTGAATATTCATTGGAAGAACTGATGCTGAAGCTGAAACTCCAATACTTTGGCCACCTGTTGTGAAGAACTGATTCATTTGAAAAGACCCTGATGCTGGGAAAGATTGAAGGTGTGAGGAGAAGGGGATGACAGAGGATGAGATGGTTGGATGGCATCACCGACTCAATGGACATGAGTTTGAGTAAGCTCTGAGAGTTGGTGATGGACAGGGAGGCCTGGCATGCTGCAGTCCATGGGATCACAAAGAGTCTGACACAACTGAGCAACTGAACTGAATTCCAGAGGACATTTACATCATCACTGCTCACAGGGGCTGTGTTGATTTGGGGTCCTTAGCCTTCAAGCAGCTAGGGCACAGCTTCATCCCTATAGAGTTTTCAGTTGGCTCTGCACACCTTTCTCTTCTTCAGACTTGAGCAGCTTTGCAGACAGTGCAAATATTGCCCATGTTCTTTCATTCAATGAAGTCTAAGGTTACTCAATAATACCTGACTATTCGTCATTCCCATAATAATTGGAACTTCCCACCTTCCAAACTCAGTCTACTGTGCCCTCCTGGGTAGCCCTTCATGGGCATTCTCCCAGTTCTTTACATGTAGAATAGAACTTCCACCTTCTTTTTCTTCTCTCTGAGATGAAATTAGGAATTTGACATCTGAGTCCTAATGTCTGTCCACATCACTATGCTACCTTGCTTTACGTCAGTAAGAATATATGCCTCCAAAGTTGTAGTTTTTAATCAGTCTCTTTGGGAACACTGGGGAGATTGCCTAAAAAAATCTAGATGATCTTTCACATAGACATTTTTCAGTACTTCTAACTTTAAAATCATCTTGGCCCAGATTTCTATATAGCTCTGGTTGTGTTTTCAAGACCATCAGGGCTCCTGCCTCATATATCATGCCACTTTCTACCTATGTCTATGGGATAAGTCAGTCATGATGAAAATACACAATTAGCTTAGCGTTTTATCTAACTTGTGGCTAGGTACCTTTGGTCAACCCTGAGCAAGTAGCCCTAAATATCACTTGATTATGTAGTTGTGTTATGTTGTGTTACTTGCTCAGTTGTGTCTGGCTGTTTGCAACCCCATGGACCGTAGCCTTCCAGGCTCCTCTGTTCATGAGATTTCCCAGGCAAGAACACTGGAGTCGGTTGCCATTTCCTTCTCCAGGGGATCTTCCCAACCCCGGGATTGAACCCACATCTCCCGCATTGCAGGCAGATGCTTTACCATCTGAACTACCAGGGAAAATATAGTAAATATTTGGAAAATATAGTACTGCCCCAAAAGGCCTATTGATCCACCCATAAAAACAAAAAGCTAGATTCAATTCCAGATTCCTAAAACATAGATTCTATGGAGGGTTTTGTCCTTATTTTTTTAGTTTTCTGCCCCATATTAAATTTCACAAATATCCAACTAAGGAGGGTTTTAATCAACGCATCATACTGAAATTATGTTAAGAATCCTTCTTTAGGTATTTATGACTCCCTCTGAAGTTCCCTCTTCAAATCAGTCCCTCAAATTTCTCACCTTCTCTGTTATCTGGACCCCTCCAAGCTCAACTCCATTGTCTGTGCACAGTTCTGCTCAGTTAAGCCTTGATCTGCACACAGGTTATGCTCTGACATGCATCTACTCATGGGAACTTTGGGTTCTTTTCTGTTCTGACTGATTTTCTGGTGAGCCATTTCTTTTTTTTTTTAGTATTTATTTATTTATATGGCTGTATCAGGTCTTAGATGAAGCATGAGAACTCTTAGTTGTGGCATGTGGGAATCTAGTTCCCTGACCAGGGATTGAACCCAGGTCCCCTGTGTTGGGAATAGAGTCTTAGCCAGTGGATCACCAGGGAAGTCTCATGAGCTGTTTCCTTTTCCCTCTTCCCATCCCCACCTCCACAACTCTGGTAAAGAAAAAATTAAAATAATAAAAATAAGAATCCTTTCTTGGCTCTTGCTTATTGCTAGCACAAGGTTCTGTTTAATTCAACAAATATGTATGGACTGCCTAATGATATTAGGGATGGCAATAATGAGAATTACAAGGTATTCTTAAAACATTGTTAAGCTCTTCAAATATTTTAGCCTGAGCTGTTTGCTTCAATTCAAATTCACACAGAGGCTGCTCTTGAAAAATTTCCCACAAGCCCAGGGACCACTCCTCAGATTTATAGCAATGAAAACATAAATGAAGCCACTCACTTAGGGGCGACCAAGCTGTGGAGAAGTGATTAATGCCAAGCCAGGTTGCCAGAAACTGATTTATAAACCAGAATGCTGATTCATCAAATGAAATGGGAGATGAATCTGGTAAGATAACTGGCATCAATCATTTGAACAGGGCACACTCCCTGTTAATAAGTCCATTGAAGAGACTAAATTGCAGATCTGAAGGCTTCTTAAGACAAGTAATTAGAAAGAAGAGGAAGGAATGTTAAGAGGCATTCTTTTAAACTCAGGTTGCTCAGACACTGTGTTCCTCCTAATCCTGAGGGTTTTATGATCTGAAAGTCTGGCAGCTGACACTGCCAGTTCTTACCTTTCAGGTGGTTTTTTTCTTTCTCCATTTGGGCCACCACCCTTGTCTTGAGACAACAAAGTCCCAATACTGTTAGAAAGATTTAGGTTAGAGCTTACTTTGCATTCATGATACTTAGTCTCTTCTGTTTTTAGGAGACAAACTAGAGAATTCAGTACAAATATCTGAGGAGCACCTTAAACTCATCTGCCACTTTTAAAAAATCTATTTTATTGAAGTATAGTTGATATCCATTGTTGTGGCAGTTTCTGGCATACAGCAAAATGATTTGTTATATATAACAGTTTGCATCTACTAATCCCAGACTCCCACTCCATCCTTCTTCCAAGCCCCCTCACATTTGGCCACCATGAGTCTGTTCTCTAGGTCCGTGATTCTGCTTCTGTTTCATAGATAGGTTCATTTGTGTCATATTTTTAGATTCCATATGTGAGTGATATCATATGGTATGTGTCTTTCTCTGTCTGACTTGCTTCACTTAGTATGATCATCTCTAGGTCCATCCATGTTGCTGCAAATGGCATTCAGTCAGTTTAGTCATTCAGTCTTGTCCAACTCTTTGTGACTCCATGGACTGCAGCACGCCAGACTTCCCTGTCCATCACCAACTCCCGGAGCTTGCTCAAACTCATGTCCATCGAGTCGGTGATGCCATCCAACTATCTCATCCTCTGTTGTCCCCTTCTCCTCCTGACTTCAGTCTTTCCCAGCATCAGGGTCTTTTCCAATAAGTCAGTTCTTCACATCAGGTGACCAAAGTATTGGAGCTTCAGCTTTAGTATCAGTCCTTCCAATGAATATTCAGGCAAATGGCTTTATTTCCTTCTTTTTATAGCTGAACAATATTCCATTTCATTTATGTATCACATCTTCTTTATCCATTCATATGTTCATAGTCATTTAGGTTGCTTCCATTTCTTGGCTACTGTAAATAGTGCTTCAGTGAACATTGGGGTGCATATATGTTTTCAAAGTATGGTTTTCTCCACATATAGGCCCAGGAGTTGGATTGCTGGATAATATGATAGCTCAATTTTTATTTTTTAAGGGAAGCTCCATACTATTCTCCATAGTGGCTGTACCAATTTATATTTGCACCAACAGTGTAGGAGGATTCATTTTTCTCACACCCTCTGCAGCATTTATTATTTGTAGACAGTTTAATGATGGCCCTTCTGACTGGTGTGAGTTGATACCTCATTGTACTTTTGCTTTGCATTTCTCTAATAATTAGCAATGTAGAACATCTTTTCATGTGCCTATTTATCAGCTGCTTTTTATGTAGACCTTTTTTTTTTCATTTATTTTTATTACTTGGAAGCTAATTACTTTACAATATTGTAGTGGTTTTTGCCATACATTGACATGAATCAGCCATGGATTTACATGTGTTCCCCATCCTGATCCCCCCTCCCACCTCCCTGCCCATCCCATCCCTCTGGGTCTTCCCAGTGCACCAGCCCTGAGCACTTGTCTCATGCAGACCATTTTTATAGTGAGTTATTTCAACAAATGGATAACCATGTCTGTTTCAGCTTAATGCTTATTAGCTTTAATTTTCAAAAAGTGGCCATTTTTCCCATTCAGTTTAGCAACTACTTAATAAGCTCCTTGAGAGCAAGAAAACTCTTGGGAGGAAACAGAAATAAGCAAAACAATCCTCTACAGAGATATACAGAAAGGCTCAAGCAATAACAATAGCGACACAAGTTGGAAATAATTATGGCACAGAATTAAGAAATCATGTAAGACAGTCTTTTCCAGAAAATGAGATCATCACGCATCTGAGTGTGAGAATGGGGTGAGTTTTGAGCTGGACCTTCTAAGGCACATAGTTTTTTGCCAAGAGGAGTGGGAAAGAGGCTGCTCTGCACAGTCGAAGAGAGCTTGGTAAGCCACATTCTAGAATGAGAACAGCCCCAGGCACATTCAGAGACAAGTGATCGCACGGACCATATTTGAAGACTGTAAGGAGGACACATGTTGGGTTGGCCAAAAAGTTTGTTTGGGTTTTTCCATAAGATGTTGTAGATGTTATATGGGAAAACCTGAACAAACTTTTTGGCCAATCCAATGTAAGACCTGTCTTGCCAATTCTATTATGGCTATCAAAAGTCTAAACAAACAAAAAACACCCCCCAAAACACTAACCCCAGTTGTAACCACAAGTAAGTTAGCTTTTATATTTTTTTACTTTTCTGGGTAACACCTAAATTTGAAAAGCCAGGACAATTAAAAGATAAGTATTAAGGCAATAGCATAACATTTAGTGATTAAATAAATTTGTTGGGAGCAACTTGATTATAACCAGTCATCAAATGTTGACCCATAATTAACCATCGTTCCTCAAAAGTCTATTCTTAGTAAAACAAAACATGCACAATTAATATAAAGCCTTTAATTTCTGAAATTCTGGCAGTCCTGTTCAGCTCCAGAGTGCCTGGTCATATGTCGTTTTCTATTGTCTAATTTCACTCAGAGGTGCTGTATTTTTTGTTTAATTGGTGAGAAATCGATAGTTAATCAGAAGGGAGTTGGAACTGTTAAATGGCAAGATTATTTTTAATTCATTTGTTTTAACTAATTAAAAATGAATAACTTATTTTCTTTTTATCTGTGTCATATAAATGATGGAAAGGAATCTCACTATATCTAACGCAGGACTTTTTTTCTGAGTCTTCTCTCATCCTTCTTCCAAATTTCTGAGGTATAAAAATGACTTTCTGCCTTCACATAAATTGCCCCTGAAATGTTTCTATAGTTTAGTGACAGCCATCTTCCACTTACTTCCAGGAGAAAGACTCTATTCACGCACTGTTCAGGCTCTTTCACTGGCTTGAGCAGCTTGCAACAGGGAAAAGAATGTGACATTATCAGACTTTCTTGTGGCTTTTACTGTCTACTGTCTTCCAGTAACACATACTCATACCTAAGTGCTGAGGGGTGAGAAGATGGAGTGAAGAGGCCAGAATGAATTGACCTCATGGAGACAGGGGCTTTCAAAGATGAAGTAGGAAAGGTGTTGATGAGGTAGGAGCCACTTTAGGAAAAAATGTTTCATATGATATATATATTTTATTTTAATTCATTCTTGATTCAGCTCAAAGTAAAAAAAAAATATTGGAAGAATGTTATTCTATGTGGTCATTAGAATTGTCAAGCCACCCCGGGGCAGGATTGTGGGCTGATCAGATTCTGAAATGCAGTGGCCTCACTTGCCTCCCAAATTTCTGTTCTTACTCTGACTTGAGCCTGTGACTTACTTCTCTACCATTAGATCAATTTTCTAACTTATCTAATAGAACTATACATTCTTGGTATTAGAGTAATGATTAAAGTAATGCCATGTATAAAACATTAGCACAATGCCTGGCACAGAGTAATCAGGCAATCCAACATCATGGATTGATAAGAGATATCAATCTCTTAAGAGATGATAAGAGATGATAAAAATAGATGTTGTTTCTTTATAGCACCTATTTCTTTGGTGTAGGAGGTTGTATACCTCTTTTATAAAAAGTATGTCTTCATATACTATGGGGAACCCATTGCTGTTTCTGGAACACAATGTAAATAGATCTGTCATCATGCACAGTGGAGAAATAGAAGAATTTGGGAACTGGCATCCAAACCATTGAATCATGAAGACAGTATAGGAATTTCCAGCTAGCAAATTTCTCTCTGAGAAGGATGTCCTTTCATGTCAGTACAGGAGGAGATTACCCATTAATTTTTTAGAGACAAACAGTAAGCATCCACTGGAATTCACCTACCACCAAGTATAGATAGTATGTCCGTGTATGTGTCCACACGCAGGTACAGCACCTACCCTGTACGCTCATATGACATGGGATGGGACAGGGATTTGTTGATGAATTCTTATATCTTTAAACACACTTGAAAGCTCTTGAGAGTTAACTTTTATTTTATCTTAAAAGTTATCTTAAAAGTTTTCACTACAAAAATGGTAATTATGTGAGGGGATGCAGGTGTTAACTAACATCATATTGGTGATCATTTTACAATATATTCATGTATCAAATCATTTGTCTACCTTAAATTTACACAATGTTATATGTCAAAAATACGTCAATAAAGCTAGAAAAATAAAAACAACTATATATATATGTATATATATTATATATATATATATATATATATATATATATGTTCAAGTCCCCTAGGTTTGATTTTAGAAAATACTAGTCATCACACTTAAGCTACTCTCTTGAATTCTTTCTCTTGAGTCTTGAGATCAAGCTCAGAGTCGCTGATGTGCTGGTAACTCTTCCAACTTCCTAAAAGTACTTCACAGAGGAAAGGGGGCAATGTTGAAGTCGATCAGCTTCTCCTGAGGGTCTTGGACAAGTTGTGGTTCAGAAGTCAAAATTATTAGAATGCAGTAAAATAATAGGTTGTATCTGTATCATGTATGACATTCCCTCCTAAGAGAACTCAGGGGCAGAATCCCATAATCAGAGTACTATTTCTGCAGCAAAACATATGAATATTCACACTAAGTATGATTTTTTTTAAAAGATCATAAATAGCCTTAAGCAGTTTCAAGGACATTTCTGCCACCAAATGAGTTATATTACTGAAATGCAGCTTTCAGTTTTTAGACATTCTAGGAATTCTGAATTACAGGTAAGGAATTGCGGATCCATAGGTGAATTCAACTATCCAGGGAATCAGTATAAGACTCGCATTCCTCTCTGTTTTTCCACAGCCCTTAAGATTGGAAATTACTACTAGAATAGCCCTATATCTTGTAGTTTAATCAGGATGGAGAATTTGTGAATTATGTAATCACAGACATGCGTGCGTGCTCAATCCCTCAGTCGTGTCCGACTCTTTTGCTACCCTATGGACTGTAGCCCACCAGGCTCCTCTATCCATGAGATTTCCCAGGCAAGGAAGAATACTGGAGTGGGTTGCCGTGCCTTCCTCCAGGGGATCTTCCGAACCCAGGGATTGAACCTGCATCTCCTGCAGATCCTAATTTGGCAGGCAGATTCTTTACCACTGAGCCACCTGGGAAGCCCCAATCACAGACATAAGCACCTAAAAATTCATATACATATTGCTTTATATTTATTGTCCTATATAGTTCTTCTTTTAGCAGCATTTACCAATGCATCCCAGTAGCCCCACTTGAACTAATATAAATTGCTTGCCTAGCCCAATGCAAACATCTAAATCATTGAAAAAAGACTTGGAAACCACAGCTGGAAATTAGACATCTATCTCTGCAACGAGATATTATTATGCAAAGAGAAAATGAGTTGAATACTTGAATCTGGAGCCCCTCTCAGCTTCACTTGAAATAATTCTGCCTGAAAATTGCATAACATGAGTTCACTGATAAGAAAAGCAATGGGTTTTAATAAAATAAGTATGTCTAAATTTAAACTACCTTTCAGATTTCAAATGGTGTAAGGGAAAAAGTCCCTCAAAGGTTTAAAAACCTACTGAAAACAAGAAAAGAAATGCAGAATAAGAATAAAGCAAGCCAAATCTCTACATCTATATCCGATTTATATTTAACAATCCACCTATCTATTTATCTAGCTAGCTAGCTCTCATATTTTATTCAAGCCACTGTTAAAATGCAGTGTTATCAATGGAAAGCTAAAGACAGTTGCTTCCTTTCAAGTAAAATCTAACTTTTCTGTATGGAGAACACCATCTTATGCCTCCTGCATCTTCCGTCTATCAAAAAAAAAAAATTATATACCTACTGATGCTCCAAATGTGGCTTTGTAAAGCTTTGAATCTAGGAGGGGCACCAGATATCCCCTTCTATTAGAAGAACTTGCAATCTAGTTAGAAAAGATGCTACTAGGGCCATGTGAATTGAAAGGGCACACAATATGCCATAAAGTGTTATGCCCATGATAAGAGTTGCTTGATTATCAAGCATTCACATTCACAGCTAGTACCTCAGAACCCTTATTTTCTCATTTGGATTCTGTTCAGATCCAGAGACCACATGTGCCTTGGTGGAGAAAAAAGTTTTATTACACTGAAACATGAAATGACCACTCTGCAGGTCTGAAACACGGGCAGTTTCATATGGTGCACTGTAACCAAATCAAGATGACTTGATTTGAAATCTCTTGCCCTAGGTCAGTTCCCTTTTGTTCCTCCTCTAACCTTGATCCTGGACATTTTGTCCTAGGGCAACAGCCACTCCCTACTGTGAGTTAGTCCCTAAAATCTTTGTGTTTCCAGATCTCCTGAATACTGACTTCTTAACCTGGAGTTTAGCCATTGCCTAGGCATCTGGCCAATGGGCTCTTATCTGCCAACTCTTCTCTCCAGACTTGCAGGACCCTGAGAGTGAGTGCTTTCTTAAATCTTCTTCCCTAGGCACCTTGTTGGACTCAGCCTAGTTCCAGCCCTGCATGACATCACACTTGATCATCAATCCAGAGCTGTCTGAATTCAACCATCAGAATTCAATTGAAAAGGTCTCGATCCTAGGGAGATATTTTTCACCCTAATCGCATTACCTCCTCTGCTGCATTTGACCCTGTGAGTCACTCTGTCCTTCCCGAGATTCTTTTCTTTTATAAATTATCATGAAGTAGCTGCCTTTGTTCTTTGTTTTTGGTCCTTTGTTCTTTTGTTACTCTAACCAAACAATTGCTGCTCACCTCTTGGAGCTCCCAAGGCTTGGTCTCCTGTCCTCTCCCCTTTTTAAACTCTCTCTGGACAGTGACATCCCAGAATGGCTTTGACTATCAACTGTGTGCTGATGGCTCTCTTAACGCCACTTCTCGTCCAGACATCTACTCTCCACTGCCATCTAGACCTGGAGATGCCACAAGGGTCACAGATTCAACTCTTCCTCCTCTTCCAGTGCTTACTTTCTTTTTTGAAAAAAAAAAACAAAAAACAGATTTATTTATTTGGCCATGCCTGGTCTTAATTTTGGCATGTGGGATCAAACTCAGGCCCCAAACTCAGGTGTATTGGGAGCACAGAGTCTTAGGCACTGGACCATCAGGGAAATCCCATCTTCCAGTGATTTCTTTTTCAGTTGGTGACACTATGCGTGCATGTGTGCTAAGTCACTTCAGTCATGTCCAACTCTTTGAGACCCCATGGACTGTGGCCCACCAGACTCCTCTGTCCATGGAATTCTCCAGGCAAGAATACTGAGTGGGTTGCCATACCATCCTCCAGGGGATCTTCCCAACCCAGGGATCGAACCTGCATCTTTTCTGTCTCCTGAATTGGCAGGTGGATCCTCTACCACTAGCACCTCCTGGGAAGCCCAGGTGATGATATACAGTCACCTAAATTAGGACTTTGGTGTTCATCTCTGATCCCTCTCTCTTGCTTCCCCATGGACCAATCCACTACCAAGTCTTTTCTTTCTCTTTTAGTTAAGGATTTCTTAAAACTGTTTCTTCCTCCCCATCTTTTCTAAAATGGAGTGGTGTTTTTTTTTTTTTTTTTTTTGCAATGAAGTTCACTGTAGTTTACCCAAAGTCCTTCTCCTATAAGACCTCTGAATGTGATATTTGCCCTTTCCTCTGACAAGAGCATCAGAAACATCTAGAAACTGATGTCATGATAGCATTAATGATTGTCATACCCCCTTGTATAAACATAATTTCCACATAAGAAAATATTTTCCATATTGATTCTTATTACAGATGTTAAAAATTGAGATAAAATACTTGTGCTTTTAAAACAATTTTGAACAGTGTTTCTATAAGAGGTAAAGATACACCATATGCAGTGATTCCAATCACCATTTGCTTTTTACGATAAAACTCTATTAAATCTAAATCTCTAGGGATAGAACCCAGGCATCTGCAATTTAATAAGTGCCCAAAGAAGTTCTAACATATAATCACAGTGGATAACCATGTCCCAACAGATTTGGAAGAGAGATGGCAGGGAAGACTTTAACAAATAATTTGAGAGGAAGTAGATATATCATCAGACTTCCTTGGTGGCTCAGATGGTAAAGAATCTACCTGCAATGAAGGAGACACTGGTTCTATCTTTGGGTCAGGAAGATCCACTGGAGAAGGAAATGGCAACCCACTCCAGTATTCTTGCCTGGAGAATTCCATGGACAGAGGAGCCTGGAGGGCCACAGTCCATGGGGTCGCAAAGAGTCAGACATGGCTGAGTGACTAACACACACTCAGGTATTATCACCTTCAGCTCGTGTTACCTACCCAGCCAATCCTGCTAAAATTGGTAGGAATATAGCAGCCAGAATTATCAAGGAGGCCCTCATATCTTTACCAGTAAAAATGAGAGGGTTGCTTTCTATGATCTCAAAAATTCTCAGTAGCATTTTGAACTGAGTAAAACTGAAGAGTTATGTATAGTGAGGGGGGAAAGCTTTTCCTAGCTCCTAAATACCTGATGTGATATTTCTTCTTCTAGCCTGCATCTAAAATGCTTGGTTCACTAATAAGCATACACTCACTGTAACACACACTTAATGATCTAAGCATCCAGGAAGATGGTAATACGGAAAGTCAGCTGCAAGGCTTGTATGTGGATGGGTGATTTCAAAAGCTCTTAGCTCTTGATATCAGTAAATGTATTATATTTTTCCTTCCTTATAAAATTCATGTACTGTTTATTGCTTCTATAGTCCTTCTGAGTGTGTAAAGGCACCTCTCACTCATTCTCATTCTTAAAATGCACCAGTCCTTGGTGTATAAGAAGGAAAGCTACAGTTGGTTATAAAAACGTGATGGATGATTTAGGTGGCTGTATTCAGCTGTAAGCAATAAACGCTGAGCTTGGCAGAAAATACTATAGGCAAAATGCAAGTGATTTACTAGCTATCTAAAGCACATGAGATTTGTAATGCATGAGGCCCTCAGGCCCATCACTTCTCTTCAGTAATGGGAAACAATATTTTGGTGAAAAATGACACGTTTAATTTCAACTCTGTGTTGTAAAACAAAAAGGCAGTCTAATTTTCGTTTTATTATTTTTTTCTTTCATAAAGCATCTTTGCATCTTATTGAAAGTACAAATGGTTTCTTAAGAAGCAGAAACGGTATAGCATGTTAGGAAAAATATCTACAGTAGACATTTATTATTGGCTGCATGTTTGCACATGGCTGGTGAGATCAAAATGAGAAACTTGGAGTGCTGTGACAGATCCATGGTATTCTGAGACTCTCTGGAGAATGATTCTAATAGCTTAGCTCTTTGAGGCAGATGTGTGTATGTATCCAGGTGATTGCCATGGTTACATATGGATACTGAGTAGAGCTTTGGCATTTTCCCAAAAAAATTTAAAAAAGGAAAAAGCCAGAGTAAAAACATAGTAAGAGAAGTAATGTTACCCACTGAACTGAGGGTGAAGCAATGTGGTTACAAAGGACCAAAGGTTACTCAGATCCCACCTCTATTAATGTTATATAGTGTGAATGCCGTAAACTTTCTGCATCTCATTGTATCAGCCTGTGAAATACTGATCTATTTTGCAGTTTCAGTGTAAGAGATAAATAAAACCTCTTCCAAGGCACTTTGAAAATAGATTCTGCATTTCAGAATAAATGTTAAACAATAATATGATGATGGAATAGCTGACACAATGCAAAGTTTAAATAGAGCAGAGTAACTTTCTAATTATGGGCTACATTTTATTCTTTGTAACTGTAATTAGAAAGCGACCATGTTCCCTTAATTAGAAAGTTAATTAGATTGTGACCTCTTTTCCTATCTTATTGTCTTGGACTGTGGACCAGAAGTAAATTACAAATTCCACTACCTACCTGCCTAACCTCCCCCAACCCCCGTCCCAGTAAGACTGTTAAACATAAATATGATTACAAGGAATAAATTAGGACTTACAAGTCAGATAGGCTATGGAATAGATCTCCCATTAGAGAAAAGTTGATCTGGATAAATGAAGAAGATACTCTTTGAGGTCAGGTGTATAAAGTAAGATCCCTAAATTTGTTCTTCAGGATGCTGGTTCTCATATTTTTAGTATGCGTGCATGATGATCACCTGAAGGACTTGTTAAAACACAAATTTCTGGGCTCCACACATAGAAGTTCTAATTCTGTGAATCTGGGATGAGTGGAACTTAAGAGTTTCCATTACTAACAAGTTTCTAGGTGGTGCTGATGCTACTTCTCTAGGGGGCATACTTTGAGAGCTATTGCCTTAAAATATTAATAGTGTTAAGCTTCACTGTTGTTGTGTTATCAAATACGTTTGAGAGTTTTTAAGAGTTGAACAAAGCTAAGCAAAGCTCTTTACTGTGAGATGGCAGAACCTTTTATAGGTTATTATCAAGAGTCCAAGAGTTGGACACAATTGAGTGACTGAACACACACACACATGCTTTGGGACTCTTAAAGAAGTATCAAGTGTGCATGCATGCTCAGTCGTGTCCAACTCTTTGTGACCCCATGGACTGTAGCCAGGCTCCTCTGTTCATGGAACTCTCCAGGCAAAAACACTGGAGTGAGTTGGCATTTCCTCCTCCAAGGGGTTCTTTCTGACCCAGGGATTGAACCTGCGTAGTGTCTCTTGTGTCTCCTGCATTGGCAGGCAGATTCTTTACCACTGCACAACACCTGGGAAGTCCTTGGATAAAGTATGCATTGCTCCTCAAATAGTCAAAGCTATGGTTTTTCCAGCAGTCAGGTACAGATGTGACAGTTGGACCACAAAGATGCTGAGTGGTGAAGAATTGATGCTTTTTTAATTGTGTTGCTGGAGAAGACTCTTGAGAGTCCCTTGGATGGTAAGGAAATCAAGGTAGTTAATCCTGCTGCTACTGCTAAGTCACTTCAGTCATGTCCGACTCTGTGCGACCCCATCCCTGGGATTCTCCAGGCAAGAGCACTGGAGTGGGTTCCCATTTCCTTCTCCAATGCATAAAAGTGAAAAGTGAAAGTGAAGTCACTCAGCCATGTCCCACTCTTCACGACCCCATGGACTGCAGCCTACCAGGCTTCTCCGTCCATGGGATTTTCCAGGCAAAAGTACTGGAGTGGGGTGCCATTGCCTTCTCCGTAGTTAATCCTAAAGGAAATCAATTCTGATTATTCACTGGAAGGACTGTTGCTGAAGCTGAAGCTCCAGTAATTGGCCACCTAATGCAAAAACATGACTCACTGAAAAAGGCCCTGTTTCTGGGAAAGATTGAGAGCAGGAGGAGAAGGGAGTGGCAGAGGATGAGATGGTTAGATTGCATCACTGATTCAATGGACATGAATTTGAGCAAACTCTGGGAGATAGTGAAGGACAGAGGAGCCTAGCATGCTGCAGTCCATGGGGTCGCAGAGTCAGACATGACTTAGCCACTGAACAACAACAACCTATTACGATGTCTATACGGTAAATCCCCTGTGTACAAAACTTCAAGTTGCAAACTTTCAAAGATGTGAACGAGTGTTCACATGTCCAATCACATCTGGAGTACACTGTCACATTTGTGCATCCCCTACAAATAGTTGTGTTTTGTGTGATTTACTGCACAGTAATGTACAGAGTAAAGTAGTACAGTATCTTTATTTCAAGCCCAGGATGTCTACAAACAAGCATAAAAGAACAGTATATAGCCAATTGTGTTAGATACCTTGGCTAACTTTGCTGGACTTACGAAGATGCTCTTGCAACAGAACTCGTTCGTATGTAAGGGACTTACTGTAAATTTCTTTAAAATATGTCAGCATTGACAATATGACAGGCCATCTGTATTACTTAGTTTGTGCTAAACTCTAGAGGTTGTGAGTTGCCCTTATAGTGATAATTTCCAAAGGAAATACAAGCACTTTGACTCTTTCCTCAGAACTCCACCAGAGGATTTGCTGTGAGAAGGGGTTGTTAGAATGATTGGTTAATTAGCACTAATAGCAGAATATTAAGAGTTTTCATTGGTGTAATTAGCGATTTTCCCATGTTTGTACTGGTTCAAATTTTATAGAGACACTCCCTACCCTTGTATGAACAGGGTATACAAATCTACTAATGTGAGAAATAGTGTTTGTAATTTGATTCCTATTTCTGGAAGCTTCTTGAGTGCCTGGTTCCTACTAGCCTAATTAACTGAATTCTTTCCCTCTAATATTATCGTATTTGCCTCGGGTGAAATTTTTATGCAAAATGATGTTGGATCACTTTAAAACAGATTTGTAACTCTACAGTGTAGACTAGATGTTTTGTGATTGCTTCTTAATAAGTGTCTAAAGGAGAATTTGCTTTGCCATTTGCCCACACTACAGTTTAGGAGTAAGCTCCTAGAGGAAGAGGCTAACCCTTCTCCCACCTCTAGCCAGTAGCAGTTATGGATATCTACAAGAAAAGAACATAATAGTTGCCCCAGATGACATTGCCTTAAGTCAGATCGAAACACTCCCCCTGCTCCCCATTCCTATTCTTGGTGGAGTCTTTGTGAAGCATTTCCTAAAACCAGTGCTCTTCCGAAATACTTGAGGAAATGCTGTGTAATTATTTTCAACCTCTCAGAACAAAGGAGGCCTATGTCACAGGAAACCAAACAGCATTAATAAACTGTTCAGTAGCATCTCTGTTGTGGTCTACGTGAAAATTCCATGCAAAGAAAAATAGAAGCACAAGAATCACACAGAAGCAGACAAGTGGAGGAAAGGCAAAGATTTCATGTTTATGTATGTAATAGCAGTTACCTAGGGAAATAATAACTTGGGAGAAATAATCAGTTTGCCTTACTTGGTGGTATAAATTGCATTTTGTCTTGAAAAAAAAGTGCTCTAGAGCAGTGGTATTTGGCAAAAAAAAAAATTGTGCACATAAATCATACTGGAAAATTCAGAGATATTCTTCTGGTCTGTTCTTATTTTGCTTCATTGAAAGCGAGATGCTCCCTTGTACGTAATCTCAATATTGAGTGAAATGCAGAAATCTCATATCTAATATGATGTTACATACAAAATAGATGCTCGGTAGATGTCTGTATTTGCTTTGGGAGACACTGCTGTTCATACACTGTTGTCATTTCAATTTCAACTTATATGAGCTTAGATTCTGTTTTGAAAGACAGCTATTTTGATGGTACAATGATCCTGATCTAGGACATTGAATGAATGTTAGTTTAGGCCAGAATTAATGGAGAACACTCTGTTTTGGAGTTAGATTTGAGTCTAATTGTTGGCCATATCATTTACCAGCCCCAGAATACTCTGGAAAATTCCCTGATTTACTTGAGTCTCAGTTTGACACTTCCCAAATATGACTAATAGAACTTTACCTCATAGGATGACTCATTCATTCATTCAAGATCTATTGACTATCTACATGTGAAGGCACTGCTCCAGGGCTTGCAGGGGGAGGGGGTGGGTACAGCACTGAACAAGCATAGTAACTATTGTCATGGAGCCCCTGTCTAGTTGAAGACAAGAAGGACCACTAGCAAATATGTTGTATCATATCTGAGGATGATAAGCACCATGAAAAAAAATAAGTTGGGATAAAGGGGCAAGAGAGAATTATAAAGCAGCTCTTTTTATTAGGAATCAAACACAGCCTTTGTGATAAATGGACATTGAACAGACTTGAAGGAAGTGAAGTCTTCTGTGCTACAAGAATAAAATCAGGTAGAATGTAAAATACATTGTAAAATATCTGACCCAAGATAGGTATGCAGCACATGGTATATATTCCATTTTATTATGATTATCTTTATCCACATGACCATAGATGTTGATACATGTTCATAAGCTCATGCCATTGTTCAGTAGATAAACCTGAGGAAGGAATTCCTAGTAAACAAAAGACCCTCACAAATGAACTATCACTTAAGGAAAGCACCAGACTTCTTGACATCACTGCAACAGGAGTCTGAGCTCTGACACTGCTTGAAGTCAGAGCCTTTTATGATCAGCAAAATAGTTTGTGCTTCTAGGATTATGGCTAGGGAAAATATGTGGGTTAGTAGCTATTAAAAATATTATCAGGGACTTTTCTGACAGTCCAGTGGTTCAGACTCCGTGCTTCCAATGCTTAGGCCATGGGTTTGATCCCTGCTTGGGGAACTAAGATCTCACATGCCACGCAGCATGGCCAAAAAAAAAAAAAGTAAAAAATAATATCAGCCACCACCATCAATTACTTTTTATGCATCATCCAATGTGCTAGGTGCTTTGTGTTCACTGTTGCTTTGAATTCTCCCAGCAATCCTGTAAAGTAGTTATTGTTAGCATGCAACTTGCCCAGGATCACCCTGACAGTATCATGCCTAAGACTGGAGCCTGGAGAAATGTGAAAACAATGTCCGTGTCCTTAGTCGCTACATTCACAATGCAGAACGTAATGGCAAAAAAAGAAAATTATAAATTGTGTGTGTTGAAACTGTATATATTCCAGTTAGCATTATGGAATAAATAACTAGCCTTTTGCTCCTGACTTTGGAACCCAGATTTCTACATGTTTTTGGTTGGTTTTTTTTTTCTTTTTTTTTTTTTTGCTTGTTTTTAAGTGAAAAGTGTATTTTTGATGGGACTTCCCTGATGGCTCAGTGGTAAAGAATCGCCTGCCAATGCAGGAGATGTGGATTAAATCCCTAGATCACGAAGATGCCCTGGAGAAGGAAATGGCAACCCACTTCAGTATTCTTGCTTGGGAAATCCCATGGAGGAGCCTGGCGAGCTACAGTCCATGGGGTCACAAAAGAGTCAGACACCACTTAGGGACTAAGCAACAACATTTTTTTTTCATCTTAAAATAACAACAACTTTTGATACTATATAACAAACATAAAAATTAACTTTTGGAGAGCATATTTGTTCACCCAGAACTTCCTAGAAATGACAATTCTTGGAATTCTAAGCACTGAGAATAAACGTGCTTTGGCTTTTTTTTTTTTTTCAGTTTCACATTCTTTACTTTCAAGTTCTGGTTGAAGGTATTTGAAAGATCAGGATGGTTTTCCATCTCTGGTGTTTTGGACATGCTTCCAAAAACCAATGTAATCTTCTAGATTGCATAATCTTCTATATTATTATTAATATACATGTTATTCTTTACAAAGTTATAAATAACTGCTGCCACCAGTTTTGCTGTCGGCAAAGGGGCATCTTTCTGCGGATGCTTCTTTTTATGGTTTCAGTTTCTGAATATTTATGTCATAAGCCAACTTTGCTTAAATATTTTTGAGTACACTTTTTATTTTGGAATAATTTTATATGCACAGAAAATTTACCAAGAGTGTAGCAAGTTCTCATATCCATGTCACCTATCTTTTCCTAATGTTTACCATCTGTAAGTGGGTGGAATGGTGGCCTGCGCCGGCAGCCTCCCCTCAAATCTATATTTATCCATCGCCTCTCTCCATTGTTGTAGGTCACAAACTCTTGAATAGAATCATTCATACCACTCTAAATCATCACTAAGACCTATGTAAGATGTGGCTATTTTATAATTTAGGCGTTGTTTGAGAAACTGAATACCTAACTAAGACAGCTCATTCGATTTTTGAACTTTATTTAGTGGAATGACCTCCAGTAGCACAAATAATATAAATTGGTTTTGAATTATTATTCAGGGTAGCTTGTGGCTGGCTATGAATAGACAGACAGGTAGCGAATTTATTACAAAGTAAATCCCTAGTGACCTACTGTTTTTCTTTTCTAGTGAAGTTTCTCCCAGCATAATCCTATCACTTTTGACTTGAATGAACTAGTCACTGTCTCCAGATGTGAATTAGAGCACCACATAGCAGTTTAATTTTCTTTTTGTTTAATTTGACCTTGAGCAATCATAAAAAGGCAATATGATCTCCAGTTCTAAACTTAATGCATCTTGTAACTACTCCACCCAGAATGATTCCCAAGAGACCTTGTGAAGTTAAAAAAAGAAAAAATTGGCCGAATTTTCCTCCTCTACTTTTATTCCCCCGGATATTCCCCCGGCATCTCCTCTACTTTTATTCCCCCGGGATCTCTTTCTTCCTATCAGTCAGTGTCTCTCACACTCTAGTGCACCCAATGGACAACCCTATGCATGGGGAGAAACTTACAATAATAAATCCCAACACCATCTTCTGGCTGGATCCCCTGCTCTAATGCTTAACACGATGCCTGGCACATAGTTGATAGTCATGTGGTATTAGTTGTTTGAACTACTAACTCAATGAACTGATGAACAGAACCGCCACCCAAAAGACAAACAACGGAGTTCACCTTCCACTTTCACTCGTTTGGAGTTCAATTCAGGGCCAGAAGACAGCTGGAAAAAGTATGGTAGATACTGACAGTTTCTACAGTAAAGAATCTGCCTGCAATGCAGGAGACCTGGGTTTGATGCCTGGGTCAGGGAGATCCCCTGGAGGAGGGCATGGCAACTCACTTCAGCATTCTTGCCTGGAGAATTCGATGGACAGAGGAGACTGGCGGGCTACAGTCCATGGGGTCGCAAAGAGCTGGACACAACTGAGCGACTAACACACACATCATAGATATAGTAACAAATGATTAATGACAGACATTTTCTGGAAACATGTCTTACTCCGACTTTCTGTAAATATCAAATTAAAGGAATGCTTAATTGTAAATTTCAGTTCTCACTGGCAAAATCAAGAGGGAGGCAGTGTGGAGAGGTGACTGTGTGCTTTTTTGCTTTTTTTTTTTTTTGCCTCTTTTCACATCTTAACGCATAAAGTGTGAGTTAGATTTCCACTCAATCAATGGGAATTTCAGGTTTCCCAAACTGTATCCTCTCTATTTCCTCTTTATACTTTCATCTGCAGATAGAGAGTTTACTGAAAGTAAAAGTGAAATTCACTCGGTTGTGTCTGACTCTTTGCGACCCCGTGGACCATACAGTCCATGGAATTCTCCAGGCCAGAATACTGGAGTGGGTAGCCTATCCCTTCTCCAGTGGATCCTCCTGACCTAGAAATAGAACCTGGTCTCCTGCATTGCAGGCAGATTCTTTACCAACTGAAGAGCATAAAATGAGCACCACCTTAGGTAGATGATGGACAGGACAAGGGAAACTGCTAAGAGCCTTCTTTTGATATAATAATTTCTTAGTCTATGCACCAACTGCAAGGAGATCCAACCAGTCCATCCTAAAGGAGATCAGTCCTGAGTGTTTATTGGAGAGACTAATGTTGAAGCTGAAACTCCAATACTTTGGCTACCTGATGCGAAGAGCTGACTCATTGGGAAAGACCCTGATGCTGGGAAAGATTGAGGGCAGGAGAAGAAGGGGACGACAGAGGATGAGATGGTTGGATGGTGTCACCAGCTTGATGGACATGGGTTTGGATGGACTCTGGGAGTTGGTGATGCACAGGGAGGCCTGGCGTGCTGCAGTTCGTGGGGTTGCAAAGAATCAGACATGACTGAGTGACTGAACTGAACTGAACTGAACTGAATACACCAACACCCAAGAGTTTACCTATCCTAGAATTTCAAAGTGGTGATTATAGTGACAAAGCAATAGTAAGTAATAAAATACATTTCAGAGCTTTGAAGCACACCTCAAAATATATCCATGCCCATTATTTGATCATGATGAGATTAATATGCATCTAAAAATATCCTTGGCATTTGCGTGTTGTGGAGTGTCAATTTTTTTCAGGTTAAAACATCAGACGACAGCTTCCTTATCCATTCATCTGCTGATGGGCATCTAGGTTGCTTCCATGTCCTGGCTATTATAAACAGTGCTGCGATGAACATTGGGGTGCACGTGTCTCTTTCAGATCTGGTTTCCTCATAAGGAAGCTGTGGTACATATACACCATGGAATATTACTCAGCCATTAAAAAGAATTCATTTGAGCCAGTTCTAATGAGATGGATGAAACTGGAGCCCATTATACAGAGTGAAGTAAGCCAGAAAGATAAAGAACATTACAGCATACTAACACATATATATGGAATTTAGAAAGATGGTAACGACAACCCTATATGCAAAACAGAAAAAGAGACACAGAAGTACAGAACAGACTTTTGAACTCTGTGGGAGAAGGTGAGGGTGGGATGTTTTGAAAGAACAGCATGTATATTCTCTATGGTGAAACAGATCACCAGCCCAGGTGGGATGCATGAGACAAGTGCTCGGGCCTGGTGCACTGGGAAGACCCAGAGGAATCGGGTGGAGAGGGAGGTGGGAGGGGGGATCGGGATGGGGAATACGTGTAAATCTATGGCTGATTCATATCAATGTATGACAAAACCCACTGAAAAAAAAATAAATAAATAAAGGGGAAAAAATAAATAAAAAAATAAAAAGAAATGATACACACAAACTTACCTACAAAACAGAAGCAGACTCACAGACTTAAAGAATGTATGATAAAACCCACTGGAAAAAATAAATAAATAAAGGAGAAATTGAAAAAAAAAATCAGACGATATAGCTGATTCATATTATTGTTCAGCAGAAAGTAACACAAAATTTAAAGCAATTATACTCCAAGAATAACATTTTTTAACAAAAAATTTTAAGACATCAGTAGTCCCACATCCTGATGGGAGACTACAAGAAGGGGAGCCCCTGTCCTGCCGCTTCTCAGTAGGAGGACTGGTGATGGTTAGTGTTGTCGATGAGCAGCTAAATGGAGGTCACCAAATGCACCTCCATAAGCTGGGGTGGAACCCAGAGCACTGGGCCAAGCCTTGTGAGCTCTGGGCTTTAGCAGAAGCTGAGTCTCACTGTAGAAGTCTTATATAAAGTCAGACTATTTCAAGCAAGAAGTAGGGTAGTGACATGAGCTTCTTGCTTTAGTCCCCTCCCAGTTGTAAAATCTGTTTGATTTCAGAGAGAGGTACAACAATGCCTGTTATTCTGTGGACCACCAGGGTGAGCACTCTACATTATCTGTCAATTACTATGAACTATTTGAGAATTGTTGAGTTACTTGTTCTTGAGAATTAGAACAAAAGGCCTTCCTTGGGTTAGTTGGAGTCCGCTGCACAGGGCAGAAATGGAAAATTGGAATGGGAAGACTTCCCTAAGTATGATAGAGTGCTCACAGAAGAGTTGGAGCATTTTTATAAATACGGACACAGTAGATCAGTATACCTTCTTTGGCTTCATTATGGAAATATGATAGAAAACTACTGTGGGAGTGAAAGATAGTAGTGACATAAAGCAGGTGTTACTGACAAGATGACAGCGACTCAAAGAGGCTGCCTTAGAGGGTGGCCAGGCAGGATCAATTCTGAAAGAGGACAGGTGGCAGATATTCAGCATGCTGAATGGACATGGCTTGGTGGTAGATTGGCTAATGAGAGCAGAAGATAGAATGGTGTAAAACATCATTCAAAGTCAAGGAATCTGCCTCTTGTCAGTTACAGAGAGAGATGAAGAGGGAAAGTGTGAAAAGGAGGAAAAGAAGAAGAAATTTTCAATGTTTGTTTTCAGTGTCTTCATTATTTCTTCTACTTCTAGATGGAGTTCTTCTTCTAGTTCCCCACAGATGGGAGGAAAGAGATGATCCCACTGAGAGGATCCTGACTAAGGCAGAGGTATCGAGGCTGTTCTGGCCCCTCGCAGTTGGTAGGAAGTTTAGCATTACTTAGGAAATATGGGATGCTGATGCTGAACGGCTAAATCTACTGCCTCTCCCCCAGGCCTCCCTACTCACAGCTCCAATAGACTGTGCATTCCACTTCCCAGGAACCTCTTCCACCTCCTTCCTAGTTATTCTGGCTTGCCTTCATCAGAATTTCACAGAGAAAGAGCCCTTCCTTCTTGTGCTCTGATGGTTGTGCTTTGTGAAT
Organism: Cervus canadensis; assembly: GCF_019320065.1. Lineage (NCBI taxonomy): Eukaryota > Metazoa > Chordata > Mammalia > Artiodactyla > Cervidae > Cervus > Cervus canadensis. The sequence goes on along the minus strand of NC_057419.1, from coordinate 70,606,738 downwards.
TGCTCTCCTCATGATGACCCTCACTTAAGATTCTAACCATTGACCAGTGCCAAGCATAGGAACAAATTGTGGCTTGAAAAGGGTGTGCTTTTCAGAAACTGTGTCTTGCCTTCTGGTTATATGTCTCCAATTCTGTCTTGGTCACCTGGTCATTTTCTCCAGCTTCTGCCTCATCCTAGAAAGCTGCTGTGGTCTGTAATAGTTAACAACCTACTATGGATGACCATAGGTGGAGGACTCCCTGATAGGTACCCTGCATCTGTTATCTCAATGGATCTTAAACTGGGTATTCTGAAAAGTAGATCTCATGACTTTTGCAGAAGACAAAACTGCACCTCCCAAATATTAAATAAAATAACATAAGGCAGAAAATAACAGAACCAGAACTTCAAGTGGAGTCTGTTTGAATTTGAGACTTGCCTTTTGTCCAGGGCATTACAGCAAAAAATTGATGGGGAAAGCTCTTAGGAGATAGCTTCCTGCCTGTTGCCACCTGTTCTGTTTGCCAGAACCAGCCATGAGACCTCATATCTCAGAGTCAGTATGATTGTATTATCCAGTTTAATTCAAAAATTACTAAAGGATATATTTAAAGCTTGATATTTTGTAATTAAGAAGAAAGTGAGAAAAGAGTAGGTACAACCAGAATACTAGAAACTTGGATTGGAGATTTGTCTATATGCAGATTATGTTAGATATCTATTGCTTCTGTAACAAATGACCACAGGCTTAGTGGCTTAAAACAACACAGATTTGTCATCTGATGGTTTACTATGTCAGAAGTGTGACATGGGTCTCATTGAGATAAAATCTTGGTGTCCACGGGGCTGAATCCCTTCTAGGAAACTCCAGGATAAACTTAGTTTCCTTACCTTTTCCAGCTTTAGAGGCTGCCCACATTCCTTGGCTTATGGCCCCTCTTCTCTGTCTTTCAAAATCGTCAATATCTCATCTCCCTTCTCCCTTCATGGTATCTATTTCTGACCACAGCAAAAATGATTCTTTGCTTTTAAGAACTCATGTGATTAGAATGGGCCCACCAGGATAATCTCCCTTCTTAAATTCCATAACCTTCATCACATCTGCAAAGACCCTTTTCCCATATGAGGTAACACAGTCAAAGGTTCTATGGGTTAAGATGTATATGCATCTTTGGGTGGCCATCATCTGCTTTCCACAAATATGTTTTCTGAACCAATGAGAATGTGTGAGAGTCTCATATCCAGTATCAACATGAGCCATTTTGATACACAACACAGCCACCCAAATGACAAAGATGTCCTTTGAGGCTGTGTAGACAGTGATACTCCATTTTTAATACTACTGAACTGTAACTTTTACCTCTCTGGGAACATGGTGTCTTGCCTCAAAGTGATGGTGACTTGCATATCTTGCTAGATAATGCCATACACCTCAGTTCAGCCCATCTAGCCATTAGAAGGCAAACTTTTTTGTTTAACTACATGAATCAAAGAGATTTCTGTTATTTTCTGTTGTTCTTTCCATAGTTATCTGATTTTATGGTCATTTGAAATCTAGACCTTTTCCTAAGTTACTAAAGTTGACATATTTCCTTTCTTGCTAATTTCTCCCCATCTGGGTAACCATAGGCCAGGAGAAGAACACATATGATGCCTTGAATCTTCTACCAGTTGATTCTATAGGAGAATGAGTATTGGTAGTGTCTTCTAACCTCTTCTCAGATTCATGGGTTATCTGTTTGACCTGGTCATTCATGATAGTGATTCAATACATCCTAAATATCATGACAGTAGAGCATTACTCAGAAGGAATGTTAGGTAGCTTTTCAGCTACCTATAAATATAAAGCCTATAAATTATCCTACCTCATATAAGAAGAAAGTTTGTAGCAAGTGCTAGGTTATCTGTCATCAGCAAGCACCTAGAATGTTTTGTCTGCAAATGATCCTTCACCATATCTTTTTCTAACTAATTGTCAGATTCTGCTAACAAATCCTCCCTTTTGCCTTGGTGAACTTTTCCACGATTGACCCCTGTGTGCCTACATAGAGCACAGCCCAGCACTATTTCAGACATTCAAACTAGGTCAGAATGGGTTCGGGGCCTTCATCACAAAACACTCATCTCAGCTGGATGTCACTATCAAAAGCACAATTCTAGGTCTCCCCCATATTGGCCAAGAGAACCGAGTTTCTAATTTAAAAGGTGAAAGAATGGAAGAGTAACAATAGGGGACATGAGCAACATGTGTACTTCTTTCTACTTCCTTTCTTTTTTATCACAAATTAAGACAGATAAAAGAGCCCTTTGGTCATGACCGCCCACCTTTTCAAGAGATTGCCTTTGAGGATGCAGTACCGATGGTCGATGGTGGAAACGGGAGCAGTGATGAGCTGGAAGACTAGGAAGGCGAAAGAATCTCAAACAATGTGAATGAACCTTAGTAGCAACCCTGTTCCATGCCAGTAACTGACATCACTTACCAAAGAATACCTGTTAGATAGGCAATCTTTTTTATATAGTATGTAATTAAATACCAGTTGATTCTACTTTAGCATCTGTGATCACCAGCCAAGTGTGGACTGCCTTTTCATTGGTGTGGTTCACTTGGTCCTGCGGTGGTGTGCCTGAATATCTACCATTGGTGGGCTCCAGTGGTCATGTTTCTAGTGCCTGGGTTGTTTTCCCATCACTTTAACATTAATCAGGATAGCAGTGTTTGTCTCTCCTGTGATACAGTCTCTTTTTTACAAATCAATATGGATAAAGGTAGAAGTAGATGTTGACAGGCATCAATTAGTGCCTTTCTAGTATACCCTTTATGTTACACAGTCTTTATGTTAGGGCCATCTTCCCATATACTATGAACCACCCATCTCATAAAAGCACAATACAAATTCTAGCCCCCAAAGGTCATTGCTCTGAACCACTATTTCCCTCCACCCATTAATTTGCTTGCAATTGAATATATTTTGAATCATCTGCATATCCCAGGTTCCTGGCACTCATATTCCCCTTTGGGCTTCCTCAGTTACCCTTTGGCTCATAAACGCTTGGGTTATCCCTGTCTGAGTGTCTTATTCCTTAGGTGACAATTACCTGTTCTAAACCCTTACCCAAGTGGAATTCCGCTCCTATCCAGGCCATATACCTACCCTCTCCCTGCCATTTTCAACAAGACAATTAGGTGTTTCATGTTTACTGTTTTGTGGAAAAAGATATGTTCTAAGATGGTTTAAATCTCTTCCTCAAAATAAGAAATGTGAGGTATATAGATTGATATGTTAGCCTCTCAATTATGTCTGACTCTCTGCAACCCCATGGACTGTAAGCTGCCAGTCTCTTCTGTCCATGGGATTTCCCATCCAAGAACACTGGAGTGGGTAGCTATTCCCTTCTCCAGGGGATCTTCCCAACCCAAGGATCAAACCTACGTCTCCTGCATTGCAGGAGGTTTCTTTACTCTCTGAGCCACCAGTGAAGCCCATAGATTGATTTAGATATTTAGATATAGATATCCATTCCAAGACATTGCTCATCCCACTTTCTTCTCTTTACCTAACATGATAAAATGTAGAACTTTTATATTTTCTTCCACAAGTTCATCAGGACCATATCAGATTATATTACCATTTCTGGGATCCTTGAAGTGAGATCTTTGAGCAATTACAGTACCAACAGAAATTATAAAATAAAGGTACTTACCGAAGAGGAGTGATCACTTGCCAAGCATTTGTGGATTCACATCAAAAATTTTACTTCTCAGTTTTACCAAACAGTGGGCTCCATTGTTTCAGTCACAATAGATGATTGGTGCACTTTGGGAAAGCATTTTGCAAAGACTCTTTCAGCAACATGAACAGTGAAAGAGATCCTGAAATAGGTGCTAGGAGTATCTTATGAATACAAAAATCTTACTCTAGCATTTAGCTTTGACTTAGGGTGGTCAATTTGAAATATAACTGGCTCTTTTAATAAGATAGATTCCTTTCAATTTTTTCTTCCTCTTAAATAAAATACCACTTTAAGGACTTTGTCTCTTTTTGTAAAATCGGTGTACTGGCCACAATACTACCAATGCTGTTTCCCTGATACACACACACGGCTTTTAAATTCACAGTTCTTAAAAACAGTCTCTGTTCAAAATGCTTATTTACATGGTGTGAATGCTTTGTACACACTGCCTCCTGGTGGTGTGCATCAGTTCTTTTCCAACTATCTTTTATTGTCCCCTCAAAGTGAATTCTAGAAATCCATCTGGGATCGAATCATTATTTAGTGATGATTAAATATTCAGAAAACTGGTGGTTTCAGAAATGTGGGGAAATTGCCTTGTAAAAGCAGACACTGAAAGCAGCTGTATAGATTTTAATCATAAGATGTTCTGAGGAACCTTCTTCATCAGCTCCCCCTGAGATTCTTGCTACCAAAGTTCATTTCCAGGCCTCTTGCATGCATACCAAAGAAATGCCTTTGAGAAGGAGGCCAAGAAGGGGAGTCTTCTTTGGTGATTTTCACACACACTAAAACTGGAGAACCATTGTCCCTCAGAGCCATTAAAAATCCAATTTAGGACAGCCTGGAATTCTTTATAAAGTATTCACCACAAGGCATCTAAAAAAACCCCATATTGATAATCCTCAACCCAAATCAACTGTAGGACCCAGAAATAAACAAGGCCCACCCTTGCCTTCTAGTATTTTGCCAAATAGCTGGAAACCTCAAGCAGGGATAAGTCCCTTATCCCTAGAATAGGGACAGGAAGGGATAGTGGGAAAAACACTGAAGCAAACGTGTGGCAATCAGATAGCATGAATATGATCTTTCACTATTTTTTTTCCTTTTTTTTCCTTTGGCCACACCAATGTGGGATCTTAATTCCAAGACCAGGGATCAAACCAGCACCCCTTGCAGTAAAACCATGGAGTCTTAACCACTGGACAGACAAGGAATTACTGATCTGATGCTTTTATTAGCTCAAGGGAGAGGTGAATGATAGAAAGCAGATCCTGAACAACTTCAGCTCAGAGTTGGTTCTGCCCTCTCTGACTATGTATGTGACTGTGACTCAGACAAGTGAAATGACGTGGATGGTCAAAATGTGAATGGTAATATATGTCATCATATTGTTGGGAATGTTAAATGACAGTAGTAGACAGGTAGTAGGCCTCCACATATTAGTTATGCTTCTTCTTGTTTGCTATCACTTCTAGTCAAAAGGGAGAAGTTAAAGCTTTGAGGGAGATATAATGGCAGAGTCTAAAGTTCATTTATTTATTTATTTGGCTGCAGCGAGTCATATTTGGTTGCAGCACTCAAACTCTTAGTTGCAGCATGGGGTTCTAGTTCCCTGACTAGGGATCGAACCTGGACCCTCTGCTTTGGAAGCCTGGAGACTTAGCCACTAAATCACCAGGGAAGTCCCTTGATTTTATTGACTGCATGAGTTCTTATGTGAGAACCTTATAGAATATATTCCTAAAAAATGCAATTCACTTTTATATACTAGTGGTAGAAATAGAAATATTTTTTAGAAATAAAGTTCCTTTAAGCTGTGTCTGTAGGCAATAAAGAGATATAGTTTTTTTGCCAAAAAGCATAGTCTTCTGTACAATTCAGGAAATGAGTACCACTATGCTTTATCCACTAACAGCAACAGTACTCTAGTATTTGCCAACCTCTGGGTGGAGCTCCTTTGAAACCTTCCCAAGGGTACATCTCATAAATGAAAAAAGGCTAGACCTACAGATTAAGCTGCACAGAGGAAAGTCTCAAAGAAGGAGAAATAGCATTGTAGTCGCCTATGGTCCTTACTTTTACTTTCTGAAAAGAGAAACTAATAGGAGAGAGAAGAGTGAACTGCCCTGGAAAATGGCAGCCCAGAAGAGTAAATAGGATAAAACAGACTAATAAAGTGAATAGAGTGTAGAGAACCTAAAGTAGGCTGACAACTCATGATAAATGGTTTTCATATTTTGACTCCTGATTCCTAAATCAGAATCCTCCACTAACAAACTGCTTAATAGATCAGCCCAAATATGCTTTAGCACCCTCTGCACGGTACAGTGTACTCGACAGAAGGACCCAGAAATAAACAAGGCCCACCCTTGCTTTCTAGTATTTTGCCAAATAACTGGAAACCTCAAGCAGTTTGGCACAGGAAATAGGTAGCTAATCAGAAAAAATTAAGCTTCTATCAATGTACTTAAGCTAAGAAGAAAAAGTCCCATACTTCTTGTTAAAAATAAATGTGGTTTAATTGCTCAAAGAGATCCCAGTCCACAGATTATCTCAGGAAATAATTGCACACCCATCTCTTTTGCAAATCACAGAGCAGCCTGCTCCGTGTACCTCACATGCCTTTCCAAATCACCACAGAGGGAGGCTTTTAATCATTTTGACAATCAGAGCCCCAACTTTGTTCTCGAATAACGCTGGAAGGTTTCTAACATCTCTGCTATCTGTAACGCTATACTTTTTTGGCTTTACATAGGCAGGGTTTCATTTTGTTTGTTTGTTGTTTGGTTGGCATTATCATAGTCCACAAACAAAACAGGCCTGCAAATCAGTGCCTCAGATACCACTATGCATATATATTCTCCTCTTCAAATTTTTGTTTGCTTAACTAGGATTACACAGTGGCTAGAGGTATTGCCTGCCTCTGCCTTTCATCCTTAATTTGGGCAAAATGAGTGGAAATGGACTCTTATACATGCTTTTTTAAATTGAGGATCTGAAATTAGCCCTGGCTATACAGCTCGCAGTGTGAAACTACTTGGTGAGCAGCATTGCTGAAGGACCAGCATCTCATCTTGTTTATCCTTAGGAAAGATGACAAATTATGGACAAATTAGCATCAATATGAGCTATTCTGTAGAAGGGTCAGAATATAAATACAAATACAAAAACCACAGAAGTGAATCTTTTTAATCACTACAGTTTCAATAACATCCTACTGAAAAGAGTAATTAACAAATGACATTAACCTAGAAATAAGACATAATCACTATACAATCACTAAAACATTAGATACTAATAAACAGGTATTTGCATGTCCACACAGACACATATTCTTATCTCAGGAATCAGATTCATTAACCCATAAAATGAGTAAGATATTAGCTAACTGGTGAATTCTTGCAGTAATAAATGCCTAATGTGAGTCCAAGTTAGCTCTGATTTTCAAAATTATTTAAACAGAAGTCAAAACTGTTTTAATAATTTATGAGTACATTTCTACACCTTAGAGTTTGGTTTAAGGCTTAGACCAGAACTGTCATGGAAATACACAAATGTCTAGTACTAAGTCACTTTGACTTATATGAGAAAGTCAGATCCAAGAGGACAGGCATTTTTCTCTATTTTCGATCACCAGCATATCCACAGTGCCTCAAAGAAAACCTGGAACATTGTGAGCTATTAGTGAATTTTCATGAAATGGACAAAACTTAAACATTTCATTCCAGTTTCTCTGTCAAAACTACTATCATTAGTCGAGCCAGATAATAGGCATGGAAATTTTTCTTGGGAACTAATAACCATAGGATGATATGGTCCTGAAAGCTAACTCAAGGAAGGTGTGGATCAAGGTGTCTCATGGCTGTCCCATGTCATAATGAGCTCTATGCAACCCTAAACCCAAACTAACTAGACAATTAGGACAGCCATTTCTCTGGCATTTCTCTGACAGCTTTCAGACTGTTTCCATCTAGACACAAATCAGGGAGCTCACCTTCCCATTTTTTTTTGCCCCTTGGTTTCTTTCTTAGGAACTATCTACCTTTCAACTCTCCTCTATTATGTTTATAAGCATTTAGGAGGATGATGTGTGTTGTCCTTATAACTTCATTTTTGCGATGATATAAAAACAGAATTTAAAGCAATTGAGATGAACAAAAATGGGGCAAAATGCCTGAATCCACCCTTTATTTCCCAGCCCATTCTTAAGCTTAAGTACATCACGAGGATATAGGAAAGTTCAGGAGACATTGCTACCATGAAGAGAACTTTGAAATAACTAACCATGCTTTTGTGTTATCTACAGTCATAATCCTTTTCATTACCTAAGTAATGAGGGGAAATATTTTTGTTTCTAAATGAAAGGCAACTGTGTTATTTTTCTGAAACTTTCTAGAACTTCACATCTCAGAAATGGCATGAAGATATATCCATTACAGAGGAGGACTTTTGTTTGTCTTTTACGTATTATATCAGTGAAAGTGAAGTTCGCTCAGTGGTATCTGACTCTTTGTGACCCCATGGACTATATGATCCATGGAATTCTCCAGGCTAGAATACTGGAGTGGGTAGCCTTTCCCTTCTCCAGGGGATCTTATCAACCCAGGGATCGAACCCAGGTCTCCCACATTGCAGGCAGATTCTTTACCAGCTGAGCCACCAGGGAAATCCAAGAATACTGGAGTGGGTAGCCTATCCCTTCTCCAGCAGATCTTTCCAACCCAGGAATCGAACCTGGTCTCCTGCATTGCAGGCAGATTCTTTTTTTTTTAATATATATTTTATTTTATTTTTTTAATTTATTTTAATTGGAGGCTGATTACTTTACATTATTGTGGTGGTTTTTGCCATACATTCACATGAATCAGCCATGGGTGTACATATGTTCCCCATCCTGACCCTCCCTCCCACCTCCCTCCCCATCCCATCCCTCAGGGTCATCCCAGTGCACCAGCCCTGAGCACCCTGTCTCATGCATCGAACCTGGACTGGTGATCTGTTTCACATATGATAATATACATGTTTCAATGCTATTCTCTCAAATCATCCAACCCTCGCCTTCTCCCACAGAGTCCAAAAGTCTATTCTTTACATCTGTGTCTCTTTTGCTGTCTTGCATATAGAATCATCATTACCATCTTTCTAAATTCCATATATATGCATTAATATACTGTATTGGT